>NC_080670.1:61989605-62363193 GCF_030247195.1 Topomyia yanbarensis
AGAAAAATATTTTAACCGCTCCGGTTTATTAAAAAGAAAGAAAAAAAATGTTAGTCCAGGTGTTTGCATTTCGACTTCGTCTCTTCAGAACAGGAAAAAATATGTGCCGATTTTGTCAATGTCATCGTTTTATCAGCCTATAATTCGCCAAGGGGCTGATAAAAACGGGTCTTCACTGTATTCAAAAAACGAATAAAACTCTATTATGACGCCGTACATAAATTACACTACATATTTAAGGGTAAAAGAAGGAAGCATGAAGCATCTTGTTACATAGTGGAGAGAAGAAACGGAGAAGGGGGCTAAATGCTTTCTAACTAGAAAAGGAAATCAAACGTTGGAAATATGTATGTATATTCTCCTTTTTAAAATCCGAAATCTTCTGGTTTAAATTAAAATTATAATAAAATCTGTTAATCACCACACGACTTAAATTAGTGTAATTTGTGAATGGCCTAATAATAGTGGTTTATTAGTTTTTTCAATATATGTTTTTGCGTGCTAAAAATTACTAATTGCACAATAGCTCAAAATTTGTTTTCTTCATGGTCAAAACAATTTTGGTCACCTTTTTGCCGCTTGGAAACACTGTGCACCTGGGACTCTTCTGTGCACCAACTTACTAGAAAAGTTGAAAAAATTCAATTTTGACACATCGTTGGACCCTTCTGCGTATTGAAATGTCCAAAATTATTGATTTTCAATTGCCAACAACTTTCCCTTCATCATAATACATTTTCCCGAAAAGTTGAAATAATTTCATTTTGACGCATCGTCAGACCCCGCTGTGCATAGAAAATGTCCAAAACTATTGATTTTCAACTGCCAACAACATGTCCTTCAATAGTTATTTATTTCTAAACAATTAAAAGTTAACCGCATCAACTTCAACTGCAATAAACGGGAAAGTAACGCAAAATGTATCGCGATAACCGATGAACCGACGATGACGATGAAAGCGACGATACAATTATCGACGATGACGATGAAGGCGACGATACATTATCGTTAACGGAGTTTCCGATGACGATACATTATCGTTAACGAGTAACGCCGATAAATTATCGTGAAAAATGTATCGCATTAACAACCCTGGTCGAGACTCAAGTGTTTTGTTTCCAGTCCGGGCAGTGCATAGCGACAAAGAATAGTGCTAATCCGCATTCAAGTTTATCTTGTGCCTTGTCGAGGTTTAAGTTTTTTTCATTTCAGATTTTTTTTATTTCTGTTTCTGAGTACCGCTATCCGGCCAGTGACCAGTGAAGCAGAGTATTTCTAGTAAGCCGTCTGGATATCGTTATACACACAAGTTAAGTATCGTTTTCATTTACGTTTCCCCTTCTTGGTTCTCATACTAACGTGAACTGGACAATAGGCCCGTGCAAAAATGACTCCCCCTGACGGAGGTTCATCTCAAGGTGAGATGGATGTCGAAACAAAATCGGCTCCCCGGCTCAAAGTATCTCCAAGCTCGGCCACCGGACCTTTCGTGATCTTTTTTCGACAAAAAGTGTTTGAATCTATTGCAGATTTCTCGAGTTCTGACGGAGCGGTATTCGACCGTGACAGTAATAACGAAAATTCGCCCTGATAAGCTTCGGGTGGTTGTAAACAGCTTGAATCAGGTAAATGATATTGCTGGCTACGCGCCTTTTACGAAGAAGTACAGAGTGTGTATTCCAGCTAACAGGGTTGAAGTCTGTGGGGTTGTTTCCGATTCGAGTCTGAGTTGTGAGGACCTGCTGAAATATGGGACTGGCTGTTTCAAAGACCCCATGCTTAAGCCAGTGAAGATACTGGAGTGCAAACGTTTGGATTCAGCATCAGGCGCAGCTGACGGGAAGAAAACATACGTCAACTCAGACTCTTATCGGGTGACCTTCGCGTGTTCTGCTCTACCTAACTACGTTAGGGTGACCATATCAGACGAGTAAAAAACCAGGACAGTCGAAAGGGGAGTGCCTCCCCCGTTACCTCTCAATCTACTTCTCAATCTTCTCAATCGACTTCTCCGTAGGTTTGCGGCAATTTAAAAGTTTTGGGGTATGGTAGGCCAGATACTCTTCCATTAGAATTCAATCACCAGGCACTTTTTCGGATTAAACCCACCCTCCCCCAGTTTTTGCTACACCACATTTAGCGAAGGTTTAATTCTATTTTTGGAAAATAGGCAATCCTGAATTGAGCGGATGTGACGAAATATTTTGAGATTGTCTGTACTGGGCCAGCGAGGAGTTTATAGCACTAAATACTAGAGTGGGACACGGTTATATGAAAAAAAAAATAAAATTTCGCCCCGAGTAACTTTCTGAGTCCCATTTAGGTATCAGAAAACCTCTGCAAATTTATTCTCGATCGGTGAAACTATATTTTTGCGCCCTCGGTTTAAAGTTTACATGGGATTTCGTATGGGAAAATCGACTTTTACAAAATAATTCTTTCAAGAGTCGCCCGGTACCTCCTAAAAATAAATAGTTATCTGATTTTTATAAGAAAATTATCAATCAGTTTTCTTGGATATTAAGGGGGGTTTTGATTTAGTTTCTAACAAACTCCTTTCTGAGAAGCTGCACCAGCATGGTCTTTCACTGACTCTAAACAACTTTTTGTTAAACTTGTTGTCTGAAAAGCACATCCATTTTTCGCATGGTGCTTTTTCGCAGCATGAATTAGCTACATGGGCCTTCCCAAGGGCTTATGGCTAAGCTTCTTTCTCTTCAACTTTTATGTAAATGACATTGACGAATACCTTGTCCATTCTTGCATGCTAAGACAGCTTGCAGATGACGGTGTGGCTTTTGTTACAGATCCCAAAGCTGTCGATTTTCAAAGACCATTGCAAGATACCTTGGACAATTTGTCTGTTTGGGCCATCCAGCTGGGTATCGAATTATTCACGGAGAAAACTGAGCTAGTCGTATTTTCAAGGAAGCGTGAACTTGTATAACTATAGCTTCAATTAATGGGTCAAACTATTGCTCAGGTTTCAACTTTCAAATATCTCGGGGTCTTGTTCGGCTCTAAAGGAACCTGAGGATGTCACATTAGGTATCTGAGGCACTTCTGCCAATAAAGGATCAACTTTCTCCGTACAATAACAGGAGCATGATCAGGCTGTACCAAACAGCGATATTGTCGATTATGGAGTACGGGAGTTTCTGCTCCGCTGCGAACATACATTTCATCAAACTGGAGCTAATCCAATATTGTTGCTCGCGTATCGCTTTGGGTTGCATGCACTCGACTCATACGATGGGTCTAAAAATGTAGGCGGGCATCGTTCCGCTGCAAAATCGATTTTTAGACCTCTCATATCGATGGCTCATCCGATGCGATATGTTTAACCCGTTAATAATTGTAAATTTCGAGAGGTTTGCTAAGCTCAATTTTCAAGCCCGATTTATGTCCTTTTATTTCGATTGCATGGCACAAAATATCAATCCTTCTTCAAAATCTCCCTTATGTTTCTGGTTCAACTGTATTCTTCGACACATCAATGAAAGACGAGATTCGTGGAATCCCAGATCACATACGTCCGCAAGTGATCCCAAGGATCTTTCATAGTGAAATTCGAGAGGTCGACTGCAACAAAAGGTTTTACACAAACGGGCCAAGCCTTGACGGCTCCACTTGCTTCGGCATATTCAATAAAAACCTCACCGCCTCATTCAAGCTCAAGGATTCTGCTTCAGTTTACGTCGCAGAACTTACTGCTATTCAGTATTTCTGCAACGTAAAACATCTATTATTTTCTCAAGCAAATTGAGTAACGAAAAGTTGTATTTCAGTAAATATTAGTATTTTATTACAAGTAATGTGGCTGAAGACATGAATGCTCCATATATTCAGGGTATCGAAATATATTTACAATCTGTGAAAGAATCCTTCAAAACGAGTTATTCTGAATTTACTGTATATGATCAATCTCTTCTGCTATTAATAAACAATAAAATAAAAATTTTACCCAAGCCATGTGTCTGAAGCTTACAGTAACATTGAAGAAAACTGGTTTTAAAACTGATTTCGTAAATATCGTTTTATATCTCGATATGCTACATATATAGAGCTTTCATATCTCCAATAAAGATGTTTTAAATGAATTTCTCAAAAACTTTGCTGAAGGTACCAAGTTTCTTACTACTTTTCTGAATAATTGATTTTCCATGATTATTTCTAGTACACTCAGGCAAAAAATACAACGAATTTTATAGGATCGTCGCATATTTTTTGCCACAAGTAGCTCGTATGTAAATCTTAAGATTATCTTATGAAACTGCATTTATTTTGCCAAATCGGTTGGCTATGATTTCTTGTTCCATAA
The DNA here is from genome assembly GCF_030247195.1 of Topomyia yanbarensis. NCBI lineage: Eukaryota > Metazoa > Arthropoda > Insecta > Diptera > Culicidae > Topomyia > Topomyia yanbarensis. Next base: position 61,993,927 of record NC_080670.1, read on the forward strand.
GGTATCTTTGATTTATAATAAGACAATATTTTACATTTCTCTTATGTTTATGAGAATCATAAGAAGCACGTATGAAATTCAAACGACTAGCATACGCAATCTATCTATCTATGTATATAAAAGTCAATGTCTTTTTTCCCTTTTTTATTTCGACTATGTTAGTCACATTTTCTTTTTTACGTTTTAACGACATTCAATTAGCTAGAGATTACTGGGTAGGGAAAGTTATGAAACTTAGAGCCATAGTACTCAAACGTAAAAAAGAAAATGTGACTAACATAGTCGAAATAAAAAAGGGAAAAAAGAAAAAGAAACTGATGGGATTCCATCGGCAGCGGTGGGTAGCCGCTGTTAGACACAGCCACTGCCTTACACAATGTAGCAAACCCGCCACGACTGTGAGAACAGTGACAATAGTCTAATAAAAATCTATCCCGGCATTCAAAAGGCATACAGAGATGAACAGCAGCAATCATCATTCAGATTGATGCTAATCGTCGACAGGTTTTCAGTGGTGATCTTGCGTGGCTTAATTTTTGCCGGTTGTCACGGTAAAGATAGATACGTCTACCTTTATCAAGGCACATGATAGTGAACTCGAGTGATTCGTAGTTATTCTGCCTAAGCTCGACCCTCATTATCAGAAGGCAAAAATTAAGCCCGCACGATATTAAGCCTGTTCTAATGACCCTGCCACTTCTAGTTTTCCGATCTGTTTACTTCACATCCTTGCTCTCACTTGAGTACTATGGCTCTAAGTTTCATAACTTTCCCTACCCAGTAATCTCTAGCTAATTGAATGTCGTTAAAACGTATAAAAGTCAATGTTTGTATGTATATGCTTTATGGACTCCCAAACGGCTTAACCGACTGCCGTAAAAATTTATACGTAGTAGACATTTGTTATGGAGCGTGTTTGTGTGCTATTGGTTGGTCGTATGTTTTTCATATTATTCTTATGAAAACATAATTTTATTACTTTTCTATGCATCATTAGGTAAATCTTATGAATATGTTTTGCACTAAGTGTAGGATTCATCACTAAAATGGTTATATCTGAAGATGTGCTATTTTATGTTGGAAAACTTGTTGCTAAACTTTAACTTAAATACTTTACTTACCAATCAGTCTAAGGCCGCGTTGTCCTTTGCTGTATCAAGAAGTTGTCTCTAGTTCACTCGGTCCATGGCTGTTTGTCGCCTCGCTGGGTACGAAGATTCCTCAGGACTCCTTTCATCTGGGCTGATCTCTCCTCCTTGTAGCTATCGGATTAGTTTCTAGAACCATTTTTTCTGAGCTGTTTACCATGCTGACGACATGCTCAGCCAACCGCAGTCGCCCAAACTTTGCTGAGCGAACAATGGATGGTTCTGCCAGCTACTGTTGCAATGGGCATCCCATCGTAGATCGTTCTCAGCACGCTCAATTCGTAAACACTAAGAGCGCGTTGGTCGCCTGCCAGCATACACCAGGTTTCTTGACCATAGAGGATAACCGGTCTATTGAGCGATTTGTCGAAGGTTAACTTCGCTTTGCTTCAACCGTCAGTCGGATGTAAGTTCCCACCATCGTCTCAAGATTGTGTACCACAATATTGACGTTACCGGCGAAGCTAGAAAGCTGAACAGATTTCCGGAAAATCGTACCACTCGTGTCCATCCTCGCTTTTATTATCACACCTTGCCGTAGCCCTTTCCGAGTTTCAAAAAGACTCGAAAGCATCTAATACTCATCACATATCACTCGATCTATTGTCGTTTGTCCGCCAATTTTCTCAACGAACTCGCTTGCTAACGGTTATTGGCGGCGACAAAGAATTTGGGAGAACACCTTCAGCAATGTGATTGCTCGATAACTAGTTGCAGCAATCCCGTTTAACGCTTTTTTATAGATGGGACATTATTACTTCCTCCATGCAATCCTCCGGTAAAATCTGTTTGTCCCAGATCTTTGAAACCACCCAGTGGAGTGCTTTAACCAACGCCTCTCTCCCGTGTTTTAGCAGCTTACATGACAGTTGATCATTGCCAGCGGTTTTATCAGTCTTCAACCGTCCGATCTTCTAATGAAATCCGTAGTGATTCGTAGTTATGTTGCCTAAGCTCGACCCCCACCAACAGAAGACAATAGTTAAGTCTGTTTCTAATGACCCTGCCACTTCTAGCTCTCCGATCTGTATACTTCACATCCTTGCTCACACTTGAGTATTATGGCTCCAAATTTTCATAACTTTCTCTACCCAGTAATTTCTAGCTAATTGAATGTCGTTAAAATGCAAAAAAAAGTTGTGGAACATATATTCAACTTCAAAAGTGTATATTCTTTGATTTTATAACATTTTATAAAAGAAATTTATCTATGACAATATGAAAAGTAATCTTTATTTTTCTCTCATTAGTAGAATGGAATGGTAATTTCTGAACTGTGTTTGTTTCTGAACTTTCAACATTTTATCAAATTTGCACAATATTGAAGAATTTACGAAAAATAAACGATTCAACCCCCCTCTCCAAATTTCTGGCTATGCCACTGCATTAAACAATATGGAATCAGAGACCAAAACTAATAATTGAATTAGAGATGTAATGTAAATTAACAAAATATATTGTAATTATATAAAAAAATCAAATGGTTAGCCACCTCAAGCCGAGCGCAAGGCGAAGTATTCAATTATGTTTCAGGAGATGTCCGCTCCCAACGCACGGATTGTGATATGGTGGTTAAGTAGGCAGAAGCAACCCACGGACAAGAGCCCAATCGCCGCAAATGATACTCTCAGTTCGGTTGCTCCATTTCATACATATGTTTAACTTTTCAATAACGAGAGCATCGTGACATAGTTTAAACGACGCATTTGCAGTCCACGTGTACAAAATATGTATACGTTTGGTCACCGTAACAATTTGCTGGTAGTAGGTATCGCAACCGCTGTTTGTTGCTTACTGGATGCACCGTGTTACAGTTTCTACTCGTGAACAAATTCCACTCATGTAATCCGGGTTAGCATGCTTGCTTACATAGGTTATGAGGTTTGCTTTTATCATCTCCAGACAGAGCTTGGCGCTTCCATGATTGACGGTCGCGCTTGTAACATGGATAGAAGATGTCAGTAACACGCGAATGAGACACGGAGCGGGTGGTAGATGTGGTAACTGATCTCTAATTAAGTCGTTATTCAAGCGGGTTGATATAAGATTTATCTGTAGTATCGAATGATTATTATAAAATTTACAATACAAGCTGATATATTGGATCTTTTGGTGAAAAGGAAAGGGCATAACCCATTCGCTTACTCCATAATGAGTAAAAATATGCAGGTTGTTGAACATTAATGGATTCTAGTTCTTTACCCATGAATTGGGTTATTCCACTTTTATCTAAAATGGGTAAAATTCTACGCATTAATGCGTACTTTATTTTATCATTAGTATTTATGAAAATATACCTAACTGTTGAAGCAACAAAACCGCATTGTTGGTCAAGCAGAAACAAGTCGAGTCGTGGCGCGGGAAATATTACTTGCAATTATCGTTTTAGTTGCCCACAACATACTCATTTCGAATTAAGTATCTTGGAAAACCTTTCACTCAACTTTTGGATAAGAATGCTACTTTGCCTACCGCCACTAGTAAGAGTCTTGTTTTGGCCAAGAGGCCATCGGCCAATCGAAGAAGCATGCTAACTGAACGAAGACGACACAGCACGTTTTTTGTTGTTGTTGCACTTGGCAACTGCGACTTCAAATTATTCGGACACGTTATCAGCTACAAGATCACTAAATTGTTGTTGTTTTTGCACTGTACCAAACTATGTGTGAATGGAGCGGTGCAGGTGCATCCAATTATGATGCAACTTATGGCATAGTTATAATATGTATATGCACATCTTTTTGGCGAAGAAAATGTGTTGAGCGTTCGAAAATTATGTGCGGATTTTTTAAGATAAGGTCACACCAGGTAGTAGTAATCGAATGGGTAAGTGTGATGCAACAACGCAGTAAACAAGAATTCATGCCGGCGGGGAGTTATTTTAAAGTTGTGATTCTCTGGTTGTATACTTTCGAACTGGACCGCTGTTTAGTTGTACCTTAGCTAGTTGGATCACTGTCCTATTAATAAGCATATGAATGTCAAAATCTCACTTCACTGTACGGTTGCCACCCATCCGGGTTTGACCCGGAGACTCCGATTTTCGGGAGCGATCTCCGGGCCTCCGAGTTTTACATCAATTTCTCCGGGTTTGGTATATTTACAAAATCCAAGGTAGCTATTACTCTGTTTCAGATTTATTTTGCCCGACTAACCCTTGGTTTCAAGGTGGCGAAGATGAGTTCACCAAATATTGCTGATTTCTTTCACAAAGCAATGAAAATGAAAAACAAATCAAATTTACTACAAATTAAGGATAGTAATATTTCGCTATATGCTACAATTGAAATGTAGCATTCCACTAAGTCACTCAAAATGGTGTAAAAAAGTTATTTTGCTGCAATTTTACCAAATCACTTAACTGTTAGTAGTGCTTATCACCAGCTGCACCAATGTATGACAGATTTGTTCTAATCCAACTGACTAAGTCAACATCAAACGAGTTCTTCCAGTGTTGTTGCTTCTGCAGTGACCATTAACTGTTTGCTAGGGAGGTGAGTTTTGCCCCTTTGCTGCAACCTCTGCTAATGAATAACCGACATCACATAGTGCTTCCCATGTGATGCCGCAGCCCTGCCTCCTTTGCTCTCCTTTTCCTGTTAGTTGTGGAGGAGAGCAATGCTCGTTCGACTTATCTTCCACAGTGAGAGTAGCTGGTGCTTTTATATTCTTGACACATAGTCGGGGAAGTGAAATACTACAGCAGATCAAACTGATGAAACCGTTCTCAAACATAAAAAATTTGCATCTTTACTTTAATGTAGTAATAAAAAGCGAATAAAGTGCTCTAAAATGCCGAGCAATCACTTTGATACTAATTTCTGTCTAGTTTCACTCAAAATCCCCCACCCCCAGGTCAGTCAAAATCTCCGGGTCAAAGCCTCCCAGAGGTGGCAACCCTACTTCACTTTCGCTTTGACAACCAAGCAGTTCACTTTGACAATCAAACTGACAACACTTGGGGATTAAAGACGCTGAATTAATGAATTAAGACTTGCCATCTTATCCTAACTAACATTTGACAACATTATTTTCTGCAAACTTCTGCAGAGTTGCAACGTCGATAATTTTTTCATCATGAAGTGCTGTGTGAAGTTTTGTACCAATAAAACTACAGCCGGTTTTAAAAATATTATTTTTTTTTCGCTTCCGGGTAAACTACGACTTTCGTGCGGAATGGGTCCGGTTCTGTGGTTTACCAGAAAATTACAACATTACGGATAGCTGCAATGGTTAAAGCAACCTTTAGTAGACACCGTAATGATAAAAGTTATATGTTTTACCTGGCCTTAGAGATTCGATTCAGAAATTTATTCAAAATATTTTATCTCACTATCACAATAGTTTCCAAAATTCATTGATCAGATTGCAACATTTGACAAGTCTTCTGCTCGATTAGAATGACATTGACAGGTCTCGTGCTCTATTGGAATGACACTGACAGATAAATAGTAAACAAACGATTAACTTGTCGAGTCTTTATCTAGAGGGATTCATCGTCGTTATTGGGGATGTAAATAGATGCATTGCGCACTTCCCACTAACTTGGACTCCGCACTTTCAAAGTGTGAGTGATCAAATTGCTACTGAAAGCTGCGAGTTGTCAAAACACATGTATTTCAAGTGATAGAGATGGTATTCCTATAGACAGGCTAGTCGAACTAACCAATCTATGAGAAGAATTTATTGGAAGAATGCTAAGTGCGCAGTGCGGTTTGAATCCAGTTTTTACTGCCACATGCAATATTTCTTGACAAACATATGATTACGGCTTAAAAGCCAACTGTCAAAATTCTCTTTGAAAGGCAATTCCGGACAAGCCGTTACTGGCTAAACACAGTTCATACCAGCCCAGTCAAAAAGGGCAAGTTTCTGGACAACGGGGGGCTATTTGCCAACTCGGATGCGCTAATTGCCCTTCAATTTGCCAGCAAATTGCAACATTTGGGCGATTTGCCGCCGTCATTTTTTTAGTCGCTCTACCCGCCCTTAAATCGTCCCTTAATCGCCCAGGGAACGCGCCATTTAATTGCCTTTAATTGCCTAATATGAAGATTACAAATAATACTTATTTTCGGATTCATTATCTACTCACATAATCTTATCACTACATTAGGTAATCACCACCAAACTATAGGAAGAATCAATGGTGAAATTGGCATTGCACACCAAAACTTACCACAATCTGACCTTTATTAAGAGTTTAGGTCAGAGACCTTATTCCACTATATTTACACACGATTCCACAATTCCCCACATTCGTTGGCCAAATGAAGTGCACTAGACAAACAAAATACAAGCGAGAACACGCCAATTGTTAAAAAAACTATTTTAAGCTTAAGCCAAACATGAACTGCCATGTTTGAAAAACGCAAAAACAACCAAGCCCTTTCCAGCCGCCAGAAAATTTGTCTAAGTATTGAAATCGCCTTTAAATCGCATTCGCAAATTGCATTTGTTCCTAGGGGCAATTAGCACAGGCGAGTTGAGTTAAACGTCAAACTGTTTAAATCGCCTGACCATGTTTGTCCGCATTTTTTTGACTGGGAGTGTTGAAATTGCCTTTAAATCGCATTCGCAAATTGCATTTGTTCCTAGGGGCAATTAGCACAGGCGAGTTGAGTTAAACGTCAAACTGTTTAAATCGCGTGACCATGTTCGTCCGCATTTTTTTGACCGGGATAGAAGGAAGCCCATGCAATGCTATACACGGTAAAAATACTTTACCCATTTTATGTATTCAAATTGCCCATTTTCGGAAGTTATTCGAACTGTCAAAAAATGGGTATTTTTTGTTTCTAACAATGAGTACTTTTTATCCATTTCACAACTACTCGATGAGGTAATGTCAATGGGTATATTGATCTTGATAATGGGTGAAAAATCCTTAAGCATTATTTCAAACGAGTTAACCTGCAAACTAAGGATCGTAGTGGAACCTGCAAATTATCGCCCTGCATCGGTGTCCGTGGCGGAAATGGATCATTTCGGCAATGCTCCGAAAACAACGTCTGTTTAGACTACTGAGGATGTTGAAATATGCGCCAGTTCGGCATTTTTAGAGCAGCCAAAAGATCCAGCCATCAAAAATATATCCAGTTGGCGGTTTTATTTTGTTAAGTACTTTTAGAATAGGATTTCTATCTAGATTCCTATACTTTTATAAGGAAACAATAATGTGAAATGAATGTTATTTTATTTTTTTTTAATTCAGAAATAATTCTATTGACAGTATTTTTCATTCTGACGCGAATTTCATGAATGGGTATTTTTTACGCATTTTGTTGTAACAGTTCTGCGAAAAATAATGGGTGAAACATACCCAGGTTGACGTACAAGGTCTGTACTCATTTATGGGTACAAACGCTTTACCCATTTAATGGGTTATTCCACTTTTAATGAAAATGAGTAGTTTTCTACCCATTAATGGGTACTTGATTTTATCAGTGTAGCTATTCTCTTAGATGCAAAGTTAATGGGATCTTTTGTGATGCCAGTTTACAATTATGGTTGCTAGTTTTACTGGTTTTGTATTTCGAAGTGTTTGAAGTTTCTGTAGTCCCAACGAACGAATTAAATTTGTTAGTTGGTTGCCGCTCTAACGTGCATGGAAGAATTTTCTCCAGGTAACCGGCAACGAAAAGAAATGTCTGGTATAATTTCTGGGGGTTTGGCGGACAGAACTCTGCCAGAACGTCGCGACGCGTCGCTGCCACTAGTAGTACCGAACAAGCAGACCTCGAAGATTTTATACATCATAAGGTTGAGAAGGCCATAAAGTTAATAGTTTAGTTCTTGAAGCACCAAATGATAGCCTAATCACAGACTAACAGACATAACACTCAAAAATAAAGCTTCGCCCGCTTTAACGGTCATTTTAAATCTATTTGTAGTTGGGACTGTGGTCACATTTGAAATTATGGCGCCACTGACATATGAACAAGCATGTTGGGGATAGACCACTAGTGAAAAATTGTTCCCAAAACTGAGGGGTAACCCACCAGTAAATAAGTGTTTGGGACTGTGAATAAAAGGTGGAGCTAGTGTTCTGGGAAAATTGTCGGATCGATGTTTTTTGAGGGAATTCCCTCATAGTGTTATGTCTGTTAGTCTGTGGCCTAATGGCGCTTGCCAATTTGTAGAAAACGTTGGAATCAATTTCTCATTAGTTACGGTTTTAGCTACAGAACCATGATTTGCAAGAACGTTAAAAGAAAATATCTTCGGATCAGTTGGGCCGAAATCCGTTAGGTATCGAAACCAAAAAAAAAAACAATGCGGAAATTCAATCGCGTTGAACCTGTTCACCCTTCACCTGTCCACCCTTCAACCCGGATACCGAGCTGCATACATGCAGGGCTCATCGTTTCAGTCAAGCAACCACAAACAGGTTACAAAAAAGCCACAAAGTATGAACCCAACGCATTATCCGGTGCGCCGATGCTGATAGGAATGACGCTGACACTACCGGAATGATGCTATCGCATCTGGAACTGGAAGACGGAGGCACCCTCACCGGGCGCTGTTGATCAAGGTTAATTGTGTGTTAATGAGTGCAATTGGTCTCCTGGCTGATGTCGGTCGCAATTGCTGTCAGGAAATCGTGCGTACTTGTGGTTTCATTCAATGGTACAGCTAAAGGTCTGAACAGAATACGCTGCGTCACTGACGAAGCGTAAAAGCTCAGTTAATCTAATGGGCTCATTTATGTATCGAGTTATGCCATTCTGAACGTTTTGAAATGTTTTTACAAGTGCCCCGGCACTGCAACAGCTACGAAGCATTCTGTTTTGGACTCAGAATACGATAAGCGCTTTTTGTCGATAGTCATATTCATAAATTTTGAGTGTAGCTCATGAAGGACTCTTCCAACGCACGAGATATTCATCAATAAAAATGAGTAGTAAATCTGGTTGGCAGTTCGGATCGGAGCCCGGTACCAAAAGCGAACAGAAATCTATTGATCTTTCCGAACGCAAAATACATTAATAAACTGCAGCTGTACTGTTGGTCCCACTTTATTAAAAATATTTTCATATACAATTTCCGATATTGTATCACTTTGTCACCCACTAATGGATACCTAATAAATGCGATTATTATGATTATGATTACAAAAACCTGTTTTAATCCATCTAGTGGTGCATTTGTGCCTTTCTCATTTGTCCAAACTACGATTCCATGGCTAGTTATGTTCAATACAATGGCGGAAATGTATTAGATATTCAGTACGATTTGCACATACATACAATGGATCGACAGCCACGATCTTAAGATGCTATGTGTTAACACTGGAACATCGCTTGAAACCAGCGGTGGATCAAGAAGGAAGATCCGGGGGGTCCGGACCCTGCCGAAAATTTTCAACTTTAATTTTAATATTATTTTTAAATTTTAATCTAGTTAAATTAAATTAAAATAGCAACCCCTTACTGCATACTCCTACCTAAGCCTATAAAAGTCAAAAATATAGGCCGGGATTAGGTTGACGATTTTAAAGTGATTGCATAACCTTTCTATATGAGAAAGGCAAAAATGTGTCAAAGTCCAAAAAAGTCAATTTTCGTCAAAAAATGTTTCATTTCAGTTTAATTATTTAGGAATTTGCTGTGTGGTCGCACTCTTCAACCCGTAACTCCGCAACCAGAAGTCCAATCAATCAAAAATTCAATAGAAGCCGATGGGAAAGTAGTACCTTTCATTTGAGACTAAGTTTAATCAAATCGGTCCTGCTATATCTGAGAAACAGAGGTGACATTTTTTTCCACATACACACACACATACATACATACACACACTGTCATTTTCCGATCTCGACGAACTGAGTTGAATAGCATATGACACTCAGCCCTCCAGGCCGGGATTAGGTTAACAATTTTTAGGATAACGGTTGCATAACCTTTCTATATGAGAAAGGCAAAAACAGGTGTAGTTTTTTCATTGAAATTGCACTTTTCTATCTTTGCACATTTTGTCTGTAGATAGACTTTTGTGCAAATATTTAATGCTGGATAAAAAATAACCTTACGCCAAACTACACGGGGGCAGCATATAAATAAACCGACGATCTATACGCCGACGGTGCAATGTTGACTTTTGTAGCTGTGGCACAACTACTCTATGGTAAATGCCGTGTGAGTATATTTTCTTGTGACAATGATAATTTGTATAACAATATAAAGAGTGATATACTGATCAAGCTAAATCTACTCCTTTCCGATCCGATTCAGTGACGATTCAGTTCCGTGCATGGACACCAATATTTTTTCATACAAATCAAATGCGATCATGCACACTTGTCCGGCACGGCACCGTCCCGGACAAGTGTGAATACTCGCATTTGAATTGTATGAAAGAATATTGGCGTCCGTGCACGGAACTGAACCGGCACTGAAACGGATCGGATAGGTGTAAATAGTGCTTTATAATGTACTAGCTAATACCCATCGCGCGTTGCTGTGACTTTCAACGAAATAGGAGGAAAACACAATTTGTTCGGAAGCGCCATCTGGCGGGCAGGTAATCCCCAACCAACAGTACATAAACATGTTCCATAACAAATGCCTATTATGTACAAATTTTGACGGCTATCGGTTAAGCCGTTTGGGAGTCCATAAATCATATACAATGATAATTTGACTGTGAGCCAATTGACGGGTAAAAGGGGTAAAGGGTAAAGTGCAGTTTCGGAGCAGTGATTTGGCACCGAAAATTTTATCTGTGAAGCCAGTAAAGTCACCAACACCACCAGCACATCACTTAAACACGCTCCATAACAAATACCTACTATGTATAAATTTTGACGGCTATCGGTTAAGCCGTTTGGGAGTCCATAAATCATATACAATGATAATTTGACTGTGAGCCAATTGACGGGTAAAAGGGGTAAAGGGTAAAGTGCAGTTTCGGAGCAGTGATTTGGCACCGAAAATTTTATCTGTGAAGCCAGTAAAGTCACCAACACCACCAGCACAGCACTCAAACACGCTCCATAACAAATACCTACTATGTATAAATTTTGACGGCTATCGGTTAAGCCGTTTGGGAGTCCATAAATCATATACATACAAACATTGACTTTTATATATAAACTAGCTAATACCCATCGCGCGTTGCTGCGATTTTCAACGAAATAGGAGAAAACCACAATTTGTTCCAAAGCGCCATCTGGCGGGCAGATAATCTCCAACTAATAGCACACAAACACGCCCCATACCAAATAGCTACTGTGTGCAAATTTTTACGGAAATCGGTTAAGCCGTTTGGGAGTCTATAAATCATATACGTTACTATGTTTTAATTGCCGCAAGGTTCTACTGCATCGATTTTGTTGGCTATTTTCGGCAAATTTGAGACTAAGAGAAACGAAAGCAATGAAATTGAAAGACGGATAGGTATTCTAGAGCGAATCAGTTATAAACTTAGAACGGAAACCTAGAACTAGGCAGGCTCATATGGGCATGATCGAAAGGAAATGTGAAGAATTCTTTGCCTTCTGCAGAGTAGGAGTTGGGCGTTGGACCCAAGTCTACCGCATGGTCTATGGTAGAACATAACTCATCATCATGTTTTACCGCCGACGCCGGCGTTCTAAGTTTATAACTGATTCGCTCTAGAATACCTATCCGTCTTTCAATTTCATTGCTTTCGTTTCTCTTAGTCTCAAATTTGCCGAAAATAGCCAACAAAATCGATACAGTAAATCATATACATACAAACTTTGACTTTTATATAAATAATATAAATATATATATATATATATATATATATATATATATATATATATATATATATATATATATATATATATATATATATATATATATATATATATATATATATATATATATATATATATATATATATATATATATATATATATATATATATATATATATATATATATATATATATATTAGTAAGATAGATATAACAATTTTCCTAGAAAATTATGGTTAAGCAGTATTTCACGAATATAATTTTGCGATCCGTTGGGAACCATAAAATTCTAATTTTAAAACCGCACCGCATACCGCACCCGCACTGAATTTACCGCACCGCAACCGCGCGGCTATGCGAAAACAATGAAATATGACCAATATGCACTGTGTGAGAAGAGTTTTGGTAGGGGAAATGACACAATTGTGGATGAACTATGTCAACGCTCAAGCAATGTTTATTGTAAACTAACTCAAATTTACTTATATATGTTCTGTAGTTTTATTTATATGAAAGACTATTCAACCCTACGACTAACGAAAAACCAGACATGCATAGACTTCTATTTTTTAAAAATTTTAAAGAAGGGAACGTGATACTGTTGCTATAGTTATAATTCAATGTCCCTATAGTTGCAAGTCTATGTTCCTATGTTCTGTTTTTCCTCATACACATGGGTTATTTTGCACCGTTTTTACAAATATAATGATTCGAACATTGAACATTAATAAATTATGATATATAAGGAAATTTGTTTTATTTTAAAAATCATAAAGGGTAAAATATTAAACGAGGACAATTCGTCGCTGTTGTGCTTTCTTATGACAATTTTGGGATAAATTGGGTTAGATATACCACATCCTTCTCCTAAAAAATCTCTACATAGTGGCGTTTTCAGAATTTTGATATTTTGCTTGGTTACTGAGATATAGCGAGAAACGTGCTGAGAAATTTTTAATTTGTTGCTTCAAATAACTGTGTCTAGGGATTGACTCAATTTACCTTGATGCATAACATGTTTTTATGTGCAAAACTATCTGAGAAACACAATGGCATAATTATTTTCAAAACAAAAATAAACGTATTGTGAGAAAAATGCAGTTTTAGTTTAAAACTGAAAATATAGCATAATAAACAAAAACAATATTTTTCTAGATTCTCTGACTCATTTCCTTCAAAATTCATCTCACCGATTGTTTATAGACCGAATGAAGCCAAAGATATGAATAAACGTTAATAATTGATGATTTTTTTCTATAGAAAATTTTCCATGAACGATTATGACACGCCATACAAAGTATGTCATCAATAAGTGCGACTTTTGTTTACATTTATAGTAAAAACTCGCATCATAGTCAACCGATCTTCGTAATATTTGAGAGATTAGATAGATGTATTAATTGTCTTCTTTGAGTTGTTTATACCTAGGACGGGACGTGCAAAGTGAAATAAAGTAAGGGACCATTCATAAATTACGTAATGCAAAAATTGCCCAAAATTGACTCCCCCCTTCCCCAATGTAACAAATTGTCACAAATTTCTCCATCCCCCCTCCCCTATTACGTAACAAATTCCCAGAAAAAAAAAATTTCTTCGGTGAAAACATGTTACGTAACGATCTAGCTAACTCCCCCTCCCCCCCTATGTCACAACTTGTTGTACCCCCTCCCCCCTCTAAAAGCGTTACGTAATTTATGAAAGGTCCCTAACTGTCACCGCGAACCGGCAATGGCCTGTCACTGTGAACCGGGCCTTTCTTGATGATTTTCATTTTCTTGTAATAAACAGTATCTGGGTAGTATCGTAATATTCTGGCTATATACAAGGTGATTTTAGAAAATATATTTTACGTGTTGATTAGATTCACAGAAACAAGTATGAAAAATGCAACGACGGCAAGTGCAATTTTATTATTCTGCTCAATAGTTATGGTTAATGTTGTTTTACATAGCACAGAGAAACGATAACATAATTCATATCATGTATGAGCTCTATTATTTTCGGCACAAATCTGTACCTCATCGGCAGAAATCTATGCCGCATCAGCACAGCACTATCATCGACATTTGCTTGAAATTATTTTGCAAGCTGATTTTTCCCTGCAAAATAACATCAATATCGGGAAGGAAAGAGAAGGCCGTCTTCACATGTCCCGTCCCAGGTTTATACCATTTATAAGTTCAAAATATTCAATCTCAAACTGTAAAAATCGTTTTTCACGAAATATGCTAAATGGCGCTTGTCATAAGATAGCACAACAGCGACGAATTATGATCAACCAGTCGCACAATATTATTCAAAATTCTAGTTTGATTCTAGAGTAAATAGAACCAGAGATATGATCAAAAGAAAATCAAGAGTATTGGCAATTTGTCAAAACGGAGGGTGCACTCATGGCTCGAGGGGTGGTTCAATTGACGCAAAAATTTGGGTTTTTATATATTGGCCCTAGATGAACAATACCACCAAATTTGGTTCAAATCCGTGAAGGTCGATTACACGTGCCTTGATCACTTCGCGTGGAATGACCCATATGCATTACCTACACGTACATCACTTGCGATGGGTTTATGCAAATGGAATTTCGTTCCTACCTCGAAACTTGCAAACGTCCACCCGAGACACATGTGTGGCAAAATTCAACTGCTTGGTTTGTTCCCAAGTTTCCAGTGGGTAATTATTTTTCAAGTGGTTAGTACTACCTTTACTACTTACATTATTGATTATTTCATTACTCATATGTACACTGAAACCTCAATTTACGAACTCTTTTTTTACGTAATTTTCAATTTATGTAACTTTTTTTACGAACTAAATTCGAAATAACGAACTCTTTTTGGAAAGTTTGAGTTCGTACGTTACAGCATGAAGTTATATACTTATGTATTCTTAGTTAATTGTTACTAATATAAGTTGGGTATTTTCGGAATGAAGTTGACGAGTGCATGACGGAAATCGATGTCTTGAGCCGTTTTGGAATCCAATATGGCGCTTTCCGGTTTAAATAAATTCACTATAACCACAACAATATGGGTATTTTTGGAATGGAATTGACGAGTGCATGACGGAAATCGATGTCTTGGGCCGTTTTCGAATCCAAGATGGCGACTTCCGGTTAGGATAAATTCTTTATAACCTCAACACTATGGGTATTTTCGGAATGGGGTTGACGAGTGCATGACGGAAATCGATGTCTTGAGTCATTTTGGAATCCAAGATGGCGACTTCCGGTTTAGATAAATTCTCTATAACCACAACAATATGGATATTTTCGGAACGGGGTTGACGAGTGCATGACGGAAATCGATGTCTTGAGCCATTTTGGAATCCAAGATGGCGACTTCCGGTTTAGATAAATTCTCTATAACCACAAAAATTTGGGAATTTTCGGAATGGGGTTGACGAGTGCATGACGGAAATAGAACCCATATTGTTTGTTATCAAGAATATTGCTCAACCGGCAATCGTCATATTGAACTTGGAAAAGGTTCCAATTGTCCATTTTTAGCATCTACTTGGCAAGCCCCTTCCAAAAATACCCATATTGTTAGGGTTATCGAGAATATTGCTCAACCGGAAGTTCCCATCTTGGATTTCGAAAAGGTTCTATTTGTCCATTTTTAGCATCTACTTGGCAAGCCCATTCCAAAAATAACCATATTGTTAGGGTTATCGAGAATATTGCTCAATCGGATGTCGCCATCTTGGATTTCGAAAAGGTTCCAATTGTCCAATTTCAGCATCTACTAGTTAACCCAGGCACGTAGCCAGAGGGGGGGCTAGGGGGCTAAAGCCCCCCCCGAAAATTTTCAAAAATAAATTTAAGAAACAACATGTTTTTCGGTGACTCTTAAAAAAATTGTATCTTGTTTGGTTTCAACAAATTAATGCGAGAATTGTGAGGAAGATTGCTATTTCGAACCACCGAAGACAGCGGTCAGGATATCTACTCAGTATGCTGAGTGTGATAAAACAGTTCCCTTCATATTGTGTGACTCGTCGGAAGACAAACGAAACTGTTACTTTAATTCTTGCTGCGGGGATCTGTCGAATGATTGAGTCGCAGAAGCAAGAAGTAGTGCTCCAGCCAAATACGGAGGCTATTGACTTCAGGTCTTTTCGCATAAGATCGATCTTATGCGAAAAGACCTGAAGTCAATAGCCTCCGTATTTGGCTGGAGCAACATTAATGATGTGAAATATTTGCTGAAGGTGATTATGGAGGTTATGCTTACGAACATCGCCTTTAACGAGTTTAACCATGTCAGGCGTTCAGTGCTGATGCCATTTAACAAATTAGCCCAGGCGAAACCAGTCATTTTGCATAACAACTTGTAACATGTGGTTGATCCTCATATATATGGACGATGAGAAAATCAATGCTCGGCTACAAGATCTGATACCACTTACTTGCACCGTGGCTATTAAAAGATTCCTGTCACATTTGGAAAAAATGGTATTCATTATAAAGGACACATCTAGGAAGTATATTAATTGGTGTTTTTGTGGTGAAAATCTAGGTGAACAGACATATTTCCTCCAACCTGACCCTGCACGTAAAAACTGAATGCGATAGTATTATTTTACACATTATATCTTTGCATATACATAGTCTCCAAAACCATTTCCTGAAAAACAAACATTTGCCAAATTTTGGCTGCTGTTCGGATAATATTGACGGCAAAAACTGCGTCTAGTATCTCAAAATCAACGGTCGGCACCATCATTGAGGAAGTCGACACTCGTGACCCGTCAGAAATTCGCGAACATGGACATGGCAGTAACCACTATGATGATAAGGAAGTGTACGAGATAGAAATGAACACCACCGCGACATTGTTGGTTAGGAAAAATATTTCTCAGCCTAGTAAATAGTTCTCCACATGCAATCGCTAGTTGTTCGCACGAGATCTGTAGGACAACCATTTACGTTTTATCACTTTCATTGTTCACATCATGGAAATATATTGAAGACACAAGGCTTCATTTAGCTAATGCATTGAACCGAATAAAATAAACGAAATATATAATAAAATTGCAGAAGTTTTATAGAAAAGTGAGCTCAAAAACTGTCCCAAAATGAGAACTTTATCGCTAGTGGTTGTGTCTAACAAAACTCAGATATTATGTTATATATTAGCCAGAATAAAGTTAGTTAAAGCATAAGCAGATTGAATTTCTGTAATAGGTTAGTGCACTGTACGCTTAGTAGAAACATCAGGCATCTCACTCAAGCGTGCTAGACAAAAACATTTCCGTTAGTTGATGACAATATAGTCGAGAAGACAGTTTTTGTTTTCGCGTCATTTTAATGCAATAGTATTTCTGTTGACACTCAATTTCATTTTATGCGGAGAATGCGGTCCGTATTTAAACATTATTAGTCCGCAAAGTAGTGATATTTTAAACAATCGAACAATAAGCAAGAAAAATGCCAAAAAATAAACAAGCCAAAAAGTGGTAAAACAGCGGTTTTTCTGAGGTGTTCATCAACCCAAGAATTGTATACCGTCGTATATTACTAATGTTGTTCACATACAGAAACGTACATAGTAGCGGTAGGACTATCTGTTGTGATTTTATCCTTACTTTTCAACGGATGTCAATAGATGCTAAACCACATATTAGTCAATCAATCATAATAAACTTAATGTTGTAAGCAGCAGCATTTCTGTCTCTTTCGATGGTTTCCAATTAATGTCCATGTAAGTCTAAAAACGACCTGACGATACAGTGAACAAACATCATTAGCCTATCACGGAGAGCGACTAAAATGATGTAACTAGTTGAGTCTACAGTCAATAAATTGGGATTAATGTTTCGATTTCATGTTTTAGTTTTATTTGTGTTCGTTATGGAATAAAATGAGAGAGATGAGCAGAGATAACGAAGAAAAAGAGAGAAAAAATAATAAATAAATTGAAATCGACCCAAGAGCAGCTGTTCTATATTTTCTGGGCACTCAACTACAGAACAACAGAAATCATCAAAGAAAGTTGGCCTTACACCTACGTTATTCTTCGACAGAGGTGAAGTAAGTGCGATGTATACCCGTCCATATGTCGGAATAAAGAGATGCTGAAATTATTGAGCTTGTTCATATTTATAATATTTCTTTTTTTTTCAATCTAAAATTTTATTTGAAACGGCTCAATGCGTTAGCACAACTGATCCGTGGGTCTTTTAATTTTTTTTACAATAAGTAAAAAAAAAAATTCTAAGAATGTCGGTCTGCCAGATCTTGTTGACGCAGTTTGCTGCTGCGTGTTGAGATCTTTTTCCTTGGCGGTGAGGCCGCTTGGTGGTCATTCAGTCTGCCTTCTCTCGCGTTATCGTTCCCGTCCATGTCGTCATCTGTACTGCTTTCTTCCTGTTCACGATCAGAGGTTCTTATTTGTTTCTTGTTCTTATGGGTCGCTGTTGT
Source organism: Topomyia yanbarensis (assembly GCF_030247195.1). Lineage (NCBI taxonomy): Eukaryota > Metazoa > Arthropoda > Insecta > Diptera > Culicidae > Topomyia > Topomyia yanbarensis. Next base: position 62,012,218 of record NC_080670.1, read on the forward strand.
ATATCCGTCTTCATCGGTATTTGCTTCTTTATTGGCGATGCTAGTTGTTGGTTTGGGAGCGGTTGTCGTGGTCGTTGTACCTGCATTATTGGGTAATTGGATCGTTGTTTTAGGTTTATCTGAAGGTATCGGTGGCTGCATGTTAGAGTTGGCTGTAGTAGATGAGTTTTGACTAGTTGCTTCGGCGCATGTTTTTCCGTAGTAGGCTGTATAGTTACAGAATTGGCATGTTGGGGTCTGCCCGGGATATGTAATTAGCGTTGTTTGCTTATAGGTCACGCCATCCTTCGGTGATTTGCATTCGATAGTCATGTAATAAGGTATTGGTTTAGTCACTCGCATTCTCACAATACGAACGCCATTGGGAATGCCGGAGAAAAAATTTCTCCAGGTGTCATTCGTAATAGATTCTACTTCTCCATATTGCGACATTATTTGTTTGATGAAATCCTCCTTCGTGCGCGGGGCCAAATCATGGATACGCACGTCCACCATGTCGTTTTCCATATGCACGGGGATCTTGATTCTGGTGTTATTAAATTCGACCTCGTGTTGCATGTTGTTCTTTGCAATAAAGTTTTCGGCCTGTGCTAAGCTTCTAAACGTGATCAAAACACAGTTTTTACGTGATGTAGCTGAATGTAGGTAACTTCAGCGAGATTAAGCTCCATTTTCACTTTAACTAATTGTTCCACTTCCTTAACTGTTCGTGTTATCCCGTAGCACAGGCACTTTTGCTTCATTTGGCAAACTCATTTTACTCCGCAGCCGGGGGCAACGATACAATTTGTATGTGTACTGATATAGAACAATAGCTAGCTTGATTCACTGGTGCCTGTAGCCTGCTATAGCGTAGCAATTTTTTTTGCTTCTGCTTTTTGCGACATCAGAAGGTAGACCTTCTAGTTCTTTTGGTAATACATTTAACAAATTTCACGTACCGTCAAGTCCCCAGTTACCGTGCGTTTAGGTGGATTTGACGTGACTTCAAATCCTTTTTTTTATCAAAATGAAAACCGCCCTCATAGTCACCGTAAAAATACCTATCTAAATACGTCACAATTTAGAAATAATATAAAACTATTACCAAATACAAATTTGTATTTGCTATTACCAACAAAACGAGAATAAGTAGTTGAGGACATTTGTTTGGCACCAGTGCACGTTATATGATCAACTTACGGTGTATTTAAAATTTTGATTCAACTTTAGTTGGAATGTTTCAATAAAACGATGAAACGAAAGGATTTGGGATCTGGATCTCTCCGATGGATTTAGGGAGCTAGTTCTTTAAATTTCGTGATTTTGAAACTGCACGGTGAACGACACATGCACGGCGACTGGCGATTTGAAGGAAAATTAGAAGATATTAGTAATCAGTGTTTTCATTCGATTTGTAGACAATTTTCTTTAATCAATTAAATTGTGGGCAGTTTCCTTCAGTTGATTTAATCATTTAAATTTATATTTTGATCCTATTGATTACCAAAAATCCTTCCTAACTGGGGTTCTAATCTACCCGACCAAGGCTAGTCTTGAAAATAGTTTCATTTAAATAGAATATATCAAAAATTGTGTTAGCATGATGCCTTGGAACTGGTAATACTCGCAGAACACCAGACAAAGAAAATAGAAGTTGAACCGTCTCTGCGCATCTACAAATCGCTTGCTAAATCAGAAGATTTTGTACGAATTTCGACATTCTCTTCGTTCGAACATTTTATGGATATTTTTCTACTCATTTCGGTTTAGCATCTTCTACGCCTTTTAAAGGTGTAGCTTGGAACACCTAGTGTTTTCCAGCACCGTCAAGCATTGTCATATTCGGTTAGCGCATAAATACTGTGAACTCTAGAATATACTTTGTTGTAACGAGAGTAAGTACTATAACCTTTCTTGTGACAATGAACATATTTTTAGGATTGTCTTTGATTTGGAATTGATTTCATTATGAACTTTTCAAAATTTAATTTAGTTTCTAGTGACTATATCAAATTGTCAGAATTAAAAGCTTTATGCAAATTTTTTTAAGCCCCTCCCGAAACAAAATCCTGGCTACGGGCCTGAGTTAACCCTGTTCCAAAAATACCCATATTGTTAGCGTTATCAAGAATATTGCTCAGCCGGAAGTCGCCATTTTGAATTTCAAAATAGTTCCAATTATCCATTTTCAGCATTTACTTGTCAAGACCGTTCCAAAAATATCCATATTGTTAGCGTTATCAAGAATGTTGCTCAACCGGAAGTCGCCATTTTGATTTTCAAAACGGTTTCATTTGTCCATTTTCAGCATCTACTTGTCAAGACCGTTCCAAAAATATCCATATTGTTAGCGTTATCAGGAATATTGCTCAACCGGAAGTCCCCATTTTGGATTTCGAAAAGGTTCCAATTGTCTATTTTTAGCATCTACTTGGCAAGCCTTTTTCAAAAATATCCATATTGTTAGGGTTATCGAGAATATTGCTCAACCGGATGTCGCCATCTTGGATTTCGAAAAGGTTCCAATTGTCCATTTTCAGCATCTACTTGTCAATCCTGTTCCAAAAATACCCATATTGTTAGCGTTATCAAGAATATTGCTCAACCAGAAGTCGCCATCTTGGATTTCAAACCGGTTCATATTGTCCATTTTTAGCATCTACTTGTCAAGCCCGTTCCAAAAATACTATATTGTTAGGGTTATCCAGAATATTGCTCAACCAATATATTAATAAGAATGTGAAGCAAACTTTTTTTACGAACTAAATCCCAAATAACGAACACTTTTTTACGAACTAATTCAGTTTACGAACCCCCGGTTTGGTTCGTAAATGGAGGTTTCAGTGTATAAAGGGCATTCGTCTAGCTGCTTTATTTTAGAACTTTAAAGCATGACATACACAAATAAAATAAATTATAGGCCAAATCGGAAAACAAGTACTATTTGGACTCATTGGAAGTTAAACTCAGTCCACAGTTAAAAGGCAGTAGAAGGGCATTTGCGCGTGGAATATCAGGATTAGAGAGTTCAGGCGAATGCCCTATAAAAATAATATATTGAAACCTTAATCAACCAGGTGTCTTCGCAATAACCCTGCAATTGTCACGTGTGATAATAACCGACAACAAATGTAGTACCAGTACATTACTTTTAATGGAACATTTCACTTGTAGAGCAGTGCAATTCGCAAACAAAATAAGTAAAATGAATCCCGTTTCACGTTTCCCAGTTTGCCCCTAGTATCAAACCATCAACAGGAACTTATATCAGTATTACAAACCAACATAATCTCCTTCAAATCGTCAATCGCAGCCACAGTACCGTTTGCTAGAAGAAAACTAATAAAAGAGCACTCTCCTTCGCAGTGTACTCTGGAGCGCGCGCCGCACAGTGGCCGGAGGCTGGCCAAAACTTCAAAAGTTTATTTTTGAAATATTGATATTTTATATTTTTCCTAAATTTATCATGTATTGAATGATGTATATTCAAAATTTTATGATCATTGGATAAGAACACGATTTTTAACACGAGTTTAAACGTACCAAAGTCCGGATTTTTTTAATGATTTTCATTTCCGAAACCACCATTGCTTTGATCACTTCAAATGCATGTTACTCTTTTGATTTTTGTCCGATTTTAGCACAACTAGTTTCATTGTGTAGAAGAATGAAAGAACTTGGTTAGTGAGTAAAATTCATTTGGTAAATTTGCTTGGAACTATGACTTTTTAGTTTAAATATGTTTAAGGTGGTCAGATCAAAAATAATTTGTTCACTAATGTATTCTGTACAAATTTCGGAATCATTTCGGAACGGCCACATAGTATACATTCTACGGGAAATAACCTTTTCTTTTCGAATATCATGGTCTCGTTCTGCGCCTAGGTGCGCAAAAAGTTTTAAGCAGATTTTGAAGCTTTGTTGCTGATATGGAGACGCATGGTGTTTTGTGTAAAATAGTTAGACAATCTACAGTAAACCAACACGTTCAACAATGGTTTTTAAGTAGTGTTCTTTATTTTATATGATATTGTTGACATTGGTGAACAGTAACGGAAAATCTATCATGAAAACGGGATCATAGTTATAAGAAAGGTTCAATGACACTTTATGGAAAAATGCATTTAATATTTTACGACTTTTGACATCAAAAATGAGCTCAGCACCTCAAAATTAGCTTAAATTGTGATTTTCAGCCAAATTAGGTAACATTTGAGGTTTTGTCCGACTTTTGTTTGAAGAGCCGCCACTGTGCGCCGTGGTGAATTTATTTGAGAACGCCACACATAACTGAAAGAGCAAGAGAGCGCGGTCTCTCGCACCCAACCACCCCATCGCCTTGAACTTCGTTTATTTAGCTCCGAAAGAAAGAGAGTTCTGTTTTTTTCTGTGGTCTATGATAAACTGGCGCGCCTGTATATCATTGAAATGATACCTGGTGGCAGTCATGGAATATATTGCTTCGAGCTAACGGAACGTAGCAACTACAACGAGGTCAGAAAGCAAACTGACGAATTTTTTTTATTATGGGCTGCTTTTATATGTGAGACGCGGTTCATTGGATGCAAAGAGGCGGTCCTAGCAATGCTCGCTGTTTGGTTGAATTGTTCGAACCAATCAGCGCTGATAATTACCACTTTCACAAAATACATTATTTTTGTTATTTATGGTAATAGTACATTTTACGGCATCAAATACAATATACGTGCACATATTTCCGATCAGATAGTGTAAAAATATAGCGATTTCGATCAGTACAACAGAAGTTATTCGCAAACTGAAACGCAATTTGAAAACTGGGAAAACATCTCAGCAGAAACTTTGAAACGGGATCCTGTATTGAAACGTTAGAAGTATTCTACTTCAAAATAGGTTTTCAAATAGCTTTTCATAGTATTGATCCGGAAAAGGACAAATAATTTTTATATTAGTTAATTAACTTATAATCAACAGAAGTCGTCTTGTTTTAGAAAATCAATGTAGTTAAGAGGGGGAGGGGAGGGGTGGTCGAACCATCAAATCCCTCCACTGTGTGCACCACTGAGACTATCGTACTTTAACATTTGACATACAATCATATTTGCAACCATCGAACGCTTAAAATATTGCAGCATCGCCTATTAGTGGGCAACATATATGCAAACCAGCAAAAACCTTTAAATTGAATGTGGCCTCGCCTGTGCAATCGCTATCAGATTCGCTGTTGCGCTGTCGGTGTCATGCAGTTGCTAGTTTTTTTGGAGAACGGTACAGTATTATCAAAAAACCATGGGAGGTGACGACTCGAGACAATCAAATCATAAACATTTAGTTGACCGCAAATTGGCTCTGATTGGGACATTGCAGTGGAACCCATTCAGTCATGACGAGCTATCGGGTGCATTCTAAAGCGTCCGTCGCGTCACTCACTGCCATCCAGCAGGTCGGGCGAAGGTGGCACAAAACCAGCAGCTGGCTGAGAATTGCTTGCGGGGCCAATCATCCGCAAAGAAGCCCAATAATAGGTTTCTCAATTTAGAAGGGATTCGCAACGTTTCTGTATGTTCAGATCTACGCGCACGTGTTGTGGATTGGCTAATCAACTTTGCCGGTAATTATGAAATAGGTACAAATCTCAATTCGTTACTAACTGGGGAGATTAAATCCGTTGAAAAAATTGTCCAACGATTTTTTTCGGGTACCAAATGCAATAAGCATAAATAGATCAAATTACACTTGTGAAAATAAGATCGGCAACCTGTTTCATCAGGGTCCCACAACTTAACCTTACGGTTTATTTCTGATGATCGGTGATAGTGATTCAACCCGTGTCGCGTGTCGCTAATAAAATTCCGCTCCAATCGTGGATATTGATCGAACAACAAAGATATAGTACCTGTTGAAATGTAAGCAACGGATACGTTAAAACACAGCACTTGAACATTCACGGCATAATCAAACCTCATTATTTCATCGATCTGCATAAACGCATCAAATTTGTAACGACACTCTTGATTGGATACGTACGATTGCAACCGCTGTAAGCAGTATAATCGATTGTTTGAGGTTGAATTTGAATGTTTCTTTCAGTGACCTTAACACGTACTAAACACTCTCCTCATCAGTGAATTGCCATAAAGGTTAAAACTGCTAAATAAACTATCAAGAATCAACTTCTTCTCGTGATTCCTGTTGTCATTTATTGCTTCAGGTGAAAAGAGAAGGAGAATGGGATACGAACACACTGGTTTCGTCTCTGGGAGTCAAGTAAGGTACGATTGATCGCCACTTTTGATTCAAGTGTGATACAAACAGGAACCCATACATTGTTAAAATAATATTGCAGTAAGAAAAGTTTCATCTCATGGACCGTGATGTCAACCGATCATAAATACGAACCGTAAATAGAATGACTATTGCATCCTTGGTTAATAGATTTACTGATATATTCATAATAGAGATCTTTAGAGGGATACGGTTTATTGAATTTTATGGGGCAGATTATTATTCTAAGTTAATACCTGAGTTCTTTTTCCTTAAAAAAATTAGATTCTATTTTTTTCATTTTAAGACGATGACATATCCAAACCCATGAAACCAGGCCCGATGAGAGGGGGGGGGGGGTCAGCCAGGGCAATTGCCCTGGGGCCCGGGTCGTCTTTGGGGGCCCGCGTTTTTACCCGGTAAATGGGCGAACACGTCCGGTATTCATAAAAGAGCAATAAAAATATCAATAGTAATTTCTTTGTAATCATTCGTCTTATTAAATTATTGTATGATGGAAGCGTAAAAATGAAAACTTTATTTGATAGTTGGCATTTGTTAAAACAAACGTTCTTAAGGGAATTGTCTACTTTGTGTACAATTTAAAAAAGCGAGTTTTATTACTTGAATCGAGGAATACACTACGAAATATTGAGAAGCCAATTCAAAGTATGTTCGAAGAAAGAAATAGAGCGTCAAACAGGAATACGAGCGCAGGGACAAACGCATCCGTCCTCTTCTACGTTCTCTTCTTTGCTGGTTGTTGGCGTGGAGATACTGGGCGTGATTGTTATTGAGCGAATATTTGTTCCTGTCAGAGTCGTAGATATTGCTGTGTAGTCGTCTGTGGTTTGGCATAAGATAACGGTATGCTGTTTACGGTTATAGCAGGTGGGTTTTTGACATTAAAAATGTCTTACTCCACTATCTGGGGCTAGGTGTCATTCTAAAATCTAAACTATCTCCCATGTAACGAAACTATGTAAGGTTTGCACGCTTATAACTCCGATATTACTAGATGGATTTTAATCATTCATACACCAACCGATTCAGAAACACCTAACTTAAATATTGGTAATAATTTAATATCTCCCCAATAGAAGTAGACTTTTGGAAATTGGTAAAATTAAAAAGTTCACGAGAAACGGGAAAATTACCATTCGTGAGGCAGATTTCTCAGACACAGCCGTCAAGAGAGGGCAGCTTAGTTGCTCAATGAAACACGAAAAGTCATAAATAGAAGCAACGCATGTCCGTTTAAATCAGTTGTTGCTAATATCCCATACGAGCAACATCGTCTCCGGGCGATGCAATAAGCGCTATCGATTTTCGGTAACGTTGGCATTTGCACACACTCGCACCTAAGTGACTAAACCATATACGGTTAGTTTATAAATAGAGGTGACGCGTACCCGTTTGAATCAGTTTTTGTTCTTATGTCGAACGGGTAAGATCATGGCTGCAGCGTCTGGGCACTACAATAAGCGATAGACGCTATGCATTTTCGGCAGCGGTGGCCGTGTGCGGATTTTTCTGGTACCAGCACGGTGTCACAGAATGATTTGCAAAGTGGGTGGGCGGGGTGGTTTGGATTTAATTCAATACGGTGTGTGCTGCTTAAGAGTGTTGCGTTTGAAAAAAATATATTTATTTTTATGCATGCGTGTGCGTTGTAACTTGTTAATCCATGTTTATGGCGCTTTGTAGCTGCGTAGGGTAAAGAGCCTATTGGTTTTCATGTTTCATATTTCGGTTATATGTTTTTTATCAGTAAGGCATCTGACAACGTGCTTCTGTAGTTATTGCACTGTTCAGCAGCGTAGTATTTTATATAGGAGAGTACACTCAGGTTTTCTACGCGGATTTTGAAATTTACGAGGTTTTTTATTAACGCGTTTTTTTTAATTTACGCGGTTTTCATTTACATGGCCTATTTCCCCTGCGTGAAAAATCTGAGTGTAATTGCATCGGAAACAATCACATTCCCAGCAGAACTTTTTGTTTTCTAATTTCAAACACTTTTGTTTCGTACTGCACACAACGGAAAATTTTAAAACAGAACTTACCGTCCCAGCAGCAGTTGAAGCGGGTGTTCTTTTTCGATTCAAATTCAAGCCATGTCTTAAGCGTTACTGGACTTAAAATTGTTTTCCCAGTTTATCCAGTCAGAATATCTGTCCTACCCTATGTATTTAAAACACAGTTCTAATTGCGTTTTAAAGTATACAACAAATAGAACGGTTGGGTATACTAATTTAAATTTTAAAATAAATCTTTTAAATTATGAAACAAACCGCTGCACTGAGGATATAATTATGTCAGTCCTATTACCATATAAAACACCTATATAACATAAAACGCTGCAGAATTGGTTTAATAATATAATGTTTACACTACAGAGTTATAACACGTTTTAATAATTAGCAACAAGAAAAATGTCACCAAGATAGCATAAAAACCCGTTTTAACTGGTAGTGCGAACGTTGCATAACAATGTAATTTTTCAAATAATTTCATTTTTTCCACCACTAATCGATCAAGAAATACTTAAACTTAAGATTGTTTACTTAAGTTCATTAGCACATTATTGAAAATTTAAATGGAAAATTAAATTTCATATTTCATGGAGAATCTGTATATTTCCGTTGGCGGGCGTGGGCTTCCTCATCGAAGCTCTCAATATGGAATTTTTCTTTTGAATATATTTTCTGGACAGACCAGCCTATTTTTACTAGATGGATCAGCCAAATAATGCCAATCACCTAGTGAGATACTTGATTAATTAATAGATTACCGTTAAAAGACCTTCAATAAATTATGTTTTGATGGGGAGGGTATAGAGCAAATTGTAACATATGAAAACAGGTGAGTGAACAAAAACGTGAGTCGATATGTGTGATAGATAAAATTCATTTGCACGCTCTTGAAAAAAGCTACATTTTTAATGTCACCGTGGTCGTGACCTGTACACAACCCTTTAATTTTTTGTTCTTTTGCACAAAGTTTTCCGTGGTGTAGTGTCTTTTTGAAAAATTCGTGCATAGGAATCTTCCATGGGTGCATAATCATTAATAAGTTTTGTCTGATGAAACGTCCCATTTTCGGTTGATCCGCATAAAATGGTTACGTATATACAGAAGCATTTTCACCATAAGAACAACATTAGGGACATTCTGGAAAATGCCAAGTTTCAGCTATTATGAAAAGCACTTCTCCGTATCTTGACATAAATTTGCTAATCAGTCAGTCAGGGGTGTGTGGCGATAATTCATGTAAGCGTATCTCTGCACGTAATTGTTTCACTTCTCGAGTAGCTGATCTTACAGAACATTTCCAAAAATCAATAACAACACAATTCGTCTGCAGTCGTTTTCACCGTGTATCTATAGCGGAACGATTTTTAGTTTCTACTCTGGGCGAGATGAGAAGATAGACTGAGCTTAACTAACCCTTGAATAAAATGGTTAATTTTTATATTTTTGTATTGTTATGCACGTACTAGTATTTTCCCTCTAAAAATGCATTGTGTTGAGATAGAACGGTGATTTTGGGTTTCACCAAAGATGCGTGTGAACCCAATTATAATGTGCGAAATAAAGAAATCAAATCAGTTCAGCTCATGCAATAGCAGTAGTGCTCAATTGCCTACTGTACTCACAGTTGTTTTATTTACGTATGATTACTGTGTTCTGTGTCTATGTTGTTATCGCGTCCCTCATATTCTCACAGCTTACTTATGTAACTAGAAAATCTTTTTGATTTGATAATTTTAAACGAGAAATTTGAGCTGCATCCGATACCTTCTCATTTTGCTTACAACAAAAGCCAAAAACTGCTCCACCGCTACTAGCAAATAAATCAATCCATGTGTCGCTTTTTCTGCACAGTAGAAGCAAAATATTATGTTCCAAGCTACCGTGTCGAAAAAAATGAGTGACGATTACAAGCAGCAGGTGGCCTATTGCGGTCAAAATTTATTCCTATTTACTTTTCGAGACTTTCCTTAAGATCTATTGTTAAAAGTACAAATGGAGCTAAAGATGGCCATTGTTTACACCATACAATTTCACCATGTTAGACATAGCATGCTGATTATGTTCCAGACCATCAATGGAACAGAAGCGTTTGTTTCGCGAAACGAAATATATCCGCTCACTGTTAAAATACAAATTCTAAATCCCTCCGTGGGTTGGAAGTATTATTCCTGTTATTGTAGCACCTGCAGATCCTATTTTCCTTACCCCTAACCTTACCACTTCCCAAATCCTTCCCATCTGGGAAATGATGAAAAAACGATTCATGGCAAGGCACAGATCTCCGATCTACATGGGGAATGTGCCATTTGAGCCAGACGCTACTGATTCCTGAATACCTACAAATTTAAAAACTTGTAACTATGGCAATTTTACCCTATTTGGATACCGTGGAATAATTTATTTATTTATTAACAGGTTAAGGCCGAAGTGGTCTGTGCCGTATACAAAAGATTCCTCCATTCCACTCGGTCCATGGCCGCGCGTCGCCAGCCACGCAGTCTGCGAAGGGTCCGCAGATCGTCTTCCACCTGGTCGATCCATCGTGCTCGCTGCGCGCCACGTCTTCTTGTACCGGTCGGATTGCAATTGAGAACCGTTTTCACCGGGCTATTGTCCGACATTCTGGCTAAGTGCCCGGCCCACCGTAGTCGTCCGATTTTAGCAGTATGACAGATGGGCAGCTCCCCCAACAGCTGATGCAACTCATGGTTCATTCGCCGTCTCCATGTGCCGTCTTCCATCTGCACTCCACCGTAGATGGTATGCAGCACTTTCCGTTCGAAGACACCAAGTGCGCGTTGGTCCTCCACGAGCATGGTCCAGGTCTCGTGCCCGTAGAGAACTACCGGTCTAATCAGCGTCTTGTAGATGGTCAACTTCGTACGACGGCGAACTCTGTTCGACCGAAGTGTCTTGCGGAGGCCAAAGTAAGCACGATTTCCTGCCACGTTACGTCTACGAATCTCTCTGCTGGTATCATTGTCGGCGGTCACCAGTGAGCCCAAGTACACGAACTCTTCAACCATCTCGATTTCGTCGCCACCGATGCAAACTCGAAGCGGGCGGTTCTCATTCTCTTCTCGTGAACCTCTTCCTATCATGTACTTTGTCTTCGACGTGTTGATGGCAAGTCCGACGCGCTTGGCTTCTCTTTTCAGTCGGATGTAGGCTTCCTCCATCTTCTCAAAGTTTCGTGCAATAATATCAACGTCATCGGCGAAGCCAAGTAGCTGAACGGACTTTGTGAAAATCGTACCACTCGTGTCGATCCCTGCTCTTCTTATTACACCTTCCAGCGCGATGTTGAATAACAGACACGAGAGACCATTACCTTGCCGTAACCCTCTGCGTGATTCGAAGGGACTCGAGAGCGTCCCTGAGACACGTACTACGCACATCACCCGATCCATCGTCGCCTTCACTAATCGCGTCAGTTTGTCCGGGAATCCGTACTCGTGCATAATCTGCCATAGCTGATCTCGATCGATAGTGTCGTATGCGGCTTTGAAGTCGATGAACAAATGATGTGTGGGCACATTGTACTCTCGGTATTTCTGCAGTACTTGACGAAGAGCGAACATCTGGTCCGTGGTAGATCGTTCGCTCATGAAACCCGCCTGGTACTGCCCCACGAACTCTCTTGCAATTGGTGATAGTCGACGGCATAGTATTTGGGAGAGTACCTTGTAGGCGACGTTCAGCAGGGTGATTGCTCGGTAATTACAGCAATCCAGCTTGTCACCCTTTTTGTAGATAGGACACACGACACCTTCCATCCACTCCTCCGGTAAAATCTCCTCCTTCCAAATCTTGGTAATCACCCAGTGCAGCGCTTTAGCCAGTGGCTCGCCACCGTATTTTAGTAGCTCGCTTGGTATTTGGTCAACCCCAGCGGCTTTATTATTTTTGAGCCGGCTAATCTCCTCCTGAATTTCTTGGAGATCCGGAGCCGGTAGTGTAATGTCTTCCGCGCGTGCTCCCAGGTGCGTTACCGTGCCATCCTCGTCGTCTGCTGCATCGCCGTTCAGGTGTTCTTCATAGTGCTGCCGCCACCTCTGGATCACCTCACACTGGTCCGTGAGAAGATTCCCGTTTGTATCTCTGCACATGTCGGCCTGTGGTACGTGGCCCCTGCGCGAGCGGTTCAACTTTTCGTAGAATTTCCGTGTGTCTTTAGCGCGGTACAGCTGCTCCATCGCTTCGCGATCTCGGTCTTCCTGCTGGCGCTTTTTGGTCCGGAAAACCGAGTTCTGCCTGTTCCGTGCCTGTTTATATCGCGCCTCGTTCGCCCTCGTGCGGTGCTGCAGCATTCTCGCCCATGCTGCATTCTTCTCTTCGACTAACTGCTCGCATTCGCCGTCGTACCAGTCGCTTCTTCGGTCAGGGCCCACCGTACCAAGTGCAGTGGCTGCGGTGCTACCTATGGCGGATCGGATATCTCTCCAGCCATCTTCAAGGGCAACTGCGCCTAGCTGCTCTTCCGTTGGTAGTGCCACTTCCAACTGCTGCGCGTATTCTTGAGCCACTCTGCCATCTTGTAGCCGCTCGATGTTTAGCCGCGGCGTTCGGCTTCGACGAGAGCTATGCACTGTCGAAAGTTTTGAGCGCAAGCATACTGCAACCAGGTGGTGGTCCGAATCTATATTCGCACTGCGATAAGTGCGGACGTTTGTGATGTCCGAGAAGAATCTACCGTCGATTAGAACGTGGTCGATTTGATTTTTTGTTACTTGGTCCGGTGATCTCCAGGTGACTGTGGATATCTTTGCGAGGGAAGAAGGTGCTTCGGATTACCATTCCACGGGAGGCTGCGAAGTTCACACATCGTTGGCCGTTGTCATTTGATACGGAATGCAGGCTGTTAGGCCCGATTACCGGACTGTACATTGCCTCCCTTCCTACCTGTGCGTTCATGTCGCCGATGACAATTTTCACGTCTCGCAGAGGGTAACCGTCGTATGTCTGCTCCAGCTGCATGTAGAACGCTTCTTTCTCGTCATCGGGTCTCCCTTCGTGTAGGCAGTGCACGTTGATGATGCTGTAGTTGAAGAAACGGCCTTTGATCCCCAACTTGCACATCCTTGCGTTGATCGGCTGCCACCCGATCACACGTTGGCGCACCTTGCCCAGCACTATGAAGCCGGTTCCCAGCTCGTTGCACAGTGGCACGACTTAGAACAAAAGGTGGACTAAAGTCCAAACTTTACCGTATCGGTTTAAATAGGACGCTTTTATGTAATTTTGGTGCGCTGAATTCGTTTTTGATATTAAAACATTTTAAAAATAAACATTTGCCATTCATTAGGGTGTCTCAAAAAAAATTTTTTTTTAAATCGTTCTTAAAATTTGTGTATGTTAATTTTCGTGTGCTAAATCGTTTTTTATATGAACATTTGTAAAAAAATTCATTATACACTAGGGTGGCTCAAAAATAATTATTTTGTTGAGAAGGTTCAAATTTTTTTTTAAAGAAATTTTTGTGCGCTATTTTGGTTATGAAAATAGAAATTAACTTTACTACTTATTAGAGTGGCTCAAAAGTAAATATATTATCTTTTGTAATGATTTTTTTCAATAGTAAATTTGAAATTTATTTTCCACATTGAAACGAATTGATTGTCATCTCATTATGGGGTTTTAGAAATGACTATTTTGTTTTTAAGGATCAAATAAGATGTGTTAGACTAATTTTGGAAAGTTTAATTCATTATTGGGTTACTTGACATGAAAACTACATTTTCATTCAATTCCAAAACAAACATTTTGAGCGTCTTAGTGGAATGTTGATTTACATTCACTAATCAACAAGATTTTTTTTCACAGGTGTGTTTTAAGTTACTTAGATTGCTTATTTCATATCTTAAATAAAAATAAATCCAAACCCCTTTTTTCGCGTAAAAATTAAAAATGGTCTTATTTTACATGGATAATATCGCATACCCTTAAGCTATATCAGTGCTATGCAAACTCGGATCAAAATAGTCTCACCAAATGACTAGAACTCAACTGTGTTCACTCAATTTGACAGTTATTGCATAAGTTAGCAAAAATAGTTCCAGAAACATTTTATGACATATTTCAGATGGTTGAGAATATTTACTGATTTTTAAACATTTTTAATACCTTTACCACCTAAAAACCAAACTTCCCAATCGGTTTCTTATTCTTGATCACTAGTAAAACCCTTGTAGATCATGCTCTCAATGCTATTTGAAAGTTGTGTATGTATTAATGGCATTATTCTAGCTATAAAGTGATTATTCAAATTCAATATCACTAATAACCAAGCGTCTTCATTGACAGTTTTTTAAAATTTTCACTGCTTATCGCAAGTTTTCGCAAAACTAGCATAGACTCATTTTAAAGAGAAAATTAAAAGCTTTCGAATGAGTATAGTGTGATCGCGGGCATTCACGGGCGTCGTTGTTGTTATCGCATTAGAAGTTCAAATTCAATAAAAAATCAAGACAAACAGTTATCTAAACACTAACTAAACCAACTAGTGACTAATTTTTGGCGATTTGGCGATGTACTTTTATCACACGGATAATTTTGGTGAAGTAATGCAATGCATAAAATCAACCGTTTCTTTGAAAAATGAAAATAATCGTATGTAGTTCCTATGGTCAAATAATGCAAAAAACACTTGAGTTATGACCTTCAAAAAGCTGTCAAAAATCCATTTTACGTTCAAATCACCTAAAATCTCGCGCAAATGTCTCTGATGGCTCAGCTGATACGAAAAAAATACTAGTGGGAATATCGCATAACCTTCATATACGGACTTAAGTCCGGGCCCGTCCCACTGTGCGTTGGTTGTACCACAGCTCTGGTAGAAGGTAGCCGCTCGATGCCCGCTTTTCCACACCTTCTGTCCCGTCCAGCAAAGTTCCTGCAGCGCCACGATATACCGTGGAATAAGAAGCTGTCGAAATTCGCCTGTCTGGCATGCTATCTGTAGATGTGGCAATATGAGTCAACCGGAGTCTAATAGAAACCACGGACTCACGAGTTTCCCATGGCTGAAGAGATACTAACTCATACTGCACTAGAGGACTTAGGTTTAAAAGGGCCCGGTAGTAATACAAGCCTTGGGGCCCGACGCGGCTCTCGACGGCCCTGCATGAAACTAAAACGAGTACGTACGATATTTTGCAATTGACACCCGTTCAAAATTTTGCTACCCCCGTTAGTGATGATTAGATTTTTACAAGCAAATTTGACACATTTTCCTAACATTTACCATACCGTTCAGGCTACAGCCTGTTATAAATCTGGAGAGTACGAAGGGACGTGTGACTTCTAGTAATAGAGAAGACAGTGCATACCATGCAAGCTCTAGTATCAAACTAACTTTATTCAGAACGCCTGCCGTGCATATCTCTACATGCTTTTGGCAAGCTAGGGTGGTTATCACAGTTCTCCCCCTTTTAGATTATATTTACAATTCATTGTCAATTCATTGTGTACACTGATCTGTAACATAAAAAACTACTTCCAATTCAAACTAGACAAAATATCTTAATAGTACAAATAAGCTTCGTCTTTTCTTCGACGTTTCGCTCGGCGAGACCTCCGAGGATACACGACAGCTCGATGAGTAGCTGTTTCACGCATGATGCTGTCCAACGGTTGATCGAATGGCACACTTAAGCCATGATCCGATGTACTCGATCGTGAGCTTCCCTCTATGTTGCTCGCTGATGGCAAACTTTGTCGCCCATCTTTGTTCGTTGCTGGAGACGGCAGCACACTATTGCTATATGACGCAATACTTCTAGCAAGCACAGTACTGCCTGACGATTGTAGCAAACTATTGCCACTGTTAGTTGCTGTTGTTTTAATTAATGTTGATGACAAACTATTGCCATTGATTTGTGGTTTCGGCAAACTACTGCCAACCTCAACTGTTGCGTGCTGCAGGGGGTTAAACACAACGGAATCTGCTGGAAAACCATAAAAGTTGCTCTCTGGGTCGTCAATCTCGCCCGCGTCGTACTCCCTTGTGCGTTTTCGGCTCGAAGCTTGACTATCACTCCAACCACAAACGAGCTTTCGTGGTGGTCTTGTCCTTAGCTTGAGTTGATCGCGGTGCGCCAAATAAATTCGACCACCTACAGAAACCTGGAAAACATTGGGAGAAACTCGCTTCAAAAGCTTGTCATCTAACCATCTTTTTATTTCGGTAGGTCTAAAATTCTTGAAGTATATAGGATCACCATTACTCAGATTAACAAACTCGTCAAGAACAGGCGTGTCATTTTTAAAAATAGAAGCTTTCTCATCCCTTTGAGTCGTCAAATGTTTCTTAAAACTATTCCTTGGATTTACTAGATCCAGTAACGTTTTCGGTTTAAAATTCAACAATTTTTCAGAGGGAAACCTTGAGTCCTCTGTACACGTGTTTCGATAATTAAAAAGAAAACAAGAAATCTGAACCTCAAGATCCAAACCTTTCATTTCAGGATCGAGTAAAAACTTTTTAAAACTTCCTTAACGACCCGAACCATTCTTTCTGCCTGACCGTTACTCGAGGGATGATACGGTGGGCTTTTCATCACCTGAATACCCTGTTGTTCGAAAAATCCGATAAGGTACTTAGAATTAAATGGGGGACCTCCATCAGTCACTATGACATCAGGTAGGCCAAACCTGGCAAACACAGCCATAAACTTACTCTTAACCTTCTTTGCATCTGTACCGTACTTCATCCACTCTACCTCAAGCCACCTTGAAAAACTATCAACGATCACCAGAAAAACTTTCTGTTGGAAATAGAAAAAGTCCGCGTGAATCCGGCTAAACGGTCGAGTTGTTGGAATCCAACTGGTTTGCGTCGATTTCTTTCTAACCACGGCCACGGCTGCAAACTCTGCAATACTTTACATAATTCTCAATGTCGCAGTTCATCCCAAACCAGTAAACCGACCTTCTGGCTAACTGCTTGATTTTGCTGATCCCAGAATGATTCCTGTGAAGCAATTTAATAACTGAGTTCTGCAGTTTTATACCAAGCGATCTTGGAAAAGTAAACATCCATCTAAGGTATCTAAATCCTGATGATGAGAATAAACATCTCTGAACTTTCTGTCAAGTTTTCTAGGCCAGCCGTACCTCATGTACGACAAAACATTCTGGAGAAACTCATCAGATTCGGTCTCCTTCGCAATCACAGTATAATCCAGTGGTAGATCGCCAGATATGTTGAGATTCTTAATGTACTCCCGTTGTAGAGAACGTGGAACCTCTTGTGGTAACGGAAAACGTGAACAAAAATCGGCATTGCCCATTTTCGATGACGGTCGATAAACAATATCGAAATCGTAGATTGACAACTCCATTATATATCGCTGTAAACGCGTCACGAAAATGGCATTCTTTCCATCCTTTCCAAAAATTCCAATCAAGGGCTTGTGATCTGTATAAACGGTAAACTTTTTTCCGTACAGAAACTTGTGAAACTTCTTTATCGTACTAACCACAGCTAACGCTTCCAGATGCAAAATGGGATACTTTTTTTGGGCATCGTTTAATGAGAAGGATGTGAAACTAATTGGTCGCTCTTCTCGGTCAACATTATGTGCAATTAAACCTCCCAAACCATATCCACAAGCATCAGACACCACAACAATTGGCTTGTCAGGATCGTAATATTCTAAAAGATTTGGATTCAGCAACACTCGCTTGCAGTTTTCGAAAACGTCGTTACATTCTTTGCTCCAAACGAATCGAGTGTTTTTCTTTAATAAACTGTATAGTGGGTTAAGGAGTGTGGAAAGGTTGGGAATGAAACGACCGTAGTAATTTATCAAACCTAAAAATGCCTTTAGCTGACTTACATCATTCGGAGCACTTGCTCAACGAATAGTCTCAACTTTTTCAGGACTGGGCAACAAACCTTTTTCAGTCAACACATGTCCTAAATAAGGCAAACTAGAAACAAAAAATTTACATTTCTTCATGTTTACTTTAATATTGAACTTGGCCAAACGTTCCAATACCAGAAAAAGCTTCTTTCTACAGTCATCCAAACTTTCACCAGCTATCAAAACGTCATCTAGATAGCAAAATACTCCATCTAAACCTTTCAAAACTTGATCCATCACTTTTTGAAAAATAGCAGCACTGCTAGATGCTCCCTGTGGTAAACGATTGTACGATTAAAGACCCTTGATGGTGTTAATAATCATTATCTTCATAGACTTTTTGGAAAGACGTAGCTGGGTATAGGCTCCAGCTAGATCCAAAGAACAAAACACTTTTGAACCAGACAACGACGCAAACATATCTTGAGCGGTAACGGTAACGGATATGTATTTGGTACGATGAGCTTGTTGATGGAAACTTTGCAATCAATTACCATCCTAATCCCCTGATCCTTTTTCACAACAACGATGACAGGAGAAGCCCACTCACTTGCTTCGACAGGAGAAATCACACCGTCTCGCTCCAAGGAATCAATATGCTCAATGACTTTATCACGTAAACGATAAGGAACTTTGTAAGCCCGCTTAAAAACCGGTGAATCATCTTTTAGTACCAAATCCGCTTCAAAACTTGCTATAGGAGTAGAAAAATCATTGTCAAACACATTAGGAAACTTACTTTTTAAATCCTCAATGACTTTCTCCTCCTTCGTAACGATCGTATGGTTCACCGACATCGGTCCTCGGAAGGCATTTCGCCAAGCTGGGAAGAAAACGTCGCGCGAATCCCGACCAAATAACGGCATAACGATGTTATTGCTCTCTAACACAACCAACGCAACATCCTCGTGCTGACCGTTTATCTCAACTGATACCGCAATCTGGCCAACAACGGACAGGTGGGCACCATCGACAACCGCAAGTTTCAAGGAACAGTCTAACAATGGACTGTCTCTGAATTTTCGCTCATAAATTCGTCTGCAAATGACAGAGACGGCAGAGCCACTGTCAATCTCCATTTGCAGCATCTTCCCATCAACGATGGCATCCACGAAACACGGTGCGCTGGATCGTTGATTTGATGAAACCATCAAAACACTCATCTCCTCTTCTGAGTCCGAAATTCTCGCTCTCTTCAATCTCTCTGCCAAATCTGCCTTCTTCGGAACAACAGCAACAGATTTCACTGACTTCTTCTGGTGCTTAAGGTCGAAACAGTACTTGCGAGTATGCCCTTTTCTAGGACAGTAGTTGCAGAAAAACGATCTTCTTTCTCCGCGCCTTGTTGAATCTGAACGACTCCTGCTACCGCTGCGACTATCGTTACCGGCTCGACTTCGACGATCACGACTTCTTCCTCGCAAGTTCACAGCAGACGGAGAGGGTTCACGGGGAAATGTAACCTTGCGCATCCCAAGACGCTCCACAACATTAATCCTGCCGGGCTCATGGTTGATGATCATCGCGCGTTCACTTGCTGATTCGCGGTTTATAATGATTCGTTCTGCCTTCGCTAGAGTCAAATCGTCCTCGTCTAGCAACCGCTCCTGAAGCTGTTTACAAGAGACTCCGCACACCAGCTTGTCACGAATCGCAATTTCTTTGAAGTCACCAAAATTACAGTACTCAGCCAACTGTTTTACTGCTAACACGAAGTCTACGCTCGCTCGTTGGGATTTTGCATACGGGAATAAAATTTTACCCGTTGCACCAGGTCGCTTTCACATTTGTCATAACGCTTTCGTAGCGCTTCCGTCAAGACTTTGAACTCAACGTCCTTGAGATTTTGACCTGGAAACAAAAGCTTTAACTCACTGTAAACTTCCGTCCCACATGATGCCAGAAGCGTGATCTTCTTATCGTTTTCTTCTATTTTCTGGTGTAAGAAGATCTATTCCAGCTGCTCCAAGTACTGAGCAAACGGGATACTACCCGGAGTGTATGGTTCAATATTATTCACCAACGGCATTCTGTTACTTGATCGATGTTTCCAAACTACTGAAACAAACTTACAACTTTTACCATCAACAAAATCCAAACAGCCCACAGTGCAGCAGACGCAAACAAACTTGTCTTCCTTTTCACGCAATCCTGTGTGATTATGAGGATGGTGTTTTTTATCACTTTGTTCGCCGCCACTCTCGCTCTCTTAGCCAAACAAAACAGCTAATAAGGCGATGGCGGGTTAACACTAGCTTCCACTTCCAATAAAAGGCCAAACAAGCGGCTTTTTCTTCACTTGTGGCAAGCACTAATCGTTTGTTTTTTTTCCTTTTTTTTATTTTTAATGCCACAAGGAAGGTTAAACTGCACTGTTTATTATTAATTTCGAAACACTGTAGCGATAACCAAACTCCAGCCAGCCAAGGTGACAAATCAAACTTACAACGGTTGATCTGGCGGGTTTTTTTTACTGTTTGAAGGTGGCAAAACCAAACTACCACGCGAAATAATTTTAACCACGGGAAAACTATAATTCCCGGAATAAACTTCTTTTCTCTCGTCGCCACTGTTATAAATCTGGAGAGTACGAAGGGACGTGTGACTTCTAGTAATAGAGAAGACAGTGCGTACCATGCAAGCTTTAGTATCAAACTAACTTTATTCAGAACGCCTGCCGTGCATATCTCTACATGCTTTTGGCAAGCTAGGGTGGTTATCGCAGAGCCTTGTTGTGTCTTGCTGTATGCAGAAGCCGTTTCCACTCCACTCGGTCCATTGCTGCTTGTCGCCACCTCGCAGTCTTCGAACGGTCCGCAGGTCGTCCTCTATCTGGTCGATCCACCGTGCTCGCTCTGCGCCCCGTCATCTTGTTCCTGTAGGGTCGCCCTCAAGAACCATCTTCACCGGGTCGTCGTCCGACATTCTTACGACGTGTCCAGCCCACCGCAAACGTTCTATTTTTGCGGTATGCGCGATGGATGGTTGTTCCAGCAGCTGATGCAACTCATGGTTCATTCGCCTACACCACGTTCCGTCTTCCATCTGTACGCCAACGTAGATGGTACGCAACACCTTTCGTTCGAAAACTCCAAGGGCGCGTTGGTCCTCCACGAGTATAGTCCAGGTCTCGTGGCCGTAGAGGACCACCAGTCTAATCAGCGTCACCGGTCTAATCAACTACGTGCGACGGCGAATTTTGTTCGAACGTGAACGTGGAGTCCAAAGTAGGCACAATTTACCGCCAAGATCCGTCTCTGAATTTCTCTGCTGGTATCATTGTCGACGGTTACCAGTGAGCCCAAATGCACGAATTCGTCGACCATCTCGATTTCGTCACCGTCAATCCAAACTCGGGATAGGAGATTCACATTGTCTTCTCTAGAACCTCTTCCTCTCATGTATTTTGTCTTCGAAACATTGATCGCAAGTCCAATCCTGTTGGCTTCAGCTTTCAGTCTGATGTACGTTTCCGACATCGCCTCAAAGTTCCGTGACATTATGTCAATATCGTTGGCGAAGCCAAGAAGCTGGACGGACTTCCTGAAGATCGTGCCACTCGTGTCTATCCCCGCTTTGCTTGTTACACCTTCTAACGCAACGTTGAGCAGCAAGCACGATAGACCATCACCTTGCCGTAACCCTCTTCGAGATTTAAAGAGACTCGAGAGTGTCCCTGATACTCGAATAACGCACATCATCCGATTCATCGTCGCTTTGGCTAATCGTGTTAGCTTATCCGGAAAACCGTACTCGTGCATTATCTGCCATAGCTGATCTTTCCTAACAATTCCTATTAATTCCCAGATGGCATAAGTTGTTAAACAGTTATCGGGCGAGTTTGGTTCGTGAGCACTGAGCGTTAAAAATCCACAAAGTACCGTTATTGTTATCGTTAACACTGAATGTACAATGAGTTAACCTTGAAGCGTTGTTTCACAGCGGTCATATACTTTAAAACCACTTGTTCTTTTTTCTTGTTTTTTTTGACACGGTTTAATGCGTTAGCATATCTGAGTTGTGGATCTTTAATGATTTTTTACAATATGTAAAAACAAAAAATTACAAAATGCCTGTCCATGGGCTCTTGTTGACGCAGTTAAGCTTCTCTTCACTTGCGTCGAACATAGAAGGAGCAAAATTCCAAACATCTCGAAAACTATTGCATTTTGGAAAAATTTTGTCAAATGCATTTTGATTTAAAATGATACTTAGAATTATATTCTGTAATAAAATTTCAATTTTGTATGCCAAATAGTATGACATTTAAAAACATGCATAAAGTCATTGTTAGCAAAACTTCCGATGAGTGCTCCATTATGAAATCACATTCAAAATGTCACTTTGCTCATTAGGTTTTTATTGACAAAATATAAATAGATATAAAAATGAGCTTTTTGCAATTTGAATTTAGAACATAAATTTTTGTTTTTGTCAAAAATGAAACAATATTTTTTTTATGTTTTTTTTTTCGTTTAAAATTATTCTTTCCCTGTAACTCGTTCTTATATTGTTTTGTTGTGTAAAATACGGTAATACAACATTTTTTTTCGAAAATGCTGCATGTAGAAACTTTTACGCCCTTTTTAAAAAATGCTCTTATGTCAAAATAATCTTATCGACTGTGGAAAATGTTTCGTCTTCCATGCCGGTGAAACGTGAAAAGTTTCATCGGAATCTAAGATGGTCGCCCAAGATTTTAACGATTTTCGGACGGATGTTCGCGGAATTCCTCACTTTGGTCTGATTTGCATACGATACCAGATAGGAGATGACAGGTTTTGTTGGGCGCACTCTCACCTCATGAACGCCGTTGCGAAGACATGTGAAGAAATTCATTTAAAAATCTTTCTTTGGCGTCAATATAAAAAATAGGACGGTTTTAATTATATGAAGACCTTCCGCTTAGTTAAGCTAACGCATATGCCCTTTCGCTAGCAATCGGCTTTGTTTGAACTCTACTCTGTTTCAATTCTCCTCGGTTTCCCCTATATATAAAAGCTTCATACATACGAGTGATGATATCCTTTGCCTCACTGCCGTCGGTCATCATAGACGCATTTTGTTTTGTGCTACTTTCCGACTATTATAAATAAGCCTTGGATGTATGGGTTGTGAGCTGAGCCTCAGCAGAAAAGAAAGTGATTAAATGCAGCATCAGGACTAGAAGCGACAAACTGCTGGTCGCGAAAAAGGATGGATGGGTACTGTCTGTGACATAACCGGAGTGTCGTAACTACACTTCGGACATTTTATCAACGTTTACCGCTGATAACGGTTATTTTGCTTGGTGAAGAAAAACATCTATGTAGAAAATTGACGACATATTTCGTACTTTTCATATGTTAGACCAATACTTTATTTGATTGATCCAGTGGTTTGTTTTGAAATCTGCACATGTTATTTCAAAGCTAATGAATCCGCAGTCACGACACTCCGGTTATTCACAGACATTACCCACCCATCTTTTTATGTTATTTGCTGAAAATTGATTTTTTACGTATCAAAAATGGAGATTTTAGCTAAAATCTCTTTCTACAATTAGTTGGTTCTGGAAAGAACCGTCGATTGTTTTATGGGGGGAACAAAATTTAGACCTGTCCATCCAGAGGTACCGGCGAGCCAGTTTAATGTCTTTCGGCATGAAGGTTACGCGCTTGGCGTGAATGGTGCACTATTTCGTATCCTTTATCAAATCGACCAGGTAGGCCTCACTGGATTCTTGGAGTGCCATTACGGTCGAAAGAGCAGCTTGCAAATTAGTGGCTTCGTTGGCTTTTTAATTACGGCGAATATATGGCAGGGCGACAGTTCTTGGTCGGCTCCGCTACTGCTGATGCTGGTAGTACAACGACAGTCAAACGAATGATGAGAAAAACCGACCGACCGATATTGCTGTATTTTTGTATATCCCGAGAATAGGCATTACTTACGCAATCTCGTGCAATATGCCTACCCATTCCGTTCGGCTAATAATTCTATCATAACCAAAACGAATATGTCATCTTTCACTCACCATATTCTACAGGACTGCTTCGCTTTAAATATGTATAGGTCCTTCAAGCAAGGACCTATATTTAAATTTTTATCATTTTGTCATTCGGTTGGTGTACTATATTGACTATTGTTAATACATATTTCAAAATTAATATAACATTATTACACATTAAAGGGCAAACACGAAATTATTGCGACACTTTCAACAGGGCATAACTTTTTTACCATTGGGTAAAAATCAACCAAATTTTGCACACTTTCTCATTGTGTATTGTTTACATGCTGTCAAACGAAGTCGTGTTTTTCGATTCAACGAAAATGGAGGTGAACCAACGCGTGTCGAGACAACAAATTCTTTCCAAACACCTGGAATTTCCTGACTTGTTGCACCGGCAGTTGGGAAAAATGTTGAACATTCACCATTCAACCGTCTCCAGACTGTTGAAGCGGTTGACGTTGGACCACGGCAAAGGAGCTGGAAGAAAACCGGGGCCGGAGAACAAAAAGACGGAGGGAAAGGTGAAGCGGATGATTAAAGCAAATCTCAACGTCTCAAGCCGTGATTTGGATAAAAAGATCGGCATGTCGCAGAGCTACGTCCAGAATGCAAAGAAGAGAGCTGGACTACATACATACAAGGTACAGAACTTCCCAAACCGCGATGAACGGCAACAATCGACGGCTAAAACTCGGGCACGGAAGCTCTACGAGAAGATGCTGATAAAATATGGCTGCTGTGTGATGGACGACGAAACGTATATAAAAGCCGATTTTAAGCAAATTCCGGGGTTAGAGTTTTTCACCGGCAAGAACAAGTTCTATGTGGACGACAAATTTAAGAAGAAGAAAATGTCGAAGTTCACCTCCAAATATCTCATTTAGCAGGCCATCCAGTCTTGCGGACTGAGGAGTGAGCCTTTCGTGACAAAGGGTACAGTAAATGGCGAGATCTACAAACCTGAGTGCCTCGAGAAGCGCCTTTTGCCGTTCTTGCAGTAGCACGACGAAGCTCCGCTATTTTGGCCCGATTTGGCATCATGCCACTACTCTAAAAGTGTCCTGGAGTGATATGAGGGCAATTCTGTCTATTTTTTTCCAAAGGACATAAATCCGCCAAACTGTCCGGAGCTGCGCCCGTTGGAGCAGTACTGGGCAATGATGAAGCGGGAGCTTCGGAAAAGCAAGAAGACAGTCAAAGACGAGAATGACATGTTAAGAAAATGGAAAAAAAAGAGAAACTGTACCGGATGACACTGTAAAGACTTTGATGGAGGGCATCAAGCGAAAATGCGTTCAATTTTACACTCAAGGCTCCATCGATTAACTTTTCTTTTGATTTTTGAAGTAAATATATGTATGAAACTACCGTAAAATTTTGGTTTGATTTTAAACATTATAAGAAAATTGGCATGACATTTTCGGTGTCGCAATAATTTCGTGTTCGCCCTTTATTACATTATTACACAACGCCACATTATGCCCTGAGGTAGCTATATAAACTACTTATCATTACAGCACAAGCTTATTGAGTGGGATAGCTCGTAGATGGTGGTATGTGTAATTCAAGTTGCTTCTGTACTGTGTAGCCAACGACGTGTTGATACATGGTTCGGTATTGTGTTGCACAAATATTAGTGCGGTTGCACATTACAGACATTTGAGAGCGCACAGTCATAGTTCAAGAGCGAAGAAAACATATGCATTTGCGTTTCAGAGAATTTGTTTTGGGTGTACTAAATTGCCAATTTTTACTAAGATTTGCCCAAGAATGCAATGTTTTGGTAAAATATAATAATTACCACAGTTCTGCCGAGCATTTAGCTGTGAATTTCTTTAATGTTTGCATTTGTGAAATGTATTGTCAGCACAGTTAGGTGAAGAATAACGCTTGTCTGGTTATCCACAAAGAATCTAAAAGCACCAGATACTCTCGCTGTGGAGGATAGGCCAAATAATATTTCTCTCCTTAATAGTTAACAGTTAAACAGAGTAGACCAGACAGGTCATCGACTTCGCTTGGAAAGCACTTTGCGGTGTCTTCTGAATTGCTTAGCTGGAGAAAAAATAATACTGTGGTTTGTCACTATAGTCGCTACGGAGGTTTGAAGAAAGGGACATAGCTCTCCTCCCTAGCTAAACGTTATGGTCCGTTGCAGATGTAGCCTCCCATCTTCTCGTCAAGCAGCAAAAGCTGCCAAGCTCAATCAACAGTAAGACGATTTGCTGAAATTAAAGGAACTTAATTTTTTTAATATTTTGAGCGATTTAGTAGAATATATAATTACCTTCAACTCACTCAGGAAACTATTTCTTAAGTTGTTATAAAGCTGGTTTAATTTTTATTATCCATGTTTTGCATGAAAAATCGAAAACACGTGGTAAACACATCTTGGTCACCCTAAAATAAAGGGTAAGTCGGAAAACCCATTTTAATTATATAATTAAGAGCATTATAATAATATGCCGATTCAACCGACCCGGAAAAATTTACGTAAAATGCGGGGGCGATCTCTGATCCCGAGAACCGAAGCCTCCGTGTCAAACCCGGAGAGGTCAAATTGTCTAAAATTGTCCCGTTTGCAACAAATCGGCTACAAAGTCCATCGGAATAAAAGGGTAAGTTATCCATTTTTAATTATTTATTTATTCGATCTTCGGCAGATACCGTACAGATTAAGTGTAAATGACTGATTCTTATAGTTTTAAAAGTTTATAATCGCTGTCCTATAACTACATTTAGTAATATAATAGTCAAAGAGATATTCATAGGAATAGAGGAACGTTGTGTTTCTCAAAATTCCAAACTAATGGAAACAATAGTACAAATTCGGTTTAAACTAAAATTATTCACTTCTTGAACGCAAATAGTACAAAGAAACAAATAAACTGATCACTTGTTGATTTTCCAAAATATTAACGTATTAATAGGGAAACAAAGAAAATATTATACCGTTGCATTTCCAAACACATTTTTACTAACCCACTTCCAAACACATTTTTACTAACCCACTTCTGGCTGAATAGGGAGGTCACCTATCCTCCGGGGCCACTGCCACGAGTCACCAGTGCCGGGAACATTTTTATTCACTTTTCGAGCCTATTTTGACTTTATTAGGAAGAATGGAGCACTATTTCGTAACCTACAGTCGATGGTTTGCGTAGAAATTGGCATCAGCGCATTTGCTTCGTTCCTTAGAGCGCAACTAAAATTCGAATCGAATGCCAAACGAAACCATAGCAAATTCTCTACGCTCCTTTAGTATTTGAATGCCGACGAACATACATCGTGCATTTATAGGATGAAAGCGGAAATCTTTTCCAACCCAAATTACGAAGTGCCAATAATAAAAATTGGTTTTGTACTGATTCCTTTTTATCCTCGTGCGTGATTAAGAAGGTCGACCAAACTATGCCCCAATTTGTTCGCTTTTTTCTACCGGCTGATTTCCTATAGGAATTGTGATCATTGGTGCGATTCGTTTCCTAATAAAAGTTATTGCATTGCATTTTTTACGTTCAGTTGCAATAGGCCTTTGTCCAACCGTATGAAGAAGTTCTGCATTTCTTCTTGCAACGTTTCGATGTCTTCGTTGATTTTGATTTCAAAAAAGATCTTCATGCCCTCGGCATAGATTTTTCTTTTTTAGAATGAAGGAAATGTCATTTACGTATAAGATGAACAAGAGAAAGCCCTTAACTCACAATTCATCAATAATTTTGAATGTTTTCCGAATCTAGTATCCTCTATCGTTTCTAATTCTTAGCATTATTGATGAGTGTAAATCTCGAATAAGCAAGGAAGGGCTTTCTGCACTGATTCATACATCTTCTGAGAATCTCGTGAGATAATACAAATGTACTTTCCCACTCAATGCCTTTGGTATTTATAAAAGAGGAAATCAGCGAAAATGTTTTTAGCAGTTCATTTTTCAATATTTCGCGCGCAACGGTTCCGTCATTGGCCTCTCTCGACCGAAGTTAAATTTACCTTCAGTGCCTGCAATCACTGTTCATGTCAGCTAGGTATAGGGGAACCGGGGGCAAGTCCGACACCTTAAGCGCAATCATTTTTCTAAAGTTCCACAAAGCTCTTAAAATTGTATATTCTGTTCATAATCCTTGTTTAGATGGTTCTTAACAAGATATACAGTCGCGATTCGTTGGTTGGACACTCTTTAACTGGACCGCTTTTTAGTTGGACCTCCGCTAGTTGGACCATTGTCCAACTAAAAAGTCTCTGAACATCAAAATCTCATGTCAAATTTACTTTGACAATCTATCTAACAATCTTTTACACTACTAACGTCTTCTTTGGAGAGTTTTTGACATTTGTCAGTCGGTCCAACTAGCGAATCAAATTCGCTAGTTGGATAGAGGCCCAATCAGCGAATCACGACACAGCGTTTCAAAAAATTGGATTCATTAAAATTATTGGTTGCCATGCAATAGAGAAAAATTACATTTTAAAAACGCTGCGGGTAAGACCGACATCCCAAAGGGGCAAGAGCGACACCCTTTTTAAATTTCTTTTTGTCCAAAGTTTTTTCCTTTAAAAATGTGTTGTGTATGTGTGATATAGTGTAATTATGTGTATATGAGTATGTGTGATTCAAATGCATGCTTTCTGGAGTTTTCTCGCGTAGCAAGAGGAAGAGCATTTGAATGCGTGGTGTTATGAATAAATAATGTTTAACGCTTGGTTTATATAATGGCATGGATTTTCTCAAGTAAATTTTTCGAGCATTATTACCACTTGTGAAGCTATTCTAAGGTGTAAGATCAGTTCTGCAAGCATAATATATCCCCTGTTATTAGGATTATTAGGATTTATTCATTCTCTTAGAAATAATGTACGCTTCGTAGTAAGCTATCCGATTTGTGTTATGATTTTTCGGAACTTTGTTATCAACAATCCGACGTCCGATGAAAATTGTGCTTCAATATCATTGAGATTCTCATATAAGATTTTACTTTTTCGTTTCGTTTTATAATATAACAATGAATTACACGCTAACTAGTTTTTAATTCTTTTAGAGGCTTGAGGCAATACTGACAAGAATTAAATGCAAAAAACAGAGTTTCCGTGTATTTCAATTATTAACATGACGTAATTATGGTATAATTGAACACAAAAAACATTCCCAGTCATTTGTATCGAATCAAAAATGAACCCAACCATCGAAACGCCGCGTCGGTTTTACCCCAGCCAAAAACTGTCGGTATTACCCCAACGTTGCATATTTTTGTTAACTGCTCAATTAACAGTATTGAAATACTCAAACTCATCTTCAACAAACAGAAATAATGATATGGAGAGTAGGTTAGCATGTGCTATAAAAAACTGGTGATTTTCAAAGCGTTTGTGCTGTTAGAACCTTAAAACGAATCAACAAAAAATAACATCCAAGTGCGCGTCAATTTTTGCTTTCGCATGTTTTGCTTATTTTGTTGACGTTTGACGAGCCTATATAGCATCGATTGTGTCTCGAAATGCTCAAAATAATCGTAGTAATGATACCCTGTCATTATTGCATGATTTAAAATTTGATATCTGGGAAAAGCCATGGGGTGTCGGGCTTACCCACAGTGTCGGGCTTACCACCAGTTCCCCTACCGAAATGAACTATCGTGTGATGCCCCTTCTACTGACTGACTCGCTGCGGGAACATCCGAAACCCCAGCACGGAAAATCGTTTCACTTTCGGTGTTAGGCTTTAAATTTTATTATTTATGATGCAATAGGATTGTTTCGCTCTTTGTTGCTGTACACTTTCTGGATGACAAAACTGTTTACTTCTGTGGCAATGAGTTTCTATTTTTAAAACCATCTGCTGTTTTTCTCAGCTGCTAAATGAAATAGGCCACGTTCAGGCTCCCACCGATTCGTGTTCCCACCTTTCAATTACACGCTATCATTCAAACCGATTTAAGCTTCTTCTGCTGCTTTTCCTGAGGTGCTGGGTTAATGCTACTTTTCTGTAATTATTTGGTGCCATCCTTTTCCGCTTCTTTCTCTCTTCAAGAAAAGCTCGGCCCACATTTGTCGACCTCTGGGGTCGATGCGGTTGTTATTCAGTTGACCTAAAGAAGAATATCTTATGTAAGAGTCTCTG
This sequence comes from Topomyia yanbarensis, assembly GCF_030247195.1. Taxonomy (NCBI): domain Eukaryota; kingdom Metazoa; phylum Arthropoda; class Insecta; order Diptera; family Culicidae; genus Topomyia; species Topomyia yanbarensis. The sequence continues at coordinate 62,042,455 of NC_080670.1, forward strand.
CGAAATGCCATTACTCAGTACATACTAAGGGACCAAGCGCCGGGTCATTATTATGGGGCTGCGTCTTGGACGGTGTTCGACTTGTATGGTAGTCAAACGCGCAAAACTTTTGAACAAACTTGCGTACATGACGAATGCAAAGTACTTAATTTTCTCACATTGTTCAGTCATCACGCGTTGCCGCTAATTGGTTGTCATTAGGAGACGGTTTTCATTGTAGGCTGCAGTGAATATTTGGAATAAAATTTACTACGGATTTACGACCATATTAAAATAAGTGACGCTGCGTTTCGAAAGAACATTCCTTAGCATATGTTTCAAGTTTATACGCATATAGCTTTGCCTTTCTCAAAAGAAAGAATATGCAATCGCTCTCACTATCAGCAAATGTCTGTATTTGTGTGTAAGCGTGTGCATGTATTTTCTAAACTCAATCATTTTTCTCAGAGATGGCCGAACCAAATTGCTCAAACTTACTTTTAAATGAACGATATAACGCTTCCATAAGCTGCAACTGAATTTGTTGTCCGTCGAATTTCCGGTACCGGAATTACGAGTTGAAGGGTGCGGTCACATAGCGAATTCCCATAAAAATTCGTAACCTCATGATGTTCAAATGGTATAATACATATTTAAAAAGGGTCAACATTACTTGAATTTGCAGGTCTAGATTACTAATGATCATTCAACGCAGCGTTGACCACACTGGCCACCCATGACGACCGATTTTTACAAATATGATTTCAAATGACAGATACATTACTTCCATGGACTGCCATTGAATTTCTTTCATATCTGACATTTGGTTTCGGAGTTACAGGTTGGTAACTGCAGCCACATAGTAATTCCTTTTATAAACCGGTACAATCGTAATACTTCGAAAGTTAAAATCCATCATCACTATCGACAATTCCGGAACTCCCGGGTTCTGGACGTATTCCACACTCAACCAAAATATCACTTACCTTTCATATGCAATATTTTCCATAATACTTTTCACGTGAATGTTATTTTCATCGAAATCTTTCATCCTATAAAAACCAGTATTGACTACAGATATATGTGAGGCTCAGTTACATTCTATAGGAATGCCTCATACTTTCTATTTGAAACTTATATATCTTTTATCTGATATTCAGGTGATTGTTAGTTACCTGCAAAATAGCATTCAAATGCTGTGCTAGGTAATGTAGCTGGGTTATATAAATGTGCGAATAATCCTGGTAAAGTCCAGCCCAGGCCCGTAGCCAGGATTTTGTTTCGGGAGGGGCTTGAAAATTATTGCATAAATGTATAAATTCTGATGACTTGAGATAGTCACAGTAAACTGAATGTAATTATGAAATGTTCTTAGTGAAAACAATTCCATAACTAAGACAATAGACACTAAAAAACCCTAAAAATATGTTGTCTGGTACAAGAAAAGCATCGACGAATTAAATATGATTATTATTAGTTTATAAGTTAGAAATTTCTCTCAAGATTCTTCAAGAGATCAAAGTATGTAGGGCTGATTGAAAATGCTACGCATTCTAGACTACACGTTTACAAGGTGTAGAAGACGCTAAATTGGAATGAGTACAAAAATATCCAAAAACCCGCCTAACGAAACTTTACACGCATTTGCTAAACAGGAGAACGAAACCAACGTCAAGGTTGTCTCCATGGATAGGAATATATCAGTGTGAAATCCAAGTTTATCGTTGCAAAGAATGTCCGAACAAAGTGAACTTCAACTCCTATTTTCATGATCAGGCTACTATTACTAGTTCTGTGACTTCATCCGAAGTATGCGTTAATTCAACTTTATGAAATTTTCTGTTTAAATGATACTGATCATGTCGTAATTATAACAATCCTGAGAAAAACACTTGTTTTTTCATTTGACTCTCGTGGGAATGGGTTAAACACTATCTTCGACAATATTATCAGGCAACTGAGAATAACTATCTATTTATTTATTTAAGTAGATTCTTTTTAGATACTTTTATATCATTGGACTTACGAATTAAAAATATCGTAGACTGATTTTCCTAGATCCCTGAAACTATAGTAAAAGTCAAAATGTAAAGTGAGTGCAAAAAACTACTGATTCCACTACAATGCAAGAATAAGATCATTAGCTCATTGACGTTCAGAATTTTGCAAAACCGTTGGAACTTGAGACGATTACCTAGATTAAGTCAATATTATATTTGAACATTTGAAGGTATTATTTCGGATTTCATGGGTTTTTGGACAATGTAAAATATATATTTTAATGATTTAATCTACTAATGAAAACTACCCAGAATTTAATCTACTGAGCGAAACTGCTCAGAACTTGTTCACTAATCGAAAGAAAATTACTTAGAACTGATTAGTGAATGCTTCTAATTTACGTAAAATTAGGTAAGTATATCATTGACACCACCAAAATAACTAGAAACTATAAACACAGGTGAGCTTAATAATTTCAGCATCACTGGCTTCCGACACATGGAAGAGAACACATCGCACTTACATCTAATTTTCAAAAAGGCTTTCTTGTAGAATTATCTTTTTTCAAATCACAGCAAATTATCCGTTTCCTGTGAAACTTTTGCAAAACTTTATGTCAATTCGTCAATTTTGCCTTTATATTTGCGAATATCTGATTTCTTCCTTGCTTTTCGCTCTCAATAATTATCCTTCCGAATGGATTCCATTTCTCCCAAATGTGACATTAATCTGCGAGTAAGCGGTATCCGATCTTGTAGCGGAACATTGATGTTCTCATCGTCCATATATAGGAGGATCTTAATTATAGCATTGTCACACTCAACCATGTGTTTTAAGTTGTTCGAAATGAATGGTTTCGTCTCGGCTAATTTGTTGAGCGCTAAATGCCTGACATGGTAGAACTCGCTTCCGAAAGTCCAACCTCCATTTACACCTTCAGGAAATGTTCCACATTATGAATACTCGGTCCTAAGCGAATCATCAATAATTTTATAATCACCGTATTTGGCTGGAGCACCACTTCTTGCTTCTCGACAGATTACTACAGCAACAATTATAGTAACAGTTTCTTTTATTCTTAGGCAAGACACACAATATAAAAGTTACTATTTTTGTCGTTGTCGTTTTAAATTCATTTTTGAAAAATTTCGGGAGGGGCTTTAGCCCCCTAGCCCCCCCTCTGGCTACGTGCCTGGTCCAGCCGGATATTGAGCCGGAATTCTGACTGGCTCTAGTTAGTATCCGGTTCCAGTGACAAAACAATAATGGTTCCAGTTTTGGCAATAATGGTTTTATGCTTGGCTAAATATTTTTCAAGCTTAATCCAATAGGGCAAAGATACTTTCTTAAAATCTGGGGGTACGATAGGTCACTATATTCAAGCGTATGTTTCATGTTGAGGTCCGTGTTTTTTTTCAAAACCAAAAATATCGAAAAACCATCACATAACTCGTATTCAGCATTAATTTTTACGTGAGAAAAAACCCACTTTACATTTTTTTTACATTGATTAAATGTACTGTACTGAGGCCGAAAGACAATGCGTTTTCGCAGAACAACACGCAAAACATTAACTAGGTCGTAACTAGTACAGCTGATCCACGGTAACAGCCGAAATGGCTGACGTCAACGATGTTCTTTACCGTGTATCTACTCTTATTGTATTCAAATACTCATACAGAAAAAAAAAAATTAATTCGTTGAGAACACTCATTTTTTATGTTTGATCTAAGTAGAAAAATTTACCGCTATCTTAAGACTAGTAATATTACCGTAAACCGGGGTGACTTTGATCATCGGGGTGACTTTGATCACTCGAAACTTTTTTAGTAGATCGCTTACTAAACCAGAATGGTCTACCGAATCATTTTAGTTTGAAATGATTTTTACTCTAAACTTATTAAATACTGGTTTGTTATACTTTTTGAGTATTTTGTTCGGTTTTTGAGTACAAAAACTACAAAAAACCAAAATTTGACTTTACCTTATTTTTACGAAGCTTCATAAAGTGTCTATTTTTTATAAAACAAATAAATCTCAGATTTGAGCAAGAATAATAAATTACAAGCGAGATTTTATTTTCCTTTAGAGTGGAATGTACCAAATTTACTTTTAAGAGTTTGTTTATTTTAAATACAATTTTTGTGAAACTAGTTGGCAATTATTTCAAATTTTTTTAAGCTGAAACTCGCAACTTTTTTTTATTGTTCAATATTCCAACGTGTTGAAAGGGATGAAACATTTTGTGCATTGATAAAGCACTGAAATAAAACAATTTTAGCAGTTTTAAAGGTTTTCAGAATCTTTTATTCTAGTTGGACACAAATTATACGAATTTTGGTTACTCGAATTTTGCAGTACATTGTATACTTTGCATAATACCAAACAACATCTATTTAACAATGAGTATCTTTCCAGAATTAGTATAAACAAATATTTGAATGAAAAACATTGACATCAATAACTTAATGTGAGTGAACATGCAGGTTATCAAAGTCATCCCGGAATACGAAAACGGACATCAATTTGAAATCATTTTTGGAAAAATAGCTGTAAGCGGACAATTTTAGGTAAAACCATCCAATCTTGTTCTCCTTACATCAGTACATCGTTTAAAAATATTAAACTTGAAAAAAATGTGTTGCGTCTAATAATATGCAATGATTACTTCGAAAAGTGATCAATGTCACACCGGCTTACGGTATTCGATATACGATAAGGGGAACAACAGTTTTCTTTTACCAAAAATTATACAGCTATCTCAAGACACTTCGATATAGAATTGTTTTTTATTAAGCGTAAGTCGGGGAATGGGTCAATAAAAATATGTTATTTAGGACTGTTCATTAAGGGTTTTTACTAAGAGATTGCAATCCAAGGACTGAGCAAGAAAAATATATTTATATTTGATTTTTGCAACGGGGGATTATACTCAGGAAAGATATTCAGAGGGGGTTTATTTCAGACATCGGTGTAGCAGTAGTTGTATAAGGAACAGGTGAGAAAAGACGGGCATGACGACAGAGAAGGAAGAACAAAACAGGAAACTTTCAGGCAGACGGGAGATCACCGACATCACTAAGAGCCTCAAGCTACCAAGAGGCCAATAGCTGCGGGAACGGGTGGTATTCTTCGGACCTGCAAGGAATCCTTCAAAAGTAATCAGACCATCGGATCGCTCTCGCTTCCCCAGAAAATACGGGAAATGCAATAGAGCTGAGGCTGCCTGAAATGGTGAAGTCACAGCTACTGTCGATGATCTCAAGGATATACTGGATAGGAAGTAGGATTATTGTGCTTGAATGATGCGGTGATATGATCATTAAAAATATCGAAGTCAGTGGAGCGATCGAGATTTGATCAGTCAATGTAGAACATTTTATCACAGTCTACTTCTCCGAATTTATTATATAATAAATTGGGAATCGCTTGTGAGTGTATATGATCCGGTATTCCACGAATCTCTTCCTTCATGGTCGTGTCGAAGAATACAGTTGGATCAGCAGTATCTAGGAAAAGAACACTGTTGGAGTTATACAAAAAAGGAGAGATGCTCTGCGCCATGTAGTTTGAGAATTAAGCTCATCGAGTCATTCGAAGTCTTCAGTCACCATTGGATTCAAGATATCATATCGGATAAGCCATCGATATGAGAGTACTCCAAATCGATTTTTCAACGGGAGAACGGTCGCCAGCACTTCGAAACTCATCGCATGGGTCGAGCGCATACAGCCCAAGGCAATACGCAAATTTGGATAGGATTATCTGAAGTGTTTGTTTGCAGCAGTGCGGAGACAGAAACACACGTACTCCATCATAGACATTACCTTTAGAGTCGAACCAGACCCCGGGTTATTTAAATGAGAAGATCTGATCTGAGAAGATCTGATTGAATAGATAGTTATAGAAGCTGGATTTCCGCCGGCTCACGCTTCCTAGAAAAGACAACCAGCTCAGTTTTGCTCCGTGGAGAACTCGATTCCCAGCAGAAGATCCCAAACAGACAAAGTATCTTGCAATGGTCCTTGTGGATCGATTGTTTTGGGCCGTGTAACAGAGACCACACTGTCTTCTGCATCAGGGTTGTTACACGATAATTCGTCGTCATCGTCGATAACGTTAACCACCCATGTTAACCACGTTAACATCATCGGAAACTCCGTTAACGATAATGTATAGTCGAATTCATCGTCATCGTCGATAATTCATTGGCGGTTATCGCGATACATTTTGCGTTACTTTCCCGTTTATTGGAGTTGAAGTTGAAGCAGTTAACTTTCAGTTGTATAGAAATAAATGCCTATTAAAGGACACATTGTTGGCAGTTGAATATAAATAGTTTTGGCCATTTTTAACGCCCCGGGGGCCGACGATGCGTCAAAATGGATTTTTTCAACTTTTCGGCAGGGATGCCATTATGTCAGATTTATCTGGCACAGCCAGAGTTTTTGGAAGCTTCCAGACAAAAAGACAAACCTCTTATTCTGCCAGATTTTTAAGTTTTGGAAGCTGCTACACACACACACATTTTGGAAATTTGGGTAATAATGTCCCAAATTTTACAAAAATCCATTGATGCAGGTTCTATGAAACCTAAAACGTATACCAAATTTCGATGATTTTGAGGTCGCTGTCAAATGCCAGATTTTGCCAGACATTTTTAGTTGAACTGCCAGATTTTCTTTGAAAAATAGTGGCAACCCTGCTTTTCGGTAAAAAGTTCTATAATGAAGAGAAAGTTGTGGACAGTAGAAAATCGATAGTTTTGGACTTTTTCAATGCACAGGGGAGTGCCATGATGTGTCAAAATGGATTTTTTTCAACTTTTCAGGAAAAAGTTTTATATTGAACAGAAAGTTGTTGGCAGCTGGGAGATGCATCGTACTAGCCATGCCCGATGGATGCAAGTTTTTTTTCGCTCGAGTCAATTTTTTGGAAAAATTTGAAACCCTTTCGAGAGTGAAAAACAAAAATAAATTAGGAGTGAATTATGTTTTCTAGAAGTCACAAACAAGTGTTGGTTCCCCGAACTGTTCCAGTGGCAGACAGGTCACAGCTGCGCCATTGGACCATTTGGAAAATAGTAGCTATCAAGAATAATGGTGCTGATGTTCTGAACATTTTTTATAGTAGCGAGAGGCTGCAAAACAAATTTTATCTATTTGTTTTAATTTTCAACAGTAAAAAAGCTTATGTTTCGGAGAAATTGATTTGTGATATGTTTAAATCTTATCTATGCCTTTTCCTTTCTTCAATTTCGGAGAGCGAATAAAGACGCTATAACCCTTGACAGGTCCTACCTTTGTCCTATCCCAGGAACCAAAGGAATGACAATAACCTTCTTAGCCAAATCACCCCCAACGATTTATCAAATCCCCTCCAAACTTAAACGGTTGGTACGTTTGTCCACGCTTCTTCATTCTTTAAGATACAAAATGATTCGTTGGTTAAATTCTTCTTTCAATGAATAATTTGATTACCGCAAAATTGGGAGTCATCTGTTACATATTGTACGCTGCACAGTTTGCCTGGCCGCTTCAATGATTTTGTTACATACTATATGTATGTGCCAGAAACATTATTATTGGCAAGAAAAATTGTGGGCGTTTTCCAGGATCCCTTCAATATTAAACATTTTACAGAAAAGTTGATGTTGACACATCATCGGCCCCCCTGTGCGTTGAAAATCTCCAAAACTATTGATTTTCAACTACCAACAACTTTCCCTTCAATATAATACACTTTCCCGAAAAATTGAAAAAAAAATCCATTTTGAAGCATCGTCGAAAAAAACAGGCAAAAAAGGTATATTGAAAATGTTCAAAACTATTGATTTTCAACTACCAACAACTTTCCCTTCAATATAATACACTTTCCTGAAAAGTTAAACAAAATCATTTTGACGCATCGTCGGACCCCTTATGCATTGAAAATGTCCAAAACTATTGATTTTCAACTGCCAACAAAATGTCCGTTAACAGGTATTTATTTCTAAACAATTGAAAGTTAGCCGTATCAACTTCAACTACAATAAACGGGAGAGTAACGCAACATGTATCGCGATAACCGATGAATTATCGACGATGACGTTGAATGCGACGATACATTATCGTTAACGGAGTTTGCAATGACGATACATTATCGATAACGAGTAACACCGATAAATTATCGTGAAAAATGTATCGTATTAACAACCCTGTTCTGCGTTAATGTGCATGAGTTGACAAGACAATCATCTACGTCGTTCACGTAAAAGTTGTGAAGAAGGTGGCTTAGACATGAGCCCTAGGGGAATACCAAAGTAGCTAAATCGCGTTGTTTTTAAATCTCCATGCCTAAAATGCCTTTCAAGCAACAGATATAGCAAAAAGATGTTTAGAATCGGTGATAGACTATATGCTGATGCAGCTTTCTCGACAGAACGTTGATTGAAACAGCCCCCTTTATATCCAAGAAAACTAATGCCATCTGCTCTATACTAGCATAGGTCATTCGAATTTCTGTAGAGAGCAACGCAAGGCTATCGTTCTTCCCTTTGCCCTTGCGGAAGCCAAATTGTGTATCTGACAGCAAGCCATTTGCTTCGACCCAATTGTCGAGTCGCTACAAGATTATTTTTCGAACAACTTCCGGATACAGGAAAGCATTGCAATTGTCCGGTACGAGTTGCGGTCGGAGACTGCTTTTCCTGGTTTTGGACGATCTTCATTTGTCTCCATTCATGAGGGACCTCAAGGAACTTGTTAAAGAAATGCAATATGCGCCTTTCGGCACCATCAGGTAGTTTCTTCAACAAGTTGAATTTGATTCTGTCTATTATTATGGGTATTATTGTTGCATGTTAAGAAACAAGTGAGAACTCCACCATTGAAAACGGCGTTTCGTTCGTGCTCCAAAGAGTGTTCATCGATGCTTCTTTCGCTAACCCGACAACGAACCGAAGTCGAAAACAGCGTTTTTTGGCTTTCATTAAAGTTTTCATTTGCGCTTCTAATGTCGCGTACCGTAAAACGGGGTATCTTTGATCACCGGGGTAAGTTTGATCAAATGAGACTTTTTTCAGTAACGTACGATAATATAATTCCCTCTAACAAAATCATAGAAACAAAATACAAACCATATTCTAAACATGTTCAGCATCTACCGGCAACGATTATTTTGTCATTTAATGTACCTTTTATGAACACAAATTCAAATTGCAAAACGATACAACTTTCATGCATAGTTTCAATCTGTTCAAACAATTCCATGTATATTAATGAAATCAACCAACTTCAACTGAACTGATCACTTTTTTAGAAACCGTAAATATTTTTGTCCAATAATTTATTTTAAAAATCCGAGATTTGCTAACAATTTTATTTCGACTATTTTCCCGAAAAAGTTCGATAAAAGTCGGCCGTATCCTTCCAGGCAATTTTGTTTTCTTACGAGACGACAAAATATTGGGCCATAAAATCGCCTGCAGATATGCAATTTACACAACATTTGGAGCGTTATTTCTTATTTCGATTCACATACAGTGACACAATCTCATATTCGTACACCTTTAGTGTATATGTTTAATATTGTTCCCTAAATGTTTGCGCTTTTTAATATAGGTATTGTTTTGTAAATGTGGTCATCATCATCTGTCATTTTCTTATCATTTGTAATCTAAAGTGTGCAAGTTTCCGTACACTACACATAAAAAATCATTAGTTGGTGTGAAAATGGCACAATTTCATATTCGTACACTTATGAAAAGTCAATTAATTTGTAATTTAAGATCTGGTATTTCTTTATTTTTTATTTTTCTTAGAATAGTAGATTTTATAACTACAGAAAAGTGTTCATTGGATCAGTTTCCTCTACACTAGTTTGAGAAATTCCCTCAAATTAGCGTGATGGTTAAAACAAGTAAACTAACTGCCATTATGGGACGAAAACTAATTATTACTCACTAAAATGAAGGTAAATCACTTCATGAAGTCTTTGAAATCGTTCAAAGGTTACGTCAAACGAATTAAAATGTCATTAAAAACCTTGATGTGGCGAAACGTAGACCAGATATTGCGAAAAACTTGAACTGTACACAATTTACGATGGGAAAATCGAGTATTTAAGGTTATATACATGGTAAAAAACTGAAACAGAGCATTTAAGTATAAGTCTGCTCTGGTACGGTTCGTAATGTATGGAGAACGGACAATTACAATGCCAGACAAGCGACAACTTTAATCCTGGTGTCGAAGGGAAGTTAATTCGACTGACCGAATAGAACTTTTTAATCCCCAAAATAACTCCTTCATAGTGGTTTGCATAGACGAATTATATTGAAGTCGTGTAAGTTGCGATCGATATTAGAAGTAAACCAAGGTTCACACAATGCGAATGCATCACATTTGAACTATTTAGCAAAATTTTGAAGGAATCGATTTTCGGGGGGATATTTCTGCAATTCCACTGATGAACAGTGATCGAGTCGGGGACCTTGTTCGATGACTAAGCCATCAAAGGGTACGATCACTGCAAGGAGGCACCATTTAGCAGTCAACTGCTTCAAAAATGTTTCCAATATAGGGAGAAAACGTATCAGAAGGCTTTTCAAATGATCAGTAGCATTGAAATTACGTCAATGATATCAGAAAGAATATAGAATCAAGATTTGCACTACAGTTTTTTAATATTAGTGAAATAGTGGTCTTTATGAGCGTAAGTGTGAAAAATAGTTTCCCATATAAACTTTCAACGCAATATACACATCCGGGGAGCCACTAATCCGAGCAGAAGAGAAAAGAGAATGCTAAATCGAGGTACATAAGAAGTGAAATATCAATAATAATAGAAATTAACTCGTTCATATATTCATGCAAGAGAACATACTACAGTAAGATATGGATTTATGAAAATCAATGGAATACATAAAACATTTTAAAATAGAATATAATACCTCATTGAGGTATTAGGCAACTTTTGCAGAAAAATATGAAATAAACAACATTGTATTGTTTTGCTACGATACAAGTAAATAGTGTGCTCGGGTTATTGACCAGCTATTTTCTCCTGGTCGGAAACCGCTCTAAAATTTTTCACAGTACTTAGGACCACAAAAGAAACTCAGAAAGTGGTGTGCTGAAAAATGCACTCTAATGTGCCAATGAAGAATGCGTCTGAAAAAATCTTAATTGTCCACCTTCGTGCAGTTTGGCCTTCCTAAACCATAACGCGGGTGGCGTCATGAAAATTGTGGAATACCAGATGTAAAGTAATATCTGATGTTGCTTCAAATGTGTATTATGGGTGATAAACTTGAATCTATCATCCATTCTAGCATAAGCTAGACTCTTTGGCGGGTGTACGGGGAGAGTCCTTGGGGTCTGAACCCCTTCCGAACATTTTCAACTTATTGAGAAATTTTAAATTAGTTTGAATTTTATATTAATTTCAAACTCCAAATCTTTTTAAACCAAAATTAATCACCAATACTGACTTTCATTAAATGATGTTTTTATGCATTAGGGTAACCAGCCTAATTTGGACCCCGGATATTTTGGACCCTTCTGAACTTCTGCCTTCTGCACTGCCATATTTCAACGATTGCCAAGAGGAACCGGTGGAAGTGATTCATTTTAAAATTGGATTTAAATATATAAATTGATTCAATTAGTTTGTCTGATTTGGAATTATGCATGTTACGCGTTTCAAAAGGTTTCTTTGTAATGTTTTATCTAAATTATTGTGGAACGGAAATGTGAAAAATTCATGCTGTAAAGAAATGTCATTTTCGAGTTTACAGCCTATTATCGCAATTCAGTCCCATAAAATTAAGAAAATCTTATGGAAAATGGGACAAATATGCGATCATGGGCAGTTTATGTCAATGTATAAAACATCCATTGATAGTTTTCTTTCAAGAGCAGTAATTTTGGAGCAGGCTCGTGCATGTATTGCATTAAAAAACATAGGCAAGCAAATATTATTGACGTTAACGTAATTTCACTTACCTTAGGGGTCCAAAATTGGTTGTTTACCCTATGTATTGTACCATGTTCATTTTAAAATTCGTAATTTCGAACTCCTCCTGAATTTTTTTCTGTATCCGCCCCTGGCTAGACTAATGGTCTCGATTCACCCACACCAATTTCTGGTTATAGTTCAAAACGAAAAATACTCTTGTTAGCTTAACCAAAACAACTGTATACATCCAAATCATTGAACTGCTAGTTTCTGAGCCAAGTAACCTGCCAAGTCACTCATTCTGACTAGTCGCTAAAATTCGATACTCAATCGATAAGCCTCTTCCAATTTTAGTCTATCGAAGGCGACACCTTCGAGTGTCACGTTTATTAATAAGCACTAAAAATAGCATAAGTACAAAATATCTTTTAATAGGCACACTTTGCTAAGCGGCGTGGAAAACAATAGTTGAAGAGGTTCGGGTCGCAAAAGAACGATGCTGTGATGCCTGAAGGAGCTGTGCAAGGCCATCATATTTTTTAAACGTTCACTTTAACCCCTAAGTGGCTCACATATATGAAGTCTCATCTGCCAATTCCGTCCGCTTCGAATGTAACGTATGCTGAATGTATGTAGCTCTATTTCTAAACAATCTTGCACATTCACTATTTAGAAGGAATGAAGCAACGACGGCAGCATTTGGATCTTCATCACTGCCAACTATCGTCATCATCATCATCATCATCCTCATCATCATCATTATTAGCGCCTTTTAGTCATGAGCAGCTTCCTCGCGAGAACCATTGACAGTTGAGCGCTTTAGACAAATTTGCGCGCCAGAATACCCGTACAATTAATCATTTTACACTCGGCACCGCTGTTGGTGGCAACGGCTACGGTATCTGATTCACGATGCCCGCTTACGGTCCGCTCGAAGGGAAGCATGAGGTATGCAATGCGGATCGGTACGAGTTTCGCCACTTGAACTGGAGTATCCAGTGCAGCTTGTTGTCCTGATCTATGGTGCGCGCTTCAACGTGAAACCACCCTCACATTTGTTGCCGAATGGAGCACCTTGCCAAATTTTGTAATCATTTTAACTAGAGAATAGGCCCCGTAATATGAAACTTTTGAAAGTATTGTGTGATACTTTGTGCCGCTGTTGTCAAAGTGGGCTACAATGCTTCGTTAAATTTAAAGTGCATCGGATGAGCCATTTTATTGTAAGTGCTGGCGTACTTTGTATGGACCAAACATTTTTACCCTTTCCATAACTTCAGTTTTTGAGCACTGTCGTGTATCGAAGACCAGAATACAACCATAATAATGGCAAAAGTGACTAGTCCAGTCGATAGTGTAGCTCATCGAATATTATAATCCTATTAAGAGTTAATCTGGTTCAATGAGCTCTGGAGTTTACCGCAAGTAGTAACAATTGGATAGAAGCACTGGCTCAACATTTTTTCAGTTCACTTTGAATCAAAGGTCCATCAAAACAGAAGATATGTATCGTCATGCAAAGTAGTATCAAGGTTTTTCTTTTCTCTTTTTTACTAATTTTACTAATTTACTAATTAAGGTATTACATACCTTTTCGCAAGAATGTTTAAATTTATGTAAAGGTATAAAGCAATGATTTTATTACATCACACTTTTCAGTAAATAATCTAGAATATATATATATATATATATATATATATATATATATATATATATATATATATATATATATATATATATATATATATATATATATATATATATATATATATATATATATATATATGTATATATATATATATATATATATATATATATATATATATATATATATATATATATATATATATATATATATATATATATATATATATATATATATATATATATATATATATATATATATATATATATATATATATATATATATATATATATATTGATAATTGGCGAAGTTATCTCTTTTTCCTCCAAACCTTTTTTTTATTTAAGAAACTTGCTGATCACGATGGAAGTCCCAAAACTCAAACAATTCTATTAGTGTAGGAGTTTTCCTTGATATTAACCATAAATTGAATTAAAAAATTCTTTTCAGTAAAGCAAAATTTTTTGCTGTAAGTATCGGTTACGACACTCGACCCAACTAGCTCAATTTAATCTCTCAGGGTCGGCAACCGTCTGAGGGAGGACTCAATCAACCCGAAACTTACCTTGTATCTAAGCAGACTCACTGAGGGACAAATATGAGAGGAATACTGGCTCTGAATATAAAAGAAAAGAATGTACATTTCAGGTTTTTTTATATTTTCGAATTCCGGATCGGTTCACTACTGTGCACCTGAAGCAAACGATGAAGCCCATTGATGATCGGCGAAGTGGGTGAGGAGAGGGGTCATACCCAGTAGTTTTGTCGATGTGCTGCTTTGCCTGTCGGAAGATTGTGTTGTTCGACTAGATAGCCGATTGTGGAACTCCATGTTCCGTTGATCACTTGTTCCAAATAGATGGTGAGATGTGCGTCGATTACCCTTGGTTGCGCACCCGTTGCGGAACGTTGTATCCAGCCGGCGTTGAATCTAATATTACGTTTGCATTCATTCAGATCAGCTAAACAATAAGTTGAATAAAATAAACTTGCACAAAATACCCAAAATTATAGACATTCGAAATATTACCCAAAATCGGTAGATTTCGCATTTGAATGTGAGCGAAGGTGGGAACGAAGCTCGCTTGAATACATCGCACACGCATTAAATTTTTTCGCACCTCACCGCATTAATTGTCTCTGGCAGTCGTTCGGCACAAGTGGTTTCCGGTAAAGAATGTCAATTGGTCAGTCGAAAAAGTGAGCACCAGCACGGAGCGTGCGGATAGTCAACGCTCTGCAAAAGACTAACGGATCCGAGGGATAGGCCCTCCAACGGCAACGAGCTACGAATCACGGTTACTGCTACGACATCGAGCAGAGGTACCAGTTGAAAGAAAATACGGAAGGAAAAATACCACACCTGCATTGGCGTAAGTAGGAAACGTGCACTATGGTGGAACTGATGACTACCAGCGTTTGAACAGGATGTTGTTTCCTGATTAAATTCTCGTCAGAGCAAGCGGAGCATCGGACTCCGGAATCAAGGGAAGACTTCTGCGTGCTGGTGCCCAGATAGTATTGCTCAGAAGGTGGACGCAGCGTGCCTGAGTACAGCTTTATCTACAAATTCTGCGACGCTTCTCACGGAGTTGTACTTTCAGATAAAGTTAAAAATATCAAGTTTTGGAAAAATGATAAAGTATGTAACTCCTTAATGCATTATGATAACCTCATTTTTCCACAAAATTTTTTTGGAAAAGTATCCGTAATGGCTTGGGCAGTGCCCATACGATGCTGGAAACAGAGCTGTAGTAGCTTAAGGAGCAAGGGGGTAGTTTAGACTAATGTAGGGGGTGAATTATGCGGGACGAATTTTTAACTTGTTAAAATAGCATATTCCTCGAATATTTGCCTTTGTATATTGTTTCAATGTATAAGGAAATGAGATGCTCAGGAACAGGTTTCTGATTGTAAACTTATGGTTTTCACCCAATTGAAAATCATTTTTTTCTGGCAATGATGGCAAAAGATTTTCAGCATGGGTTACATCATGGGGATCAATATTCGAAAAGGGGTCCATGGAACATGAAAACCAGTGATATAAAGTAAATCTAACTGGTAGTCGCAGTCAATCGTTTAGTAAGTCATTTTCCGGTTGATTTATGTGTTAGTAGGTTGAAATATCGCGAGAAAAGTGTGATTTTACGTAGTTTTATAGTCACATCCTAATAACTTTGACATTGACGTGTGTGAAAAAAGCCGCAAAAAACGCCCGCTCGTTCCGCTTAGTGCCTACAGCGCCATCTGGGCGTGAGCAACCTGATGCAACAATTCCGTGGATGGAGAATTCTTCACAGAAACCTTATGAAAAAATGTATTCAGAGCAATACGCGGGTGAGATAGTTTCGTGTTAGTTTTCAATGCTTATGTTTTTCCCAAATATGTTTTCTTTTTTGTAAATACATATGTGTGAATAAACTGCAAATATCAAATTAAGATTTCTGACAGCTCATTTACAACCACAGATGCAAAGTCAAACCAAAGGAGTTTGGTTTGTTTGCCTAACGAAATACCTAACCTCAACCGGTTTTTGCAGAGCAATTTTTTTTGTTTTCCTCACGAAATATTTCGGCACCGTTTATTTTTTAAAGGGAGTGCAAAGGTCAATTGATACATGGACGGGGCTTATTATTTATGAAGTCGACCTCAGAATATACGTCTATGAACAGCCATTCTTTAAAAGGGTCGTTGGATATTCAGCAAGGTGAAGAGAAAGAGGCTCTTGAAGTAAACATAAACATCCGAACCAGCATGCTGATTCTTTGGCGTATGATGAAAAAGCCGAGTTCCACCTCGAATCTTCCGATCCGAACACTTGGGAGCACTCTAACTCGAAACTACTGATAAAACATAATTTTAACTGAACCGAAACGAAACTTATGGCAACTGAAAAGCCCACTGTGTGATTTGTTTATGCTTTTCTTCTTCATATCCTCTTGTTTTAAAAAAAATGTGCCCACCTGTATCCATCTTGGATGCACAGTAAAGCTGTCGCCTTCATCACCAGGGCTAAACATGCGTACATCTAACGATAAAACCAAGTATACACACCAAAAAATAATGAAATTTAAACGACATGTAAATCAAGAAGAATGTAAACATACAACGATTGAATCCAAAATTTGATGGAAAATTACGTTAAAAGCAATTGGAGCATCAAACAGCATACAATTTTACACTTTTATTCGTGTAATATTATATGTCATTCATTTTACAACAGTATTCGAGTAAAAATACATTGAAGTGCATTGGTTTTCCGTTTAAAGACACTGTAATTTTCAATCCACGTGTAAAATTATAATAAAATTCGTTGAAGAAAGCACGACAAGTCGTGTGTACTTGTGGTGGAACTTAATTTTACATTTATATTCATGCTCCAAATATGTGCATGAAAATAAACATAAAATTACAAAATATTTTTTTCTGTGTATCACTACATATATGCAGACAAGTTTCACACACAGCCACACACGTGTGAATATGAACAGGCCTGCCGTTCCACAAAACAGTTTCACAAAACTCGGTGCTCTCGCAGCAAGGAAACGGACGAAGAACGACCCACAAACAAAATAAACAAAATCACCTCACTCATTTTTTCTGTCATTGTTTCATCATCGTCTTGCTTGGTGAACCCGTTCAGCATACAGGCATACACTGGAATCTCCATTTACGAACCAAACCGGAGGTTTGTAAATTGAATTAATTCGCAAGTGTGTGTTCGTTATTTCATATTTAGTTTAGTTCGTAAAAAAGAGTTATTTGGGATTAAGGTCGCAAACAAAAGTTTGCTTCCCATTCTTATTAGAATTCGTTGGTTGAGCAATATTCTCGACAATCTTAACAATAAAGGTATTTTTAGAATGGGCTTGATAAGTAGATGATGAAAATGGATGTTTTGCGCCATTTTCAAATTCAAGATGGCTACTTTCGGTTGAGTAACATGCTCGGGATACTGTTTTTGGAACGGGCTTGACAAGTAAATGACGGAAATGGATAAATGACGTAATTTTGAAGGCCGAGATCAGCTTTCGGTTGACCAAAATTTTCTATAACCATATCATCACTAATCACTACATTAATATCTACACTATAATTATCCTATTCCAAAACTACCCATATTGTTATAGAGAATTTATCTAAACCGGAAGTCGCCATCGTGAATTTGTTTATTTTCGTCAAACAATGCATACAATATGTAATTTTACACTATATATTATCTTTACGATTGAGTTCAATTTTATTTTTGTCTTCGGGAAATGAAAGGTCAATTATTACCCATTTTCATTATTATGGCGCATCATTCTATTGACGGGGATTTTTTTAGCATAGTTTATTCTTGGAATAAATTACGAGTTCTTAGTTGACGGCTAGGTACATAAAATTTTATTTGTGAAGCTAATTACATATGCGACTGTAGTTGTTGAGAAATAGTGTCGTTGATAATGCAGAACAAATTCGCATACTCCTACTATCAACCCAGATGCATGTCAATCTAGATATAAATTTATTTCACGACTTACTCAATTTAATTGTTTCATATTGTCCTTATTCCGATCTCACAACATGAACCATTGCCCCAAAGTCTACCGTTTGTCGGTTATTTCAATTTCAAAATGTTTCGTGAAGTTTTTTATACCAGCCATGAAACTCAAAAGTTAGATTAATGTGATACCCTAACAAGTAAAGGGCATTCTGCTGCCGCAGTCCATACTGTAGCTGAATGCTATTAATCTGTCAAGTTTGATCAGTGCACAAACGACAATCAAATTATGAGTAGGTATCTAACAAAATGACACTCTATTAGCTGTCCAAACACCTACTAAATGTTGAACGACAAATTTCTCATTGTCAGCAACTTAAATGCCGTTTAGTTGAGTGGCTGAACCACTCGTAACTGTGCACAAGACAACAAAAGCCCAAATGAGAACCGACCTTAGTCAAGTGGAAATTTGCAAGCTATTCGCAGAAAAGTAATTGCACTACCTTGGAATGTATATTTCCCACTAAAATTTAAAAGTTATCAGCTAATTGGAATCACAATTGCGATTAGAACTTCTTGTACCATTTTGACAAGGAACCGGCTTTGAATTGGCAATTTGCTCAATTTTCACACAGAGATATCTGAGGAGAACAAACTGGTTGACCAAAATTTGTTGCCAATTCTATTTCGTCACCATCAAATCTGTTGTGGGAAGTAGCGTAGCTTCTCGCCAACAGTACAATTTCGGCATACAAATTGGTGCATTGATCCAATGACGAACATTAATTGTTGGACATCAGAGGCGCTTAATTTGCGATTTCCAGCGGATAACAATTTCCAAAAATTTAGTTGTGTATTTGAAGCATTGGCACTTTACAGGTTAAGGTCTGCATATTCTATTTGTGAGTTATGATGCAACTTCGGAGACTCAGCTGGAAAAAGAACTACATATGCATTCCAAACCAAAGTTGGTAATTGATTACCTCCGTTGTTCGACTCCAATTTCCACAACGGTAAGCAATTTAATCTATTATTGAATACACGAGCTTACATTTGCATTCACTTCTGACCTACCGCAGAATCTACCAAATTAAACCAGTAATAGGTAGCAGCAATAATATTCAAACCACGGACAGACTGTTTGCACTTTGAACTCATGGATTCATGGTTCGGTTGAACCATTCTGCGTGACCTCAACGTGTACCGAAACGCCCACCCATCAAAGGTACTCCAGGCGCTCGTTTGATTGTTGGAACCGAGTTTTGTAATAAGCCCTCCTCTATATTGTAAACAGTGCTCCCGATGCGACGGCGATTGGCACGGCCGTGGCTGCGGAGGATTCGTGAGCTGTCATCCAAGTAGGAGCTGCACATTAACACGAAACGGCAATAGGCAGGTAGGTAACTACAGTAGCTCGTAAAATTTGTGCAAATGAGCGCCCGGTGATTTTTGTGGGTCTACGAGCAATGTAAAACATGTTCATTTGTTGGTTTGTTTTGGAAGTTTAACTTTGTGTTTGCGACCAGACAACGACTATTTTCACGATATGCACAATAAAGGCCTTGTTTCGTGCGCGAACGTAAATTGGTAATAAATTATACCGTTTTACTGGCGGATAATTTGGCTAAAAATTCATATCTTAGTGGATAGGCATATCGATCATTTATTTCTATAAAGCCTACATCAAGAGAAAGGTAGGAGACCCCGTCCAAAATACATTGATTTTGATTTCTACCGTCGAATCGAGTATTGAATAAGTGTTTGTCTAAACCAATGGTTTAGATAAATGATGATGAATTAGGACGGATCGTTTTTTCTAGCATTTGTTATCGCATTATCAGTAACGACAAACCAAGTCAAACGGGAGTCTGATTAGAGAGTATCACATTCTTTCGAATAGTCAATCCATCGTTAGCGGAATAAGGATGAATATTTCCCATTATAAGCAACACTTCCTTGAAATTGTGAGATTTCACTTCACATACTATAGTGGTTGTATCCCTGTCAAAAAAATGCGGACGAACATGGTCAGGCGATTTAAAAAGTTTGACGTTTGACTCAACTCGCCTGTGCTAGTTGCCCCTCGGAACAAATGCAATTTGCGAATGCGATGTAAAGGAAATGTCAATACTTAGACAAATTTTCTGGCTGAAATGGACTTGGTTTTTCGCGTTTTTCAAACATGGCGGTTCATGTTTGGCTTAAGCTTAAAATTGTTTTTTTGAACAATTGATGTGTTCTCCCTTGTACTTTGTTTGTCTTGTGCACTTCATTTAGCCAAAGAATGTGGGAAATTGTGGAATCGTGTTTAAGTATAGTGGAACAAGGTCTCTGACCTAGAGTCTTAATAAACGTCAAATTGTGGTAAGTTTTGGAGTGCAATACCAATTTCACCATTGATTCTTCCTATAATTTGGTGGTGATTACCTAGTATACTGGTAAGTATATGTGAGTAGATAATGAATCCGAAAATAAGCATTATTTTTAATTTTCATATTAGGCAATTAAGGGCGATTAAATGGCGCGTTCCGTAGGCGATTTGGGGGCGATTTAAGGGCGGGTTGGGTGGCAAAAAAAATGACGGCAGAAAATCGTCCAAATGTTGCGTTTGAAATAGCCCCCTAATTGCCAGCAATTTGCTGGCAAATTGAAGGGCAATTAGCGCATCCGAGTTGGCAAATAGCCCCCCGTTAGCCAGCAACTTGCCCTTTTTGACTGGGATGCATCCCAAGGGGTGATTCACACTGATTAAAAACCACGGTTCTACACAGGGATACCAGGCATATTTTTCAAATGTCTTCACATTTCATGAAAAAATGTCTTCATTTGTCTTCACCGACCAGGATTCTGAATCTACCAGAAATCGGTCAGATAACCGAAACAAATTTGTCTTCTAAATGAAAAACCCGTCTTCACAGCCTTTCAAATGTCTTCAAAATGAAGACATGTCTTCACATCTGGCATCGCTGATTCTACACCAATTTACGAATACTACAGATATCAAGTAAAATACGCTGTGTTACATAGCGGTACTTTCCGAGCCCCAGCTCGAGCGGAATGATATTTGGTGCGCTCTTTATTTACTTGGCTGATCAGCTGTTCTTTAGAAAACCTGTGAACAGCTGATCAGACAAGTAAACAAAGCGCGCTGCAAATGTAATTCCAGCTCCGGTTCCGCTATGTAACGCAGCGTGTACTGGTTCATACTGTATTCAAAAACATATTAATTAGGGTTGCCAAATGAGCTGAGAGCGAATTAAGGACATCTTGAATAAGACCCTATTATTGAGCTTTTCGCGCGCAGCTCGAGATGAGCGCAACGCTAACGAACAAAAAATCGATGACACACACAAAGAAACTTTGTTAGTATTTGGTTTCGTCTTTTTTCTACACCTTACAGTTCCCCCCGACCACTGCAAGCAATCTCAGCTTGATTGCTGCTGCACTGCATTTTGTTTTGTTTCATTCTTTTCTCCGCTGCTATAAATAGCTCATGTCCTGGAGCTTCTAGCAAAACAAAATCCTATTGTCAGATATCTAGATTAGAGCCAACAAACTTCTATTCGCTAAAAATACCTCTTTACTACCCGTACCATGACCACATACACTCGTTAAATAGTGAAATGGTATATATATATATATATATATATATATATATATATATATATATATATATATATATATATATATATATATATATATATATATATATATATATATATATATATATATATATATATATATATATATATATATATATATATATATATATATATATATATATATATATATATATATATATATATATATATATATATATATATATATATAAGCTGCACACTAATGATGAGTAAAATAATATAGTTTGGCTCGCTGCCGTCGGTATTGCAGCATCGTCATTGACGCATTTTGCTTTGTACCATTTTTGGTACCATTGTACCACAATATTGTATTGCATAAGTATGAGTTTGGTTGAACACTACCGCATCATTTGGGAGCTTTTTGCTCACAGCTCGCGAGCGAAACAAACAGAGGCAATTCCGCTCCCAAAGATTTGTTTTGGGTGTATAATTGATAAAATCGCCCATTATATACTATACTTTTACATACAGAATTCCAGGAGAATGTCAATTATGTGAACACGTTGTGATTGAGCTGATTTTTTGCTAAACTATATTTTTACTAAAGTTTGCCGAAATAGATGCTATGGGTTCACTTGATCCCTTCAAATTCATCGGGATTTTATTCCTTTCGCCATGATTTATACACACCCTTGAACATTACAAAATTCACCCCAAAACAATTGAAGTAATTGTTGCCAGAAAATAACAAAAACAATTTGTCGAAAATGAACGTTTCGTCGTACAGAAACTTGCTTACTACTAGAGTATAAGTAGCAACCATGCATCCCACTTTTGACGTTCCTCAATCATAACAACAGACAGCTTTGAAATAATTGAGCGGAGTTTTGGGGAATACGTAAAAAAGTCAGGTGAGAGATGGGTAATGTTTAGCAACAAAAACAAAAATCACAATAATCTAATCAATACTGCAATCCATTTCATTGAATAGGATAGGTGCCTATTTTGACCCTATTAGGCAGGGTACCACACTATTTTATTTATTAATTCTTTTAAATCAACGTCTTTGCTTTGTTCTTAAGAAACCAATATAATAACAAAGATAACTCGAGAATGTTGAAATTCTTCTGCTTGAACGCTCGAAAGCTCAAAAACTGGAATCGAGTACCCATATTATCGCACTACCACTTGAGCCAATGCGTTTAGCAAAGATGGCAGACGTTGCTCTAACCAAAAGTTTCAGACTGGTCGAGTAATAATAGGAACAGGGTGAGAATAGGCTCATTACCCTACATGCCCTTTTAAACATGCTTTCAAAGAGGAATCAAGTGTCCCCAAATTAGGGAACGAGTGTCCACTAATCATAAAATTTTCGACGTGTTTGTTGTTTTCTAGAAATGCTCATAGTTTTCATTCAAAGTAATATTTCCATGTAATTTTTTATGATTATCAATCCTCCCTAGAAACTATATAAAACTACAAAAATACTTAGTTTTTTTTACCCACGGAGTTGGACAGGGGGGGGGGGGTGTAGGTCTATCGTCAAGCTACGTAATTACCAGAAAGAAATTTAGAGGTTTTTGCTACGTCATTTATGGGTGTGGCCTTACATAATAAATTTGACTCATTTTTAATTACAATATGGTTGGTTGAGTGTTTGCAACATATTTTAGTTTGAATCTTCAATTCAACAAATAAAATTAATCAATCCTTTTGAATTAATTTGAACATAAGAAGTCAAAAGAACTTAAGGAAGTGACCAACTAAAATGGCGAATGAAATGTTACATTCGCGTGAATGAGCTTGATCTGATGGAATTCAAATATACCATGAATTGAGACCAAAATTAAGTACATTTGAAGTATAATTAAGGACGCTTCCCAAAATTATCGAAATTATGGTGGGTGGGGGGTGGAGGTAAAGGGTTTCAAAGTACAAAAACAAACAGTTTTTTGCGATTTTTTTTTAGAAATTTGGGCGAATTGATCGAAACCTTTGGTACATTGTACTGCATTATTTCAATAACATTCTGTAATTTTTCCATGCAAAAATATCGAAAAGCGACTCGGTGACGAAGCTTTCTGTGGAACGTCTCTGGAAAAAATAGGACTTGCGGTGTTAACTGCCGTTGCGTTGCGTTGCGTTGTAACGATGATTTTGTCGGATTGCACACTGACTTCAGCATGTATGACTGCTGATTATCTCATAAGAGTTGCTTAGGAAGTGGTAAGTAGGAATTCATACCAATCCGACCCATGTTAATCTCAACACATGATAACGATCATTGCCGGCCGCCCCCATCTCCATCGTTCACGGGGAAGGATAAAGGATAAGGTAAACGGGAAGTGTTGATACTCCACCTACTTAACGGAAGGACGACGAGTTATGTAGTTATTTAGTTAGTCTTCGAGTACACTCGAAAAAGAAAAGATCTTGTTTAGTTTATGGTTCTTTTTAAACTCTGGGCAGCCGGCTACCCGATCAGAATACAATAACAAGATTATAACAGAATGCAATTTTCGTAATAACTTGTGTTATAAATCTGGTCTCATTAGTAGTTAAAATAACAGAAAATTATAATAAGTAACAACTTGAGATATAGTCTTGAAATATTTTTGTTATGTGTTTCTGATCGGGTACCGAGAGTATCCTATGTTTCCTAAACAAAAGCAATTTGAACTCCACACAGGCGACCGTGGGAGTATTGCCTAGAAAAGCTAATCTTATATGAGTAATGGGCCGGATCACTATCTATTGTAACGGTATTTAGACAGAATTCGCTACTTCTTCTCTACTATATATTTATTTGGTTGAAAACTACCGAGTGATAACACGTTGTACAGACAAAGAGCTATGATAGCGCGAGATGTTATAAATCAAGGTATGTATTTCCTATTTTACGTATCGGATGATTTGTAAAATACACGTATACGAGCGATAATAACGACCATTGAAGAGAAATACAAAGAATTGTTAACCTGATACAAGGGCTGGTTAGCAATAACGGAACTTGAAATTAGATTAATAAAAACAGACGCGGCGAATTTTCAGAATGCATTGACCCGCGATCATCGACACTAGTTAGATTAAAGTCTTGTTGCGGCTGATTTCCGATCAGATATTCATTTTTACAGTAGTGTTTCCTTGATTAGATCTGTTCGCACCCTCTCATTCTGCTACTATCGGCAGAAGGCTGATAGCACTCAGTCGTCGCCGGTCTAAGGACAAAATGTCATCAATAGGCTAAGACTCGCGTGGAGGCATGAGATAGGAAACTTGTGAGAACTAAAGAGATTAAAAAAAACAAAGCAACGACATGCTCCGTCCTAAATCCGCTCAGCTATAAGATTCTACAGCTGAATTGAAACTCCAAACGGAACGGCGTCTCCTTGCCATTCCAATCCTTTTAGTGAAGACTATGTTATCTCACCGTTTGACGACCAAGGATTTGCGGTGTTAACTGCCATTCAAAAACTACTCAACCGATTTCAAAATTTGCGTACACATTCAATGTAAAAACTACAAGGGGCAGCCCTTTGAGGTTGCACGAACTGTAGACGCAGGACTATACTATTACTAGAGTAATAACAAATCAAATATATTTCTTACGTATAGTTCAAGGACAACCAATAAACATCGAATGTCACATATTGATCTTCCTTGTTATCAGATCATTTCATTTGTAGTAGATGATCAAATCCGATTAAACTTATTTGCCGTAACTGAACTAATATGTGGAACTAAATCTTTATAGCACAAGATCAGCTTTTAAAAATCGTAAAAACTTTTCGATACTGTGTGGTAAAAAACCAGGACCAGTGAAGAAAAATCAAATTTTAGACAATATAATAACATTTGATGTATAGACCAAGCTTTCCAGTTATATTTTGCCATTATTGTAACTTTCCTAAAGTACGCATACAAATGCAGTAGTCTTAATCATATATCGAAACTATAAATATACAAGAATTGAAAACAATTTTATATTTTTTCCAAAAATCTGAATTTTCATCAATATGCCAAAAATCTTCCATCTATAAAAAAGAACCTGCGATCGAAAATTGTGAAAAAAATCTGTGACATTACAGAAAAATCTGTGAATGTGGTAACCCTTCTAACAGATTAGATACTGCACATTCACCTCAAACACTGAACCCAAGCGCACAAAGCAAAATGAGTCATCGCTGAAGATGACTGGTAGAGCGAAAGAGATAACTGGCACCACGACACTATGTTAACCGTGTTTGCAAATGGAGCTCGAATGTACATGCTATGTTGTGTACGAATAACTGTGTTCGAAATTCTACATAAAAGTGTGCTGGAAACGAGTACAACTCAAAAGAAACATAGTATTCGAACGGATAAGCTCAGTCGCATGTTGAACAGCACTGGGTAGCGTACCTCTACAGCCAGTGTAACGGACTTCTAACTCAGCGCAGTGATCTGCTCCGCCTGCCGTTCAACAGGCAACTGAGCATGTCCAGACAAATCCGTTCTTTAAATAGTCGATGATGACGTTATTCATTGAAGCGTAGCGCGCTAGGTACACAAATCTGTCGTGCTGGACTTGGGAAGCGCTTTCTTTTGTGTGTAAATGCGCGATATTTTGACTAGGTTGTACATTAATTAAATTTTTAATTCCATGGTATCAAAAATCTTTGGATTTGATTGGAAGCTATTCTTAAAAGTATTTCGGGTCGATATGTGCAAATAATTTGAAAATTTATTGTGAGATGGCTGAATTATATGCGTTTAAAATTGGACCACTTTTCGTTACATACCATTTTTGAAGAATTTGCAAAGTACACCCCCCTATCGAAAACAAAGACGCAGTCCTACGTCAAAAATACCTAACTCCTACGTTGAGCTTTCGAGATCTTTCTTTCAATAGGGATTTTAATTTGGAAAAATTGTGTCAGTTTTTCGTGTGTATTGATGGCGGGTGTCTCTACGAGTACAATCATATTATTTTTAAAACCTAAGTATTCTTTTCTGTCTTTTCTGTCTTTTAAATTAAAAAAAAAACAAATTAAACTCAGATAATAAACTGACAGTTGTCCTACACACAGAAAAAAGATTTGTAGGTTCAATTGAAATGTGGATTAAATTCAATAAATAAAATTATTGGTTGGAAGACAAAAAATTTTATTTATTGAATTCAATAAAATTTATTTATCGTTTCAATAAAAATAGGTAATGGTCCATTTTGTAATAAATATTTTATTGAAATTAAAACAAAATTACTAAAATTAAAAATGTTTTTAATGAAAGCAAAAATTTATTGTTATTGAAATAAAGAAATATTTTGAAACCAATAAATTTGTTGTTTGAAGTTATAAACAATAAATGATAGGATTCAATTACACATATTTTTGGTTTATATATGTTTAATTTTTCTGCGTGTTCTAAAAGACGTATCAGCAAATATCTCGTTCGCCTTATTGTTAACCTGCTCAGCACCCCACATGGATTAATGTAATACTTTTGTAATCTGCTAGCAGCTTGCAATCCCAAGTTTCATCTGCAAACTATGGTAGATCTGATGAGGCAACCTATAGCGTCGTGCAAGTTGCAGGGGTTTGGAGGTGTTATTGTCCTAAAAGGAAAGAAACTAAAATATGTTTTTTTTTCTACAGACACTTTATATAACAGATTAGCGGAGAGAAAAACAGTAAAACTAGCAACCATGAATGTAAACTGGCATCACGGAAGCTCCCATAAGCTTTGCATGGGCTGCCTCTTGCACTTCCCCTCCCTAAACCATCATGCTCGTTTGGCTGCACTTGTTGACACTTCGCTAGTCTGTGTATGAAGTGTCTGTATTTTTTTCAATAGTTTCGGGATTAGTAATAGAAAAAGGATGACTCACAGTACTAATCTGCATCAGAAAATTCGGTAACCCTAAAGATCCCTATTAAGGGGGTTTTCTACTCATAAATTGCGGATTTTTTTCTTGAAAAATTGCATTTTCGCTATTTTATGAGTAAAAATCCCCTTTAATTGAAAAATTATCTCAAAAACTCAACGCAGGGGTTGGGTATTTTTTACATAGAATGTGTATGCAACAACTCCGTAAATCATTTTTTTCCAGAGACGTTCTACAAAAAGCTTCGTCACCGAGTCGTTTATCGATATTTTTGCACAGAAAAATTACAGAATGTTATTGAAATGATGCACTATAATTAACGAAAGCTTTGATCGATTCGTTTATGCAAAGTTCTAAAAAAATCGCTAAAAAAATGATTTTTTTTTCAATTCTGAAACCCTTATCCCCCCCGTTAGCATGACTCAATATGGTAGCTTAACAGAGCCGGATGAGCTGGTTTTATAACATATTTCACAAACAAAAATAAACTAGCAGCATTTCTTTGTTTAATTTGGTAAGGCATCATGTTCCCGATCCGAGTTGATAGTATGGTATTTGTATTATTGGGCTTAAGCAAGTGACGTAGCGAGCACAATTTAAGCGTCAGACAATCGACAATGTCGATGAGACACAGCGAAGCCGAAACTCTTCTTGGCTTAGCAGGCCAATGCGAAAGCACGCAGTATATAAAAATAATATTCCAATCCAAATTTATTAAATTAGTTACACTTCGAGCACCGGACCCTGTACATTAATCAAACAAGTTGCAAGATGTCTTTTCCAATAATATGTGTTTTTTTGTTTGACTTGAATTTTTTCGAAATGTCTTGTTAGTTTTCGTGAACCGTCTTGTCATTATTCAGTAGTTGAAACCTTTAATTAAGTAATTACCGCATCATTGCAGTTTGACTTCTTCAGTGACCTATCGTCTTTCAAACAAGCGTGCATGGCGAAAACAATGTACCGCAAAGCATATGCATATATATTTAAAGCAACACTAATTCGTGGTGGTAGAGCACTGCAATCCTACAATTATTAAAAGGCAAAATTTTGCTCATGCAAATCGAAAAAAGTGGTGGACTTTACCAGAAATAGACTGCAAAAAACATTGTTAGCAAAATAGCTGTCATAATTCACAAGATGTTGAAACTTGAAAAAGTGGTACATTAACGACACTGGATGTCGGATATTTTACACTTGTATCGATTCATTTATCAAGAGTGCAACCCGACTAGAGCTTGATAACATACTATCAAAATATCCAAAGTTTATGTAAGGAGAGTATAGACAACTGTCATGATTATTTGTTAGTATAATTCAAAACGAACAAACGACCTATCAAAATACATAGATTTTACTCGTTTGCACTGACAATTAATCATTGTTCCATTTTTGACAGTTATCGTCACTCTCCTTTTCTATACACTCAGAAACAATCTATTCTACATTTTGCGTCATAGTTTTTTAAAATTTTAAATACAAATTTATACAAGGCACGTTACGAGAGAATGGGGATTATATGCAACAGATTTTAAGTCGCCTCTAATATAAAAAACAGTGAGAGACCTATCGGTAGGGTTAACTTTGTAATGCACCAACTGGTAGGCAGGAAATATGATAGTTCATTCGTGACAAATAACCTGCCCCCGTTAAAATATTGTTATCTCTATTTGATCGGGTTCACAGCGAGAATAGCTTCAGAGTGCAAAGGTGGCTTATTCAGAGCTGGAAAGATCGTACAAATGATCTTGTTCAAGGTGACGAAACAAGCAAATTTACGCTCACTTCATAGAACTCGATGGCGCATCTTGCTTTTATTCTTTTGTGTATGATGCATACCTCTACTTCAGACTGCCCTTCTCTATAAGGATGCTAAGCCTTTTAACCCCGTTTGTAGGAGGTTTCTATGCAAGTAAATATTTAGCGTGTGGACCGACTTTTCGTGACCCGACGGCCGATGAAGAGCCACGACACGTTTCCAATATTGATCGCAGACCAGCGCAGGGTGAGGGCATCACAGCAAACCACACGGTTGTTATGATTTCAATCTGAAAGATGCATGCAAACGCGGCAACCGTCATCGCCTGCGAACAAACGAGAGTGCATCTTTTCCTACTTGAATCCGGCCTGCACCATCAGCATCAGGTGAGAGGAGATAATTTTGAAGCTTGAACAATTTGCGAACCTTGATTTACTTTCGGTTTCGAAACGTCACGTCACTATTTATTATTATTTTTATCGCTTCTGATGGTGCCGTGAAATACTCAGTGTAGGCATAATAAAAACGTCCTTTCAGTAATTTAGTCGTGTCAAGTGAGGCTCCATTCATTGCATGGATGTGATTTTATTGAATCAGTTCGCTTATTTGCATTCTGGCAGACGACGGTACAGCATTACCATAAATTTACACATAAAAAATACCAGTTAACCGTATAGTTCCTATACTTATAGTTAGGCGGAGGACACTGAACGGAGCCAATTGAACATGTCAGATGCCGTAGCCAAACGAGCATGATGTCACATTACGTTTTCACTTTGGATTCATGTGAAGAAGGTATTAAGGTACTGGTGGTAATCAATTTATTCTTCCCTTATTTTGACGAGGAATAAACTATACTTTTACGTGATACCGAGAGCAACTTGTGTAGTTTTAAATCATTGCGATTTCATTTCGCAATAAGTGTATGTAAAGCTTGCTAACAACCGACGCTATTTAACTGAGCGTACTGTAACTAAAAGCAAGTAAACGTTCAAATATAGACGTCAAACGTAATTTGACATTTTGTTGTCAAAACTAGCCAGCAGCGAGTGAATTGAAAACAATGTCGACAAATGAACAGCAATAATATTTAAATTTCTTGTTGTGTCATAAAGGAGTTATTAAGAAGCGTAATCAGTTGAATATATTTGAGCACAGGTATATTTATTTATTTTTATTTATTGTTAATCTTCGGTATACGCCGTACAGGCACCTTTTAAAACTCTATACTTCTTATTACTAACTTATATCTATGATTGGAAATGTTAGAATCAAACAATGAAGAAGTTTCGTTAAATCTTCAGCAACTTTCTCCCAGTGGATGATTATGTCCATATGCAGCAAGGTGTTTCCTGAGAGCGAATCGCACAAAATATCATTGTATATGGTCTAGTCGGTCACTTTGACCGCCATGATATGGTACCCACACTTGCACAGCGTACTCCAGAACACTTCTGACCAGGGAACAGTAAAGTGCTTTTAGTGCGTAGAAATCATCGAAGTCCGAGGTGTTCCTCTTCAAGAAGCCCAGCATTCCGAAAACCTTAGCAGTTGTCGCGGTGATTTGATCGGCAAAGCTCAACATCCTATCGAAGAGCACTCCAAGTCACGGTTCGGGTCGAAGCATTCAATTGTTCTTCCTTGCAGACTGTATTAATAACGTCCTGGCGTAAGCAAGCGTCCGAAACTTTGCATTTATTAACGTTGACTTCCATTCCGTTAAACGTGCATCATTCTTGAATAATTGAGAATCTTTTTAAAGCACTACGGCGTCAAGTGCCGAAGCGATAGATTTTGAGATCGTCCGCGTATGGCAATTCGCCAGACATGATCCGACTACAGATATCGTTAATAAACAAAATAAAAATAAGCGGACCGAAATGACTGCCATGCGGGACACCTGTGGGTGTTCTGAGTGTGCTTGAGCGCGTCTTTTTTATACTCACGAATGCCGAGCGATTGGAAAGATAAGACTGCAACCAGTTAGTCAGCCATGTGGGATATCCTAAACGTTTTAATTTCAGGATTGCGATGTTGTACGGTACTTTGTCGAAAGCTTTTGAAAAATCGATATAAATTGCGTTCTCCTGATGACGCTTCTCGACGTTGGAAAACAACATAGATATCAGGTTAGAAGTTGTTGATCGTTTCGTGACAAACCCGTGTTGATACTCCGAGATAATGGGGGATGCCGCTGCATACGTATCAGGAATCTGTAGCGAATGCCCCAATGGCACGTTCCCCATGTTGATCGGGGATTTGTGTCTTGCCTTGATCTGCTTTTTCTTCATTTCCCTGATGGAAAGAACTGGGGAAGTGGTACGGTTAGGGGTAGGGAAAGTAACGACGCAGAACAATTAAAACAGAACATTCTGTACCTCCGGAGGGATGCTGAACGATCTGCAGGTGCTACAATAGCAGGAATTAAACTTCCAACCCCCTGAGGGATTTTGAATTTTTATTTAACAGTGAGCGGATATATTAACACTTCCGAGGGATATTGAGATAACTGAACGACAACACCCCCTCCCCCCATTCAAATATGACTTAGACTATAGCTCTTTACCACACAGACTTAGGAACAATAGCATATCCTTCAGTTTCAGTTCTTTGTACATAGGTTCATTTATGTAAAGAGAACCAAAAATCCGGATACGCAATTGCGCTACGGATTCACAAAGATTACACGAATAATACTCAGCACACTGAATAGTAGCCATGTGGTAATTGAGTTTGCAATGTGCCCTGACTAGAATACTGCAATTGTGCATGGAAAAATGCGGCAAATTATTTAACATTTTCGGATTCACATCCGGCAGAAAAGCTTTTGATGGAACGCAAGTTTGAAAGCTACGCCAATGGTTGGAATGTTAAGATGCAGCCCAAGAGCGAATTTTTGTGCTTTATCCATCTTATCGAAAGTGGTAAAAGCGGTTCTGGACCAACGAAGTCAGTCGCAGCGCCCGCTCTAGCTAGGGTTGCCACCCCTCCGGGTTTGACCCGGAGACTCCGGTTTTCGGGAGCGATCTCCGGGTTTTACATCAATTTCTCCGGGTTTGGTGGGAAGAAGCATAGGTTCAATTTTTTGGAATTAATTGATTCTTTACAAAATATTTAAAAAGTCTAAATTAACTATTACTCTGGTTCAGATTTATTTTTCCCGACTAACCCTTCGTTTCAAGGTGGCGAAGAGTTAACCAAATATTGCTAATTTCTTTCACAAAGCAATGAAAATGAAAAACAAATAAAATTTACTACACATTAACCTTCCGGAAGTCGCGCTAGTACACTGAGTGCACGCTGCTCTGAAAATCTAGCGAAATCGTCTTAGGGGACCAGCGGCTGCTCGTTCGATAAGCCATATGCGCGACTTCCGGAGGGTTAAGGAAAGTAATATTTCGCTATGTGCTACAATTGAAATTATTTACTACAATTTTACTAAATCATTTCACTTTTAGTGGTGCTTATCACCAGCTGGTCTGGCAGATTTGTTCTAATCCAATTGACTAGGTCTACATCAAACGAGTTCTTGCGGTGTTGTTGCTAATCCAGCAGCGATCCTTAACTGGGCTAGGGAGGTGAGTTTTTCCCCTTTGTTGCGAAATTAAAATTTGTTGGTGACGAATAAGCGACACCACATAGTGTGATGTCGCAGCTCTGCCTCCTTTGCTCTCCTTCTCCTGTTAATTGTGGAGGAGAGCAGTGCTCGTTCGAACTCCATAGTGAGAGTAGCTGGTGCTTTTGTATTCTTGGTACTTAGTCGGGGAAGTGAGATACTACACCACATTAAACCGATAAAACCGTTCTCAAGCGTGAAAAATTTACAGTTTTACTTTAACGTGGTAATAAAAAGCGATTAAAGTGCTCTAAAATGCGCAGCAATCGCTTTGATTCCAATTTCTGTCTCGTTCCACTCAAAATCCACCACCCCCCAGATCAGTGAAAATCTCCGGGTGAAAGCCTCTCCAGAGGTGGCAACCCTAGCTCTATCCAATTCGTCCGCCCATTCATTTCCAGTAATACCGGAATGACCAGATATCCATAGAAGGTAGATAGCATTTGAAATGCTAAGTTCTTCGACTTGAGTTCGACATGCGATTACTAATTTCGACCTCGAGTCTGTCGAACCAAGTGCTTTTAAGACAGTCTGACTCTCAGAGCAAATATAGATTTCATTTACCACAAGTTCCCTGTTGAAGTACACCACACAGAGTCGTAAAGATTACTGCTTGGAATACGGTATAGTATCTACCAAGCGAATGAGACTGGTTTAATCTCATTTCACGACAATAGACAGCAGCACCGGCTCGGCCCTCCAACAAAAAACCGTCAGTATAACAAACTACATATTCTTCAAGTTGTCGCTCCATCCAGCCAGACAGCCATTCCTCGCGAGGAAGAATTCTCACACTGAAGGTTTTAAAAGGGAAACTAGGTTTGAGTGTAAGGTCACTGGAAGCAAGTGTAAACTCATCCCAAGTAACCATTTGGGGCCACAGTCTTGTGTGACTAGTTGCACTATCTATTAGGTTACTGTTCCAAAGCCCAGTAACTTTAAGACGGAATGCACAAGAAAGTGCATCTTGTTTCAGAAATCACACATAGTGGTTTTATGATCAAGAGTGCCTCTTGAGAAGCAGCAGCGAGACGTTTGAATAATCAAAGACAATGAACTTTTGATCAGATACCGAGGTTAGAGCTCGTTTGGTACGAACCAGTTTACCAACTCATGCGTAATACCGTCAGACCTACCTCTTCTCTGCCAGCTCGTGCTAATGTTGGGCGATTTCCTACATTAAGTATGTGCAGATTTATACTGCTTAAGTATTCCATCAATTTGGTGCATCTAAAATTGATATCTGAGCTGCCCCAAATTATGTGGTGGGCATTTGCATCACTGCCGATTATGAGTGGCGCCAACTATTCGCAAGTTTACATGCACGAGGCATTTCACGTGGATTTGTCATGCTATTTTTGTTGATAGCTACGAAGACGGGGTTAAGTAGCTTTTCAACGTAGAAGTTTCCTTTATGGAAATACGATTCTTGAACTAAAGGTATGGAAGCTTTTCCTTCCGGGATAGATTCATAGCAGTACCGTCTTTACGCATGTGCACACTGGGCCAGGGCCAGGGGCCCCAGACTTTAAGGGGCTCCATCTTAGGATGAATATAGAATCATTCTGAAGGCTATTTTCCAAAAAAATAGTAGCACTCAATAGTTTATAACTCTTTAGGGTGTGGGTAACCATGGATCAAATTCGCACATCGCACCTTAACCCATGTGACGTTTTAAGAGCATCAGACAATTAAGCGGAGTGATGGTAGCGGTAGAAAACGAGGCACTACCTAACCAAGATGGTATTGGACCAATTCAAACGTCAATTCAACATTTCGATTAAAGTTTCAATTTATTTTGAGTAAAAAATGTTTTCCACGCAGGAGCATCAAGGTGGCAAAATTTTCACAAGGAAGCTGTACATAAAGTGGAAGAGATGTCGAAATTCGGTACACAATCCTTGTTAGGCAAGCGATCCGCGCATGTGAAAAATATTCATTTCTTCATCAAATCAGAGCTTGTGAATGGACAAATCTAAAACCTCTAAAAATGACTCCTGGACTTCTTGAGTTCGCACGATACTTTCGCGGCCAGATTAGGCATTTTCCTCTATGCCATCGTAGACTGGTGCAGAACCAATTATATTATTTTTGTACAACACTTCGCTTGATTAAAAATATTTTAGGCCGTCAGAATTAAGAATCAGAATATGCTGACTCAAATGGAACGTATCCCGAGGTAGTCGAGGATTTGTGCATCACGCCAGCGCGTATTCGATGTGTTTCCTATTTCGACTGTTTTACATAACTCAAATTTTTATTCATTTATGTTTGGGTCACATTTTGTATTGGAGTCTAATTGATATAGCATTTGCATTTCATATTTGATGAGCTTCGTTGGTAGATGGTTGCATTTCTGTTTGTGGCTGATTATGAATTAAGTCCTAAAACAACATTGCGAAAATCATCTCAAAGTTATCACAGTAACGAATTGAAGCTAAGAAGTAATTTTCACAGAATTTGAAAAAAAATGATTTGCGCCTTTAAGGGTTAATCCGCCTTACTCCATCATTCCTCATTATTGACGGAGGCACTCTTCAGCCTCAAACAACGGTTTACAATAATGAAGGTCAGATTTTACCATATGGGGAGGGAATAGGGCAGCTGGTAAGTCCATTACACTATATGCAGCTCACCTGAGTTGGAACTCACACAACTGCATATAGTGTGTTGGGCACTTTGCTACTGTCGGTCAGATTGGTCAGAAATGCTAATATCTTTTTAAAATCTATTAAAATCATCTTCCTTTTTTCAGCGGTACCTGGACATTTACAATGCCACCTATAGTGATGGAAATCTAATTTTTTTCTCCATATATTTTGATTCCTAAAATATTTTTTAATACTTTCACATAGTTGAATGATTTTGCATAACTTTGAAAAATATATCTCAAGGTGGCATAGATGGCTCCATGATGCTGGGGATAATTTTTTGATCATCCTACTCTACAGCAGTTAATACCTGTTCAATTATAGGATCCCCTCAGCTCAGTTGTGCCCAGGGCCCCGAGTGGTCTTAAGACGGCCCTGATTCATTGTTGCTGTACGTTTATACTGAAGATTAATTTGTGCTGCTGTAACTATACTCGATTTCAGCACTACACATTTCATCATCAGCACTTGTTGTACAGCAACTAGAAGATACCAAAAACGTTGGCTTATAATCACCTATAGCGAACCCCGAAATGGGTATTAGGGACATGACCATCATTTGAATCCCATGATTTGCGAAGAAACAAGACACTCGGTGCGCGACTGGCATATTTTAGTCCTGCCAGCCATTCAGTCCTCGGCACGGAGAAACACATTGACTTGAAGACTCCTGTTTTCAGTCGCCTCTTACGACATGGGAACAGGAACCCAGTGGATAAATTCTTGGTTGAGATACTTCAACCAGCCGGACGCCATACGGCTGGGTTTGTCCGGAGAAAGATAATAGACTGTTATCAACCTCCTAGTAGCCCCAGTCGGTAATGATACTCCAAGATAATGTGGATGCAGCTGCATACGGGACGTTGTAGATAAGCTTTTCGAGAATTTCGGAGAGACAGTTTAATATTGAGATACTTCTGTAATTTTCCAGGCGATAGGAAAAATGTCTTCAGCAAAAACGCGTACATCCAATAAGGACGCACAATGGTGGAACAAAACCTTAGAAAAGCTCAAGAAAGTTTCTAGGAAACTGTTCAACTGGGCTAAACGGACTGGACGGTGGGATGAGTATAAAAAGTCTCTTTCGGCATATAACCTAGAAATTAGAAAATCGGGAAGAATGAGTTGGAGGCTGATGTGCGAGCGGGTTGAACAAACTCCCGTCGTTGCAAGACTACAAAAACTCTCTCAAACGATCATACAAATGGGTTAAGTAGTGTGAAGAAGGACGATGGAACTTTCACCATTGATTCCCGAGAAGCACTTAGTATCATGATGGAGAAACATTTTCCTGGTTCGATTCCCTTTAATAATATACAATCACAGAATCAAATTGAAGCAGATCCTCATATGAAGCTAATACCGAGGCTCCCGAAATAGTCAGTGCTATATTTACAGACGCAAAAGTGGAATGGGCGATCGACTCCTTTGAACCATTCAAATCACCGGGGATGGACGGAATACTGCCGATAATGCTACAAAAAAGCAAACAGCATATCATTCCATGCCTGACGAAAATGTTTAGGGCAAGTCTAATACTAAACTATATACCCACATGCTGGAGACAAACAAAGGTATTATTTATACCAAAATCAATCAGCCCAACCTCCATATTTCTGAAAATAATGGAGAAAATGATTGACTTACACATTAAAGCAGAGTACTTGAAAGAGTCTCCACTGAGCGAATATCAATGCGCATATCAAAGCAACAAACCAACAATAGATGTATTACACAAGTTGGTTGGAAATCTAGAGAATTCTATTAAAACAAAAGAAATCTCACTTGCGGATTTTTTAAACAAAGTAGGAGCTTTCGACAATGCATCTCATAGTTCAATGCGGAATGCTATTAGAAAACATGGGTTTGATATTTATACAATAAATTGGATCAACTCAATGCTTACAAACCATGAAATAGCTAGCACGCTTGGAAATACGTCACTGACTATGAAAACAAGTAAGGGATGTCCTCAAGGCGGAGTTCTATCACCCTTATTGTGGTCATTAGTTGTAGACGAGCTATTGAAATCATTAACTGAAATGGAATACGTAATGATTGGATTTGCCGATGATGTTGTAATCCTCGTGAGGGGAAAATATGATTATGTTATCTCAAATAGAATGCAATCTGCACTGAGCTTCACTTCGAAGTTGTGTAAAAAGGAGGGCCTGAACATAAATTCCTCTAAAGCAATCATAATCCCGTTTACTCGAAACTGGAAATATTCCATATCAACACTTTAAGCTCAACGAAACAGTAATTGAAATGTCCTCTGAGGTAAAGTATCTGGGATTGATACTCGATAAAAAACTAAACTGGAATGCGCATATTGAGCAGGTTATAAGCAAGACAACTAGTGGTCTTTGGGTGTGCAGTAGAACAATTGATAAAAAATGGGGCCTCAGACCAATAGTCAAACCAAGAATAACATATGCCTCGCTAGTTTGGTGGCCTAAAACAAAAGAGACATGAACTCAAAAAAGCTAGCTAAACTTAAAATGATTGCTTGTGGAGCAATAACCGGTGCCATACGAAGTACTCCATCAAAATCATTAGATGCAATGTTGCATCTCCTTCCGCTACATCAGGTATTACAACTTGAGGCGGAAAAAAGCGCATTAAAAGTAATCCGTCATAAACAATTATTATCTGGAAATTTAACAGGTGCTCTTGCGGTTCGGTAAGATTTTCCTGTAAATAACCTCGTCATTACAAATGAAGACTGGTTGCATGGGATGCCGAACTTTGAAACTACTTAGGGGAAGATGGGGTAAAACGCACCCCCTAAGGAAATATGATCACAACTAAGCTATAAAACATCAATTGGGAGAATTTAATTAATGATATCGTTTACCCAACATTTTCCTCTGTAATCAAAATCATAACGCTTTGCAAAATATTCAAAAACATGAAATTAATTCAATTCTTCAAAATCATTAAAAATCACCTTTTGAAAAATAAGCAGGGCAAAACGCACCTGTGCGGTGGCAAAATGCACTACAACAACGGGGCAGAATGCTCGGCGAACAAGCAAGTAGTTTTGTTTTCTGACGAGATTTCACAAAAGTGTGCCATTGAATAGCTTTAGGTTATGCAACTGGTAGGTTTTCAGAACGATTTTTCTGCTTTCGATTAAAAAACAGCAAAATCAGAGAAAAGGGCCTTTTGCCCCCGATGGAGCTGAGATATAAATTTAGCAAAAAGTGAATTATTTAGTAGGTTTTTCATATATGGAGCGACAGAATAATGAACAACAGTATAAATAGAACTAGAATGCTCAAATATAATAGTAAAACAGTATTTATTAGAGCGAAACATCCTTATTGCACGAGCCACAATAATTACACGAGAAGAGTATGTTATTGTTTTTTTTATTTATTTCTCGAGCTGCTATTGATGAACGGTTATCAAACATTGACAGTGTATGTTGACTATGGCGGACTTCCGACTGGTGTTACCGCTTTCTAGAAATTTTCAACTGTTTTCGATATAAGCAAGGGGTGCATTTTGCCCCGGGGGTGCGTTTTACCCCATCTTCCCCTACAAAATTACTGAGCCTGAACGGTCAACCTGGGAACAGAGCGGCACTAATCTCCGCCCAGGCTCAATAATTTTCTTCACATATGGTTCGAAAATGAACCATGTGACAGAATCTGGTATTACAGGACCAGGAATAAAATCTTGTATCTCCATGGGATACTGGCCGACAGTATTTCAAGCAGAAATATATGCCATTCTAGAATGCACTTACGTATGTCTGAAGAGAAAATACCGATATGCAAATATCTGCAATTTTCTCAGATAGTTAGGCTGCACGCAACGCACTAATGTCGTTCAAAACTAGTATGGGAGTGTATTCTTGCACTCCGAAAATTGGCAGAGAAAAATCATGTTAATTTATACTGGGTTCCAGGGCATTGTAGAGTTGCAGGGAATGAAAAAGCCGATGAGCTAGCAAGAAGAGGGTCTTCCACTAATTTTGTCGGCCCAGAACCATTCTGTGGAGGCTCGTTGCAATAACTTTAGATCAACTAACAATACTAATATAACTATGAGTGCTCAAATGAAAGGTAATAGCCTCAGTTATCAACTTTACTAGTTGTTGTAAACGGGTCTTGTTGAAACCAAATTTTGTAGATGTCTAAGAACGTTGTTGTTTGTAAAAAAACATGATCGTTACGGGGATAAGGTGATTGAATAGGAATAGAGTGGAAAAGGACTGAACACTCTGTTGCTTCGTTGTCATAGCCTTTTTATTTCTTTAAACACACGATTTATAGTATAATGATTCGCTGGAATTTAGTACATGCTTTTATTGTACCTTTATGAACACTTAAGATGTTTTGAATGGAGGTGAAATGATATCCATTTTTCCAGACGCTCACCACCACGGTTTTTATTACGCCAATTACCATTATTCCTATCAACATAATGATGATTTGTAGTGGCGCCGCAATTACACCGTGTAGAATTAAACGCAATTAGTATAACAATCGACTTTAAACTAGCCCGAACCGTGAGTTATTAATGCAGTTTTTGCATCTGTTTTGATTCTCTTTTCATTGGCTCAGTCCGCTGCGCTTGTATCAAAAGCATAATGGAAAAAAACACGTGGCAAACTTAACGAATGGAATCAGTAAAAAGAAAAAGAGTGGGTACAGTTAGGATTCAAATACATAATATCAAAGTGTAACACAATATAAACTAAACAATTCATTCATAGGTAGCCGTAAAATATACCATGAATGGACCATGGTTAATCTTTTGGAATCACAATATTTCTTTCTCACATTTGACTTAGCTTGATGAACGCTTTGAATCATATACAGATTCATTGCGTTTAGCGCGGTGATTACAAAGTAGCATAAAGCATAAACTAACACCGGCTCCAATGCTATCAGCATTGCCGAGAATTTAATATATAGTTGAAATGCTGAGTACAAGCTTGGGAATATGCATACTAATTAGCTCTAGTTGGTGTCCATAAAAACAAGATTACAGATAAGTCCATATTCAACTTAAAATTTCTCAATAACGACAAAATAGGAGTTATTTTGCCTTAACTGGGAGATATATTTAAGACAACTTCAGTGTTACCATTGTCCATAAGCGAAAACACTAATAGTAGGTCATCTGAATTAGCAGGAAGAAGATAAATGTTTCAATTTCGGGAATACATACATAGCTTACAAGCCAGACTGCCCAGAACAGAAGTCAAATCATGCAAGTGGTTCAGTGGAAGAATGTGAGCAGCCATTACACAATCCATTATAGGTGTAATTCATTTTTCAACATCGTATCAAGTTTAGAGACTACACTATGTTTTTTAAAACCGTTACTGCAGTCTAGTGTACGCAAAATAATTAGAAAAGTGGGTTAACGTGTCTTGTTTCATAGTGTTTATCACATATGTCATATGAAAATCAATACGTTGTAACGAACTGTTTTAAGTAACTGAAACTTCGAGACGTATAGTGGTCAATGTAACCATATTGCTGCTGCTTAAAGTTACCCACATTTCGTTGACTAATAGATCCAGGAATTTACTCGCCAACTCTTCCTCCGTAGTTGTTCTATGTACAACGTAGAAGGTACACAATCTTAGCGGTTCGCGGTAGTTGCAATCGTAAGGCAGATAAGTGATCTTATCTGTTGTGTTCAGCTGCTCCCCCACGATGGCGGCACCTTGTGCAGTTACACCCGTCAGAGCTATGAATGGGTGGAGAGGAGTGAACAAACATGCCTGAAACCGATTTGTACAGCCACCCAGGTACACAGGTTAAACACTTGTAAAACAATCCACCCCGTATTTAAATGACCGTCATTGCGAACACCGCACCGGATTGGGGCTGAATAATTATGTGTCTACATCGAATGAGGAAAACCTGCCTCGCGGCTAGCTACTGCTGGCGTGTGTCAACGTCTGACGCTTTAGTGAGTTTTCAAGATTAATTTATGCACCGAGATGCTGCGATCGCGATATAATTGTGTTGTTTTTTCGTCATATGATTTGCAAACTTCAGGTCGTATACAGACAAACGTATCACGTAATATGTTGATTTCCGGAGATTTGTATACTCATAAGAATCGTCACCAGTTGCCCGACTTGTGGCTATGAATCATTCTCAGAGTCTTGGAGGATCCGAGGGTGGCATTACACATCTCTAATCGATCAAAACTCTATCCAATCGATATTTTTTCATTGTGGTTTTTGATTAGAGCTCGAAAACCAATGCTCGTTCTAGTTCGCTCGAAAAAGTGCTCGTTTATCGAGTAGTTTGAACATAATGGAACCTAAACAATCAAACTCGAAAATGACTCTGGTATATGCTCGATAACTTGATTGTTGTCGATCTCCATTACTGTTACTGTTACAGGGTAATACAACATGAGGTTTTTTTAACTGAATTTTCTAGTAGTACGGGTGCTAACTGTAAACTTTCATGCTATTGTAGTTTAGTAATGTTTACTATTTCGTAATGGAACTACTTACACCGGCTCACCATCTTAAAATTATTCAACTATATGACGAAAATCAACGCTCTGTGAGTAACGTGTTTCGTGCACTCTAAACATAATATGGTCGACATAATCGGCCAACTGAGTCCACTATTCGCCATACAATAAAAAAGTGTCAGTTCTCGGTATTGGATGCTAAGCAAACAAATCGACCACATCCAGCACGCAGTGAAGAAAACATAGCGGCTGTGGCATCCTCAAGCATTGGAAGCCAATATTACTCGATTAATTAGCCAGAATCCGTTATCAAAAATTGGACCAGTCAAATTGGACTACCTCAAGCGCCAACATGGTCAACATTTGAAAGAAATTGTTTTCAAACAATAAATGGTAAAAAATGTTCTTTCGATTGACAATAAATATTTAGCGAACTTCTCTAGAGACAGATCACATCATATACTTAACATGCGCAATGACATAAAATTACACCTGCCATTTAGAATAAACGCTATATGTGGAGTAGAATTAAGTGATTTATGAAATTCAACGTCACGTAAAATTAAAAGCAAACGTAAAACTAAGTCATTTTTGATGTTCGTATATGTCAGGGTCAGGAGACGTAAATTTACACGAGTTTTTCTATATGTGTGCATTTTTTTCATCAAAATGGAAATCCAGAATGTATTTTGCGTTGCGTGCAATGCATTTTGCGTATGTAAAACGTCAAAACGTCACACAGACACTTTAAATAACAGACTTGCGGAGACAAAACAGTAAAACTAGCAACCATGAATGCAAACTGGCATCACGGAAGCTCTTATAAGCTTTACATGGGTTTCCTCTTGTACTTCCCCTCTCAAAACCCTCATGCTCGTTTGGCTGCACCTTTTGACAGTCCGTTTGGCTGCAATTTTTGACACTTCGCTAGTCTCTGTATAAAGTATCTGTACAAAAAACTAGCCCTATATTCAACAAAACATCGAACAAAGTGAATCAGCGTAGGACGTTTGTTGAAGAAACTTTTCTGCGAGGGAGTGCAAAGTTGATACAAAAATGGAAATTAAATGCATTGTTTCTAATTTGATGCAAATTTGTTATACATTCCTAAAGTGATCTTCCCCTAGGATTTACTCCATTTTTCATTTTTTTGCTAGATTGAAAAAACCTGATGTCGAATCAACCTTTATTAAATTATTCAGATCAAGTTTATTCTAAGAGAATCAATTTCAATTGACAATTGCAATTCCTTCCAGCGAGCTTTTGTCAATGCATACCTTCCGCGACTCATTGCAACTAAAAGTTCTTTTATTCAGAGGTAACCAAAATTTGTTTGATAGCTCAATATAAGGTTTGGCCAAAGTGGTTATCTTCGTTCGGTATTGGCACTATACCATTCCAATTTGTCTCGATCGAGATTCAACGTCCCAGTTCAACCGCTGGAAAATTGGTCGGAATTCCGACTGGCTTTTTCCAGAATTCTGGATCAAGTGACATAATTGGCCCCATAAAAAATCCTCTCGATTTTTGCACCAACAAAATCAGCTTGTTTAACATGGGGGTTTGCCAACGCGACAGCCGATTAAATATTACAGACGAAATCTGTTAAAATCGGTATATTTCAACCTATTAAATCGGTCGATTAGTTGGTGGTTAAGAACTGATTCCAGATTTAAACAGATTAAATCTGGCGATTAATATACAATATATTAATATATTGTTAACCGACGAAACCTAAAACTAATCACCCGATTTCATCGGTCGACAGGGAAATTTCGCAGCTGTCAAATTTTATATGGGGGATTCAGTCTTTAATTCCGGATGGATTTGACGGGAGAATCTCAGTCGATTTGGCAACCCAAATTAAATTTTTCATGCATAAATTTTTGTTTCATTTTCAATACAAGTTTTATAGCTCAAAACATGTTTTTTTGCCTTTCTCAATAGAAAGGTATTGCAATTGCTCTGAAAACCGAATTTTTAACGGAGGCCCGGAGGGCCGAGTGACATATACCATTCGATTCAGTTCGTCGAGTTCGGCAAATGTCTGTGTGTGTATGTATGTGTGTGTGTATGTATGTGTGTGTATGTGCGTCTGTGTGTGTACGCGAACACAATCTCACTCACTTTTCTCAGAGATGGATGAACCGATTTTTACAAACTTAGTCCCAAATGAAAGGTGCAACGTTCCCATAGGCTGCTATTGAATTTCTAATGGATCCGACTTCCGATTCCGGAATTACAGGGTGATGAGTACGATCACGCAGAAAATGT
Organism: Topomyia yanbarensis; assembly: GCF_030247195.1. NCBI lineage: Eukaryota > Metazoa > Arthropoda > Insecta > Diptera > Culicidae > Topomyia > Topomyia yanbarensis. Next base: position 62,086,708 of record NC_080670.1, read on the forward strand.
CGATTTTAAGAAATTCTGCAATGAATGTATAATGGTGAAAATTTTTCCAAAATGTGACCACAACTGCTTCGATTTGTAGTACTAGGTCATTAACAGCCATTCAAAGTCTCTTTGGTCACATTGGCCACCATCATCGGTTCCGGAAGCCCCGGCGGAAGTATCCAAATTCAGACTAACAGTCACATCGGTTTCTCGGAGGTGGCTAGACCGAATCAACCAAACTTGGTCTCAAATGAAAGATGTTGCGTCCTCGTAAATGGCTATTAAATTTTATCCCCAACCGACTTCCGGTTCCGGAGTTACGGGTTGTGGCGTGCGATCACATAGCAAATTGTGATTCAAACCGATACCCCGATGGAAGCAAAAAAGGTAAAAATTTCGCTAAAATGTCTCTCAAATAACTGAACTTTGCAGTTCTAGGTCACCGACGGCCAAACAAATTTTCGTTGACTACATTGACCACCATAAACGGTTCCGGAAGTGCCCGGGAAAAGCGGCCATCTTTCATAACTAGTAAACTCATATCAGTTTCTCGGAAATGGTTGGGCCGATTTTCACAAACTTAGTCCCAAATGATAGCTATATTATCCCCACAGATGTCTGTAAAATTTAGCACGGACCGCTTGTATGGTTCCGGAAATATAGACTGAACGGTCCGGTCACACATGAAATTCCCATATAAGCCGGAACTCAAATTTTTTTTCAAAGGGGGGATCCCATGAAATTTCAGAAATCGAATTCGTATTTTTGATGCCAAACATCTTTAAAATGCATGAAACGTCGAGATTTTATGTTATCTCGAAATTTTTTTTTATAAAAATCGACTTTTTGGGACTGCCGATTTCGCACCTTTTTACATTTCTTATAAAAGAAATGTATAGAATTCGCTCAAACTTTCAAGATTTTTTCGAGGCCCGGAGGGCCGAGTCTTATATACCAATCGACTCAGCTCGACGATTTGGGACAATGTCTGTGTGTGTGTGTGTGTGTGTGTGTGTGTGTGTGTGTGTGTGTGTGTCTGTGTGTGTATGTAACGGACAAATTCTCATTCGTGTTTCTCAGCAATGGCTGAACCGATCTTATCCAAACCAATTTTAAATGAAAGAACTAAAAAACAGTATGAACGCTATTAATTTGTTTTTGATTCTGATGTTTAGTTTCCAAGATATGAATGTTTGAATGCGTAAAAATGGCGTTTTTTGCAGTTTTTTTAAATTATCTGCCGAAATTGACAACATAGATTAACAATTTATATGTTTTTAGACAGCTTTAACGAATACCTTTCGAACAAGATATATATTGTTGAAATCGGACTATTATCAAAAGAGATATTTAACATTAAATGCGGACGAAAGATTTTTATCATTTCCCATTGCCAGAAATATGACCAAAAACATGTAATCTATTATTAACGCCAAAACGGCTTATTTTAGGTCAATAGTATCTTCGGAGAATTTAATGGAGGTAATATGGCCTTTCTTCTGGAATTGTGCTTTTGCTGATTAATCCCCCTATGAGTGAGATATTTTCACAAATTTTCTTGGAAGTGATTATATCGAAATGATGTCTTCAGCAAATTTGTAGCTCTTACTTTTGCGAATAACTTTACTAAAGACTTTAAATATCTATTTTGAATACTTTAAAAGTTATGGCTTGTTGTTTGTTGATTACTCTTTGTCGCCCATTTATTGTTCAATATAGTAATAATCCATTGAAATAAGCTAAACATTATTTCGATAAAACGACTTTTGTATTTCATTTTACTATCTACAGCCGCTAGAAATCATCACCGAACACTTCCAAGTTGTCTGGAAGGAACTTGATACCTTATCAGTACAAAAATGTTCATTTGTGCGAACCTTCTCACTGCAATTTTTCTAACTTATAACCATCGGATCGATCTGAAACATATCGGAAAATGAAAAGCGAAAAAAATAACTCCAAGCAACGGCGTAGCCAAGAGAAGGTTTGGGGTTTACCACCGTACAACACCCCCCCCCCCCCCCCCCCCCCACAACACCCAAAAAAATATTGGATTGAAGTTGAAAATTTATTGATGCAGACTGATTTAATTCAATAATTCAATAACAATTATCTGATCCGTGGATTGATAACCTGTTGTTGTTATCATCATTAAAACTTTTGATAAATTGTCGGAATGGGGTCCTGATATGTAACCGATCTATTGGTTTTGATTTCACAGTTGTCTAATTGCATCAATATCAAATTCCTGCCTGAAAACATTCCAATAGAAAATTCCAGAGTTCTGTAATCAATCATAATCCTCAGATTTATTTTCAAATTGATCTCGTTTTTGTAGAAATGTATTGTAATAAGGGTCTTTATTTAAAAGGAAGCGAAGTTAAAATAGATTTAATGTCTATGAAACATAGAACTGCTCACCAAAAAAATGCATAACTTTCAACATTTGCCAAAAATGTTTTTGCCTTTCTCATTCACTCTAAAATTCGTCAATCTAATCCCGACCCGGAGGACCGAGTGTCATATGCCAATCGACTGAGTTCGTCGAGATCGGAAAATGTCTGTGTGTGTATGTATGTGTGTATGTGGAAAAAAATGTGACCTCAGTTTCTCAGAGATGGCTAGACCGATTTACACAAAGTTAGTCTCAAATGAAAGGTACAACCTTCCCATCGGCTGCTATTGAATTTTTTATTGGACTTCCGGTTCCGGAGTTACGAGTTGAAGAGTGCAATCACACAGCAAATTCTCATATAAACTGAAATGAAAAATTTTCAAAATCAAATTTGTATTTTTGATGCCAAATGACTTTAAAATGCATGAAACATTGAGATGTTTGACAAAAATTGACTTCTTTGGACTTTGGTACATTTTTGGCTTTCTCATATAGAAAGGTTATGCAATCACTCTAAAAATCGTCAATCATACCGGCCCGGAGGGAGTATGCAGTGAGGGGTTGCTACTTTAAAATTAAAACTAATTTAAAATTTCTTAACCAGTTGAAAATTTTCGGCAGGACCTGGACCTCTCGGATCTTTCTCCATGATCCGCCGCTGGTTTCAAGCGATGTTTCAGTACCACATAGTATCTCAAGATCGTGGCTGTCGATCCATTGTATGTACGCGCAAATCGTACTGAACATGTAATATTCATTCCCACCATTGTATTGAACATAACCAGCCATGGAATCGTAGTCTGGACAAAGCACAATTGCACCACTAGATGGATTAAAACAGGTTTTTATTTTGGGAATGCGTCGAGTTGAGACGAAAACGTAATATGATTAATAACGAGGATAACACTTTCCGAATGTAGAGAGAAATTTATGAAAAATGACGATTTCCATTCGACTCTAGCAGGTTCTGATCGATTTTGATGAGCATTTGATTTTTGTTGTATGACCAATTGTATGTATAGGTCAAATGTTTAAAAACAGTAATTTAAGGTCAAGATAACATCATTTTGAAACCGCCAATTTCGGAGGTTTAGTATCTTCGATGAGTTTTACAAACGTTAAACAGCGCATCATTTGATAAAATAATTTTGACGGTATATCGTCCAAGAAGTATTTATGGTGAATTTTCTCAGGTTAATATTCGTGACTACAATAAAGTCGCAACAAATTCGCTAAAGACACGAACCTTGTTACTATTTTCTGGAAAATAATTCTGCATAATTTTAAAACTTCAAAAATTATGGTTTCGGAATTATGCCGTTTGGACAGTAAGATCGATTTTCACCAAACCCCCGCTAAACCGAATTTCTGGCTACGCCGCTGACTTCAAGTAAGTAGAAACAAAGTCGTTCTACACTCGTTCACAAGAAACTTCTTCGAATGCTGAATATCTATTGTAATACATTGACACCCCAATTGTATCAGCCAAATATGAATTGCCAAATATGATTTTTTTATTGCATCGAACTACAACAATTTTTAGGTAGCTTTCAAGAGGTTATTTTATAGACTTCTTCCAAAATTTGGCGAACCTATTCCAATTCGTATACCAATTAATTGGTATACTTAAGGGTTTATATGTTGCAGATAGAGAAAATACTGAAATTTTCAACTTTTTTCCTACACAATATTACGAAACCTTATTAAACAATTTTTCCTAATAAGTTTGTGAAAATTATAAACTATTTGAAATTTTTTAATAGTTTAATTTTTTATTTAACCGTGATTTTTTAATAAATAGTGACCATCGCTTCACAACGTAGTCTATTTTTCATGGCTTGCGGTGAGTACGATCTCTCGAATTGCTGAACTGAAAATTATGGAATGGAAAATAATTTTTAGTGTTCTTTACAGATTTAACTCGCCGCGCAGATAGCTCTGAATTAGACCCGCTGGTGCCCTAAGACGATTTCGCTAGATTTTCGGAGCACTGTGCACCCAGTGCATTAACGCGAGTGACGGAAGGCTATCGAAAAGTTTCGTGAAAATGAAAATTCCAGTAATGATGATGATTTCCCCAAACGGTTCGTTTTCGAGACGTTTTTACTTGTTCTTTGGCATTAGGATTAGCGGTAATAATTCAAATCAAGGATACTACTGGGAAGTCACCTTTAGAAAAAGTCGATGTCGAAGTAAAATTTGGAACTATGCACGCATGCACTTCAGAGATAACGTGATATCAGGAGCTGCGATTTCATTTCAACGCTTTTTTTGTGAAAAGGGCGATACTCACAAATGTAAACATAAGGCTTTTTTCATACATGCGAATGATAAATAAATAACCCCTTTAGGAAAATTCAGTTTTCCCACCACAATTTAGATATTTTATTAACAGAGCATTAACAATAATTTGTTGGAATGTCTATTTTATGGGCCATTTTTTCGCTTTCCCATTGATTTGGTTTGAGATTTCTAGCACTGATGTTGTCCTATGCTGATTTGAGCGATTCTCTGAGTCCTGCCACTATCGCATGTAGTATGTGTTATCAAAAACATCGCGAAACATCAAGTTCTAAATGTTCTCAAACGATATAATATCCGAAAAGAGTGATAAGAGTTATAAGAAATGTCTCATCACACTGTTAGGTGGATTAAAAGTTTTTTCTTTTTCAAAATTTTAGAACTCGAATAATGATTTATTTTCCTGTATATAGTTGTCATGTGATGTATAATAATAAAATGTAATATATGCATTTAAAAGTTTTTAATGAATATAAACAACGCACACATTCTCGTGATTCATGATTGAGAAAGGCACAATTGCACCGCTAGGTGGATTAAAATAGGTTTTAGGGAAAACGTTCCCAAATGTAGGAATAAACTATTTTTTATGCAACTAATCGGTAATGTACGAGGATTACTCCTATACTAGTGGAATTTTATGAGTTTTGGGTTTTTTGGTTGATCTATTGGTCTTCAATCGTGATCACCGTAAATTTCTAAAATAAAAAAAGAACAATGCCATAACTCTGTCAATTATCAATATATTTTTTATAAACTAATGCTTATTTTTTCACTGAAAAATGTGCTACCAAAATAATTAATTACATTACATTAATCCAACCTAAATGTAATAAAATCATTGGTTTAAGCCTTTACGTAAATTCAAACTTTCTTGAAATTTTTCTTGCAAAAATATATGTAACCCCTTTATAAATTGATATTGCCATTATCTCTATACTTGGTTCGAAACAAGAGGTGCGAAATAGGATAGCAATCGGCTCTCCTGCTATAATAGGCACAATACCCTATATATGAGTTTATTTTCCATGAGAAATGATCTGAGCTTTTAAATAATTACCGAACAGCTTTAGACTGGCTTAATTTGTAAAATGCACATTTTCCAGTAATCAACTGAATGAATAGTTGTGCCTACTCAGCAATAAGCATATGCCATAAAACCTTGGATCTCATCACGAATCATGGCAACCAAATAAACACCTCGTTAGATGATCACAGCGATTGTGCCAGGTCGTACATCTTACGTTCTAGGTTGTTACAAAATTTAGAAAGTCGTAACTTGATCATCCTTAAGGTGCTGCTTCTGATGCTGATTCCACCATCTTCAGTAGATGCTGGTTGGTGGTGTTGGGATTTTTTGTGTGACTAGAGGTCTTCCCAAGATTAGATTCAATTTGCTTGTACACTTAGGAAAATTAGTCGTTTCACGGCAAAGCAGACCTCCTGACTGCACGTGTTGGAAAACACGGCTAGAATTACTGTTGCCTCCATTTTTTTATGATGCTGGCACGATTTATGAAGGCGTACTCGTGCCACCGCTAATAAAAAAAACCAAACCATGATGCCATCCCAGGTGTAGATTCTACCTGCTTTAAGTTTGTCGGCGCGCTCTGTTCCTTAATAGAGTAATTCGCCCTTTTTCGCCCTGTTTCTATTATTACCCCCACCCATTGGAAGCCGTTGGTTAGAGCAGCGTCTGAACAAAGATGTCATCGCATGGGCTCAAATGGTAGTGTGGTAATTGAGGCAATTGATTTGAATTTTCATTGTGCTAAAATAAAAGTATTTCACAATAATCAGGTCATTTTTGTTGTGATTTCAGTTTCTAGTAACGAAGCAGAGATGTTGATACCAATTTATATTCATTACATTATTTGAAGGCCGTGTAATTAATGAAACAATGCGATACTCTACCTATTAAACTCAAAGTAGGCTGTTTACCCTATGTGCCTTTTTTCGCGAAGATTCAGCGTGAAATGATCCGGGTCGTTTGTGCCGCACGATTAGTGGGTTGCAGTGGGAGGTTACACGGCTCGAATGGAGTCAAAAAATCATGACATGTGTCGATCATACATTGGAAACCTGTGAAAAATGTCCTACTTCTTATTATAACTCAGTTTCACGCTCTATTACATAATTTAGGAGCAGTTCGAATCAGTAAGTAACTCTTGTAATCGTGTACTGATGTGGCCTTTCGTAATATTCGTTCCAATGATAATTGATTCATAGGGTAAAGTGCCTATTTTCACAATATTAAAGAGGTTGTCTCACTAATTCATTAATTACAATTGATGGAATGCGTACAAACTGGCATCAAACTAGAAAATTACCCATAAAATGTCTACAAAAAAAGAAACAAACGTGAAGATCAGAGGAAACTGAAAAATGTGTTGTTTGGACCTTTTTCAGCCGCGCTAACAAAGGAGATGCGTAACAAGGCATGGACAAACGTAGGAGAATACGACAAATCTATTGGAGCTCTTCCAAACGGAAAAGATGCTACACCCAAAATCTGACGGGTATGTTTCTATTACTTTTGGGTAAGATTCTATTGTCTGTTCGGTAACAGCGCACGCAATTGTGCATTGCGTTGCGTAAGCACGGTATACTTCGTAGATTGCAGACTGATGACTCTCATTTCCAGCCAGACTACTTGAGGAGCATTGTTTGGGAATAACAATTGATCCAGTCCAAGCGAGAATTTCGCCTGAGAGCCACCATTGCGGGCCATGACCATCTTTACCGTAACTTGGGATGAGAAAGGAAGTGTTGATGTGGTACTTACTTAACGGAAGGCCCCGACTCAGTGACATCCCCATAAGTACCACGGCTTGGGTAGTGGGTGGGTTGTTAGTCAGGATTCGCTTCAAGCAAGCGATGCGACTGAGAATATACTTTCGTGCATAAGATGTTTGAATAGTTTATTGACTGTAGGATACGTAAATGTTCTAGGCGTTTAAACTCTGAGTAATCGTTTATTGAGATTGTTTCATCGAAAACAACTTGAACTCCGGACAGCCGGCTGTTGGGAGTGTTACCGACAATATAAAATGGACCGTAAACAATGAGTTTAAAAGTGGTATTGTGGAACGTTCATAAATTATGTCACGCAAAGATTACCCAACACTAACTAATCCTCTGTCATATTATTACGTTATTTTTCCCCTTGGTCTAATACGAATCAAATGATTTTAGTTTTTCCTTCATTTTGTAGTAGCACATTAATGCCGCTACTCACAAAAGTGTTCGTGTTCTATGGAATTCAGCCCACGCAATTGTACATTGCGGTATTAAACTCATATTCTCGCAAAGGTAGTAAACGGTGGAATGACGAATTACGGTTGCTGTTCACGTATGTGTATCACACAACCAAACACGCTTTATGCAGGCGTTACCTTGCTGTTGACGTCCGTGATGGAAAAGAAATTTCAATTTAACACTGATCGAAATACCCCATCACTATTCCGAGTCGGTTTTTTTCTGACTGTGCATTGAAGCTAGCCGAGTGTGAGCCGATCTTCAAATACGGAATGCGTCGTGTAGAGAAAATTGAAGCTCGTCTTTATTCACATAGTGTTTACTTCGCTTGATGCGCAATACAATGACAAGCGAAGAGCTACACATTTCCAGACAATCCGACGCGGTTATATTTATTGTATAAGAATTGATGAAACATCAGGGCAACGCAGAAAAGATTTGAATGTGTTGATATAGCAGTTTGGGGAATCTTTTGTTGCAACCGTTTTGGTATTAAACGTCTTGCTATTAGAGCATTGTTTCTTATTACCGTAAAAGTATTACGGTTGAGTTTTGGGTGTACTGACCCCCTTTATGATTATCGGATGTCCAATAAACGACGAACGATTATAATCCATCATTACATTTCGGCATCCTTTATAAAAATAGTGGAGATCTCAAAGAAAAATTTGATCAATAATCTTGAAAATACAACTCAACTAAGCGCAGAGAAAACTTTGGTGTGAAATGTTTTGCCCCCAAGACAAGAATCTAACTAATGATTATGGTAGATCTGCATAGGGCTTATGTATATCGTAGGAGACATCTGTTGGCTTCTAATAAGCTTTATACCTTGGTACTAGGATTGTTGTCTAGTTTCTTATTGTTATAAGATAGCACAACGCGTGCAATCGAGAAATTTGCGCTTGCCACAATCGAGTTTCGCTCTATCTCAATAACCCAGCAGAATTTGAAAATTTTGAAAACGCCACTTTGTAGAAATTTTTAAATCCAGTAACATGGCTTATCTAACTCAGTTTACTCCAAAATGACGTTAGTCATAAGATAGCACAACAGTGATGCAATGTGTTGGACACAACTAGCACACTAAGGATTGAATTAATAAGGCGCCGGATATAAATAATGGCTCTTATACCTTAGGAAAACATGCAATGAGAAATTATGCTAATCTTTTGGCTAGGATTCTCTGCACGCGTCAGACTGTATTGAAGAAGCTTTACATACCTAGGAGGGTTCGTCCATTTTCCATAGCCATAGCCATGGTATAAGAAGGGCAACTAAATAAGCAAAACCTATAAATAGGTGCCTACAATAACAACGGCAGCCTTACACCATAAAACTATCCACACATACGAGCTAGTTCGTTACTCCGTGACTCGCGTATAGGTGGCTCGAATCATTTCGGTGGAACAAAAACATGCTAATGAAATATTAATGCGCCTGCAATCATCAGAACCCCCATGAACGGAGTACCTACAGTTACCTACCAACCCATGGACCGTTCTGGTTAAAAACGACTGTGAGTGTTCATGAGAACGAAAACTAAAATCGATATTATGAACTGCATGTAAGAGAGTTAGACCGGAATCAATATTTTATCGAAATTTTATAAACATTTGTCAGGAACCCCATCCAGCTTGTGGATTAAAGAAGGGGTAAAGGTTTCAGCACACAAAATAAAACGCTTTTCGCGATTTTTTTTTAAATTTGGGTGAAGCAAATTGATCAAAACTTTGTACATTTCAATAACATTCTGTAATTGTTCTTTGCAAAGATATCGACAAGCGACTCGGTGACGAAGCTTTTTGAAGAACGTTTCGGAAAAATACGATTTGCGGTGTTAACTGCCATTCAAAAAGTACTGAACCGATTTATTTCAAACTTTGCATACACATTCCATGTAAAAAATACTTAACCCCTACATTGAGTGGAAGTCTACTAATATGGTTAACCATTGGGTTTTCAACTTATTTTGGTAACTAGATCTAATTCAGTTACCAGTTGTGAAACTCCATAATTCATATGTTCGGCTTTTTTATGCAAACCCATTCTAAAGCAGTGGTCATTAAAGGGCTATTATAGTCTACACTAAAAATGAATAGTTAAATCTGCTAAAAATATGCACTTTGGCGCGAAAATGCTTAAGATGAGGTCTGGATATTTTGAAACTGCATTAAATGCACCATGTTCGTCTCACGCTAAAAAGCAAAACAAGTGATTTTCCTTTGAATTTCACATGGAACTTCATTAAAACGCATTTCATGTGGTCTTTCAAATTGTATTGAATCAAATTTCACGTGAATATGACATTTTTCATTGAATGTTGATTGCCATGCTCTTGAGTCGTAAAGTATGAACATTCCACGTGACTTTTGCATGTAGGGTAAACAACCTAATTTGGACCCCTACATATTTTGGACCATGTTAATGTATTTGTTTCCTACACTGCCAAGTTTCTCTGCATTTGTTTGGTTTGATGCAGCAATTACATTCCTTGGACTGTCTATTAAGTTTCAATATCATTAGTTCATCTATAATTGTTTAAAATTAAACAGAATTCACGGTTTTCAAAAATATCACCGAAAACGTTTCATGTTTCAACGACAGCCAAGAGGAACCGGTGGAAATGATACATTTTCAAATTGGATTTAAATGTACAATTATAATATTTTTTATCGATTTAATTACTTTGTCTGATTTGGTATTATGCATGTTACGTGTTTGAAAAGGTTTCTTCGTAATGTTTTATCTAAAAATTTTTAATTATATGGTGTCCACAATATGTCTTGAAAAATTGATAACTTATTTTGGACACCCCTTGATTTTCTTTCTTGACAGCTATTTGTTTATCGAGTTAGAATAATCAAAAAGTGAAAAATTTCGTAACGGTAGGTCGCCTGCTCTTTTTGGTCAAAATATTTAAAAATGTTCAAACCAATGGATGGCGAAAATCGAATGATTGAGAATCATTTCATTGAAGACCATAATATGACCAAAGAGGAGACTTCTGAAATCCATGTTGAAGAACATTTATAGTTCGAATTTGTTGCATTCGACGAGCTATATTTTGACAAATCTAAGAGACATATCACAACTAAATTGTGTGTATTCCCGTCGATCGGTTGTTTGTCTGCTGAGCTGCTAGCGATTTTTCGTGTAAAATTGTCGCGTGATCGAATTATATTACGTATTTGGTTGCCATTCGCTTATGCAAGTTATAGTGCATCGTTTTCGGATAGCATATTTTACATCGGTCGCGATATTAAAGATAAAAAGCCGATTTTTCTCCCGCCCAAACGAACAATCCGTTTTTGCTACTATTCGACACTACCGCTTCTATACAGTCGAATACAATAGAACGTTACTCTTCATCATACTAGCAGTACTGAACAAGAGAAAGTCGCGCTGATTGAAGATGTTTTGCTGTGAATGTGTCTTGCCTATCACGCCCGGAGAGGTAATGATTTCTTGTGATGGATTTTGTGAGGATAATTATCATGCAGAATGTGCTGTGCTGACTACTGCAGAAGTCACCTGCTGCAACAGGTACAAGAATATCTGGTGGATGTGTACCCCGTGTACGACGATCATGGACGGCGTTCGCAAGATGCAGGCTTTTCGAGATAAACGTGAGGCGATCACCAATGCTACTTCATTTACCCCTGCTCTTGCAGCTACTGTTGCTGTTGATGTGAATACTCAGACAGATAAATACAGTGCGGATATAATCGAAGACGTGTCGAACATGAAACAAGAAATCGCCGCAATTCGTGAATCGATTTCGGAAATGGCTGGTTCGCGATTTTCATTCACGGAAAGTTCACCTCTAGCTCAATCCATCCCGCAAATGTCGTCCATTCGATTGAAACAAGGGTGTAGGGTTGCTGGTTTTTCGGAGGCAAGTAATGCTACTAATCTTTGCTGGCTCTTCTTTACTCGTGTCAAGAACACAGTGAGTGAGAAAGATATTGCTACTCTGGTCGCTGAATCACTTGGAACTAATGCTGCAATTGTGAAGAAACTCGTACCTGAATGGAAGGACGAAGCATTAATGCCGTTCATTTCATTCAAAGTAGGAATTGACGCGAAGCTAAGAAAAACAGCACTATCTCCATCAACAAGGCCGCTAGGACTCTGTTTCCGACAATTTCACGAGAAATTTGACATTTGGGAGCCCCCGCAGCGCTGAATTTAGAATAACATTCAGTTTGAAATATTGTATTGTTACCTTTGCATGTTGTTCGACTACTCGTTTTGTTATATATTGTTATTGTATGTGTTAAATTAACTTAAGTAACAGTAGGTATGGCAGAATTCGCCAAAGACCAAGTAATAATAAATAAATAATGATAATAAGTGTGTGCTTGCTGAATTCCTAGATTCGCATGAAACACTCACACGAACAGGAACATCACGATTCAAGATCATTCGTTATCGAGCACTCAGTCGAGATAGAAGTTATTTGTTGTCGGTCCGTACACTCTATAGCGACAAATAGCGTTAATCCGCGTTCAAGGTTATTCGCACACTCTACGCCTAGTCGAGGTTTCAGTATTTTTCCTTTTTTGTGTTTCTGTTTCTGAATACCGTTAACCAGTTAGTGACCAGTGAAGAAGCGTTCTTCTAGTAAGCCGTCTGGATACCGCTACATACACAAGCTAAGTATTAGTTTACGTTTCCCCTTCTTGGTTCTCCTACCAACGTGCACCGGGCAATAGGCCCGTGCAAAAATGACTTCCCCTGACGGCAGTTCATCTCAAGGTGAGATGGACGTCGAAACAAAATCGGCTCCCCGGCTCAAAGTATATCCAAGCTCGGCCACCGGGCCATTCGTGATCTTCTTTCGGACCAAAGATAAAAAGTGTTTGAATCTGTTGCAGATTTCTCGAGTTCTGACGGATCGGTATTCGGCCGTGACAGAAATATCGAAAATTCGCCCTGATAAGCTTCGGGTGGTTGTTAACAGTTTGACTCAGGCAAACGATATTGCTGGCTACGAGCCCTTTACGAAGGAGTACAGGGTGTATATTCCAGCTAGCAGGGTTGAAGTTAGTGGGGTCGTTTCCGATTCGAGTCTGAATTGCGAGGACCTGCTAAAATATAGGACTGGCTGTTTCAAAGACCCCATGCTTAAGTCAATGAAGATACTGGAATGCAAACGTTTGCATTCAGCATCAGTCGCAGCTGACGGCAAGAAAATATACGTCAACTCAGACTCTTATCGGGTGACCTTCGCCGGCTCTGCCCTACCCAACTACCTTCTCTTTGACAAGGTTCGTCTACCTGTTCGCCTCTTTGTGCCGCGGGTCATGAACTGTACTAATTGCAAACAATTGGGACACACAGCCTCCCATTGTAGCAATAAAGCCCGCTGTGGGAAATGCGGTGGGAATCATGCGGATGATTCATGTGGTAGAGATGTCGAAAAGTGTCTCTACTGTGGGGGAAACCCACATGATCTCCCTTCATGTCCCGCGTACAAACAGCGCGAGGAAAATCTTAAGCGTTCCCTTCAGGGACGCTCTAAGCGATCTTTTGCAGAAATGCTTAAGATAGCTACGCCACCTGTCTCTACGAACATCTTTACCAACTTGTCTACTGACGAAGGCGACTGTGATGAACCCCAGGAGGGAACATCTTCTGCTGTGCCTAGAAGTAATAGAAAAAGGAAGTACATTTCCTCCCCCAAGCTTCGTCGTAAAGGCCAGAAGGTGTCTCTTCATGGTCCCCCTAAAATAACTACTCAAGGAAGTACTGGTGCAAAACCGAAGCAAGTCGCTCCCGGTCTCAGTAACCTGAGCTCAGAAAAGGAGTTCCCAGCACTTCCAGGAACATCAAAAACCCCAAGTGTTCCCATATCTCAGCCAGAGAAAGAAAACAGTGCTGGCTTAATAAATTTCTTTGACATTGTGGACCGTATTCTTACAGCGTTAAATATTTCTGACCCCCTTAAAAGTATCTTAATAAGCTTTCTCCCCGCAGTAAAAATATTTTTGATGCAGTTCACTGCGAAATGGCCCCGCCTTTCAGCGATTGTATTCTTGGATGGCTAATTCATCGAACGAGGCAAGGATTTAATCACTGTTCTACAGTGGAAGCAGAAGCATTATCCCGAAAACCGATTCGTTTAAAATTTTGCCAAATAATTTGAAATGCGATGCATTTGCCCTATGCGAGACATGGCTCACTTCAGAAATAAACCTACACTTGCACGATTTTAATATTGTTCGCTTGGATCGAGAAAACTCTTACGGAGGAGTACTTTTGGGGATCGAAAAGTGTTATTCTTTCAATCGAATCGACCTCCCCTCGACACCAGCCATTGAAGTTGTCACTTGCTAAACCAGAATTAAAGACAAAGACCTTTGTATTGCTTCCACCTACATCCCCCCTAGAGCCTCAGTTAGCCACCGACGGTTTTGCGATATTGCGGAACTCCTCCCCGCACCGAGGCTAGTTTTAGGTGACTTCAACTCCCACGGCACGGCAGGGGTTGCCTTCATGACGATAATCGATCTACCCTACTCCATGAGCTTTGCGACAACTTCAACATGACTATTTTGAATACGGGTGAAATGACACGGATTCCTGCCCCCCACCACCAGCGCGACCGAGCGCCTTAGATCTGTCCCTCTGCTCGACATCGCTGCGGTTAGATTGCATGTGGAAGGTAGTCTCTGATCCCCACGGCAGCGACCATCTGCCAATCGTAATTAATATTGCTAACGGTTCAAGGCCACCGAATACAATCAATGTTTCGTATGACCTCACACAAAATATTGATTGGAAGAGCTACGCGTCCGCGATATCCGACAAAATCGAGTGCACTCAAGAGCTTCCTCCGGAGGAAGAGTACGGGTTCCTGGTTGGCTTGATTCTCGATACCGCGATTCAAGCTCAGACTAAACGCGTACCAGACGCGAACTCACGTGGGCGTCCTCCAAATCCATGGTGGGACAAAGAGTGCTCAGACGTGTACGCGGAGAAGGCCGCTGCGTATAAGACCTGCCGGGATGACGGACTGCCAGTTAGCTACCGACAGTACGCGATGGCGGAAACGCGCATGAAGAGTTTGATAAAAGCCAAAAATTGTAGCTACTGGCGCCGGTTCGTCGACGGACTAACGAGAGAAACATCGATGAGCACTCTTTGGAGTACGGCCCGGCGCTTACGAAACCGAAACAGTACTAATGAGAGCGTGGAATATTCAAACCGTTGGATATTCGATTTTGCCAAGAAGGTTTGTCCGGATTCCGCCCCGGCACAGAAGATCTACCGCGCCGTGTCCCCTCACAATAACGCGAACGAAACATCGTTTTCGATGGTCGAGTTCTCACTTGCTCTCTAATCATATAACAATAAAGCCCCAGGGCCAGACAGAATCAAATTTAGCTTGTTTATGAATCTGCCAGACTCTGCCTAGAGACGTTTGTTGAATTTATTTAATAAGTTTCTTGAGGGTAATATTGTCCCTCATGACTGGAGGCAAGTGAAGGTCATCGCCATTCAAAAACCAGGAAAACCGTAACTCGTATCGACCGATTGCGATGCTGTCCTGTATCCGAAAGTTGTTCGAGATAATGATCTTGTTTTGCCTCGATAATTGGGTTGAAGCAAATGGCTCACTGTCAGATACACAATTTGGTTTCCGCAAAGGCAAAGGGACGAACGATTGTCTTGCGTTGCTCTCAACAGATATTCAAATGGCTTATGCTAGCAAAGAGCAGATGGCATCAGTTTTCCTAGATATAAAGGGGGCTTTTGATTCAGTTTCTATCAAAATTCTTTCTGAGAAGCTGCACCAGCATGGTCTTTCACCGACTCTAAACAACTTTTTGCTAAACTTGCTGTCTGAAAAACATATGCATTTTTCGCATGGTGATTTATCGACATCACGAATTAGCTACATGGGTCTTCCCCAAGGCTTATGTCTAAGCTCCCTTCTCTATAACTTTTACGTGAATGACATTGACGAATGTCTTGTCAATTCCTGCACGCTAAGGCAGCTTGCAGATGACGGTGTGGTCTCTATTACAGGTCCCAAAGCCGTCGATCTGCAAGGACCAATGCAAGATACCTTGGACAATTTGTCTGCTTGGGCCCTCCAGCTAGGTATCGAGTTCTCCACGGAGAAAACTGAGCTAGTCGTATTTTCAAGGAAGCGTGAACCAGCGCAACTACAGCTTCAATTAATGGGTCAAACTATTGCTCAGGTTTCAACTTTCAAATATCTCGGGGTCTGGTTCGAATCTAAAGGAACCTGGGGATGTCACATTAGGTATCTGAAACAGAAGTGCCAGCAAAGGATCAACTTTCTCCGTACAATAACCGGAACATGGTGGGGTGCCCACCCAGGAGACCTGATCAGGCTGTACCAAACAACAATATTGTCGGTGATGGAGTACGGGAGTTTCTGTTTCCGCTCCGCTGCGAACATACATTTCATCAAACTAGAGCGAATCCAATATTGTTGTTTGCGTATTGCTTTGGGTTGCATGCACTCGACACATACGATGAGTTTAGAAGTGCTGGCGGGCGTCCTTCCGCTGAAAAATCGATTTTGGGTCCTCTCATATCGATTGCTCATCCGATGCGATATCTTGAACCCGTTAGTAATTGCAAATTTCGAAAGGCTTGTCGAGCTCAATTCTCAAACCCGATTCATGTCCTTGTACTTCGATTACATAGCACAAAATATCAATCCTTCTTCATACTATCCCAACCATGTCAATCTCTTTCATGCTTCTGATTCAACTGTATTCTTCGACACATCCATGAAAGACGAGATTCGTGGAATCCCGGATCACATACGCCCGCAAGTGATCCCAAGCATCTTTCATAGTAAATTTCGAGAAGTCGACTGCAACAAGATGTTTTACACCGACGGGTCAAGCCTCGACGGCTCCACTGGATTCGGTATATTCAATCAAAACCTCACCGCCTCATTCAAACTCAATGATCCTGCTTCAGTTTACGTCGCAGAACTTGCTGCTATTCAGTATACCCTTGGGATCATTGAAACTTTGCCCACTGATCATTACTTTATTGTCTCGGATAGCCTCAGCTCAATCGAGGCTCTCCGTTCAATGAAACCTAGAAAGCACATTCCATATTTTCTGGGGAAAATTGCCTGCGTGCTTTGCCTGTAAGATCGTACAAGATTACCTTAGTGTGGGTTCCCTCGCATTGCTCCATTCCAGGTAATGAAGAAGCGGACTCTTTAGCTAAGGCGGGCGCTTTACAAGGTGACATATAATAATAATATCAACCCTACATTGGGTGTTTTAAAAAACTATGTTTATTATAAATTCGGAAATCACTGCACTTCACTCGAACGTTTCTAATACAAGACTGACTACTGCTGCTCCTAACACGATCGATTTATTCGATCGTTCTGTCTAGTTTGCAATTTTACGTTGGCCACGTTGTTCAGGGTCCGAATTGATGACGGTGCCGTTGTGTTGCCATGTGGTGGAAGTGCCCGTGCCATGTGGTAGAACTTGCTGATGCCGCGTGGCGTGTTCGGAGGCTTCCTTGTAATTCCTCCGGGGGGTAAAAAAGCGTGTCCTCACGCGTTGGTGACTTCGTCTGTGTGTATTCCTGATGTGGGTGGCTTTCGATTTTTCCTGCGGGACAGCTTGGTTAGAATCCTGTGAATTTCTTGTCTAAAATAGAGAAGGGCAAATGTTGTTAGGGTTAGGCTGAGCGCCGTTGAGATTGAGATTCCGCTAAGCAGGCTCCAGTTCCAAACATCATGATTGAACTGTTTCAGATGAATGTGATCCAGTAGCTTCCGGTTTTCTAGACTCCTGTTGTCGAGAGTTGTTATGTTGTGTGTTGGTACCAGTTGTTGTTTTATGACTAGGTCATGCATGGCTCCTTGGAAGACTGATTGTTTAATGGTTATGTTTTGGGATACGAAAATTTCCGTTTTGAAATGTATTTTGCAGTTCCAGAAGGAAATGATGAAGTTGCCGTTCAACTTCCGATTGGCGGGGCCACAATTTGATATTAGTTCGTTATTTTTTGCGTTGTTTATGAGAAGTGTGTTATCAGAAACGAGCTTAGCTATTGTTTCATTTTCTGTTTTTGTGTTACATTGACTGTTCACTCCCAAGATGATTGGGTAGATGCAGTCATCGTTGAATGGTTTGATGAATGTACTTCGTTGAACGTAGTTGTCTGGTTGTGAGGCTGTGTAAAGATTTTTCCGATCTTTGATGATGAATTTTGGGTAGTCTGTAATGATCGAATTGTTGTTGATTAGCGGGTGAATTTCTAGTACGATGGCTTCCCTTTCTTGTAGTTTTGGCACACCCAATATGTATAATAGTGTGTCCTTATTGAGAGCGATTTTGGGAGTTAGATATGACAGAGCTTGGTCCGGTATTTCGATTTTGACACCCTGTTCTTCTAACATTGTTTTCATAAGATGAATTTCCTTTAGGGATAATACTTTGTTGCTTGGAATTGAAGCTTTTGCGAGAGTTACCGTTTCTAGTATGTTTTCTAGTATTTTGTTGACTGTTTCTATGTTGATTATTGTGTTTATGAGTTGAATTTCGTTTAAGATGAGGTTATTGTCGTTTGCATTCTCTATTAGTTTGTTAATAGTTTTTGTGACGTCCTGGATTCTTTTACCAAGTTGTGTGTTAATCCGAGTCTGTTGATTATTTCCGTCGACTAGTTTATTGAGCGTGTCGTTTATCAGATGAAGGTCTTGGGCGTCCGGGCTTCCTCCGATCCATTTCCATACTGTTCCTACGGTGTCCCATCTTTTTTGGCGATGTGGCTTAATTTGCAAGAAATTATTGTAGAGTTCCTTAACTTTGTATTGAATTATGGTAGATAACTGGGAATTAGTTTTGCTGTATGCTATATTTATCAAGCTGTCTATTGTAGTCTCTATATCTGTCAAGTTTATGGGGTGTATAACGTTAATAACTCCTGTCTGAATTTTACAATGACCTTTCTCTAATACCAATAACGGTTTTTTGTTAAGGTTAGTTAGTTCTAATTCTTGGCTTTTTATTATTGTTAAAATTGTTGTGAAAATTAAAGCTATATGAATTGGTTTGAATTGACTCATTTTCCTGACGTTTCGTGTCGAGTGAAGGAGTTTGGGGGATTTTAATCTACGGCTTGCGATGGCTGAAACGAGAAATTTCAAAAGTTTTTAGTGTTTATATTCTTTTTTTTTGTCTCCGTGTGGTTTGACGCCCCTTTGGAATCTGAAAAAGGAAAGTGACAGGTATTATTAGGTGATTAAACTAGTTGTTTTTTCTTAATCTTTTTAGTTTGTTTTTATTGCGCTTAACATTCCTATTAATCTTTATAGTTTTATCGTGGTTTTCCAAGCATTTTGTAGCTATGTATCTGGGGTCGATTTTCTTCCTAGTGCCCTTTTTAATATGAATGTCGCTGTTTACGTTAATATTTGGTGGTTCTTCCTTTTTGTGGTTGTATTTTTTCATATTGTTTTGTGCTTTTTCCAAATTGAGGATTATTTTATCGAATAATTTTTGGGCTGCTTCCGAAATTTCTGCCGGGTTCGTAATGTTTCTCTGATTGAACACTACTTCGTTGGGAGTGAACGAGGTAGCTGAATGTACTGTTTCGTTGTACAATGCGTTTACAACGGACATGATTTCTAGGGAGGATAGTTCAGGGTATTTGTGTTTATTGGTATTAAACATTTCTATTATAGTACTGTGGGTCTTTTCTATTTGCCCGTTCGATTCGGATGAGGATGCGAATTCAATATTAATTCCTATGTTTGCCAGGAAACCTTTAAGCTGAATGCTGGTAAAGGTTGCCTCATGGTCGCACACAATAGTTTTTGGTAATCCGAAATTTCTGAAATAGGAAGTCAAGGCGTTTTGAATGTCCGCCGTGTTTCTTGTGGGTATTTCAATTAATTGTAAGTGCTTGGAAAATGCACATATGAATGTTAGGTAGTTACTTTTGTCCATACCAAAGATGTCCATGTGAACTCTCTGGAAGGGAGATTTTTCGATTGGCCTTGGTGAAATTTTAATGTTGTATGGCTTTCGCTCATACTTGTGTTGCGCGCATATGGGGCAAGAATTGTTGAAGGTTCTTATTTTCTTTATCATGTTGGGGAAGTAGTATGATCTCTTTATTTGTTTTTCTATTTCTTGAATTCCGCGATGGGCCCTTTCGTGCTCTTTTTTCACGATTGCGTCTTGTCTTTGCTCCGACAGGACGTCTTCCACCATGTTTTGTGTGAGTACGAAGTGTGAGGGTGAACCTGAAAAGTGTTCTCGGTATACTTCTTGTATGAGTTGTAGAGTGTCTTCGGGGGCGAGGATAGCGGTTTGCTTTCCATTATGATATTGTTTGATGGTGTTTGTTATCAAATCTTTGTTAAGATTGTCACTACAAATAATGGTTCGGGTATGATGAAGAAATATTGTCTCATGGATAGTTGTGTTGATTCTGGCGTGTTTAAAAATTATTTGATTTCTGTAGATGTTAATTGGTCGTTCCGTAAAGTGTAGGAAGAAGTCTGAAGAGGTGTCTGCAGAGTGGACTGTGCTATCATCGGTTTCTGTCATATTGATTTCTACTTTTCTACTCAAGGCGTCAGCGACGACGTTTGTTCTACCTGTCTTGTATTCTATGGTGTAGTCATAGTTTTCCAGCTCAAGCCTCCATTTCAGTATTTTGGTGTTTTTGTTCGAGGTTTTTATAAATGTTAGTGGTTTGTGGTCTGTCACTAGTGTGAACTTATGGCCGTATAGGTAAGGTTTAAATTTTTCGGTAGCCCAGATTATGGCAAGGGCTTCTTTTTCAATAGTCGGGTAGTTAACTTCATGTTTATTTAGTGTTCTTGAAGCAAATGCTATCGGGTGGTCTTTGTTATCCTGTATTTGCGACAATACGGCACCTATTGCGTAATTAGAGGCGTCTGTTGTCAAAATAAAGGGTTTCTCGAAGTCGGGGTAAATTAATATGGGATCTGATGTTAGCATCTTTTTGCATTTGGCGAAGGCTTCAACGTATTCTGGGTCTTTTGTGTTGAGTATCATTCCTTTTTTTAGGTATTTTGTCATTGGTCTTGCTATTTTTGAAAAATCCATGATAAATTTCCTGTAGTAACTAAGCAGTCCTAGAAATTGTTTTATCTGTTTTTCGTTCTGTGGCAGAGTCCAGTTGAGAATTTCTTTGATTTTATCTGGGTTTGGCTTAACGCCTTTTTCTGTTATTATGTGTCCTAGGAATTCACATTCTTTTCTTAAGAATTCGCACTTATCCACCTGGATTTTCAAATTTGATAGGGTTAGTCTTTCGAGAACTTTTGCAAGATTTTCTAAATGGTGTTTCAAATTCCTGCCAAACACTATTATGTCGTCTAGGTATACGTAACAAACTCTTCCGATTAGGTCGCCTAGTATTGAGTTCATAGCTCGTTGAAATGTCGCCGGTGCGTTTTTTAATCCGAACGGCATTCGTAGAAATTCATAATGTCCTTGATCCGTGCTGAAAGCAGTTTTATTTCTTGAACTTTCGTCGAGTTCAATCTGGTGGAAACCTGATTTTAAATCTAGAGTGGTGAAGTATGTTGCTTTCCCCAAACTGTCGAGTATGTCTTCAATTTGTGGTATGGGGTGTTTGTCCTCGATCGTTTTATCGTTCAATTTACGATAATCGATGACAACCCTGAATTTCCTTTTCCCAGATGCGTCCAATTTCTTGGGAACTACCCAAATTGGTGCGTTCCACGGAGATTCTGAGTGTGTTATGATGCCGTTTTCCAGCATATCGTTGGCTTGTTCTTTTACGGTTTCTTTATGAGCGTGGGGGTATCTGTAGGTTTTTGTATAGACCGGGAGGTCGTCAGTTGTGTTAATTTTATGTTTAATTTTCGTAGTTGCAGTAAGTTTTTCGTTTTCTTTAAGTATTACATCGCTATGGTTCTTAAGGGTATCTAGTAGTCGGTCTCTTTCGAACTTGGAAAGGTGTTTTGTTCTGATTAGTTCGTCGAATGGGTGTGGTTCCAATTTTTTCATATTCGGTTTGTCTGAGAAGAAACTGCGTGTTTCGAAGTTGTTAACTTGTAATTTTAATTCCGGGAATGAGTTCTGTGAGATTGGTTTCTTGTTTGCTCGAATTACGACTGTGGTTCTATTATTTTTAGCTCTATAGATTCCGGGTTCGATGATTATGTTTTCATTCAATTTTGAAGGTTTAGTTACAAGCCAATCACCGTTTTTATCGGTGCCAAGGGTGAGAAAATGATTTTGTTCGGTTCTCGTTGGTTCGATGTTGTATTTATGAACCGGGAATATTGTGTCGCCCACTGTTAGTGTGAGATTCTGATAATTTAATACGGCGTTGAATTTGGAAAGGGTTTCTGTGCCTATAAGACCATCGAACTCGGGGTGGAAATCTAATTCATATAGGGTAATTGGTGGTAATTTTTCACTTAGTACTATACATTTACCCTTTTTATTTACTATTCTATTACCTGTAATGTTTTTAGTGGTGGTAGGTATGATTGTTTTTGTCTTACTAAGTATGCCAGGCTTCACAATGTTCTTGTTGGCTCCTGAATCAATTAAAAATTTAAAGGTTTGGCCCGTATTTTGTTTGGTGATTACGAGATATGGTAAAAAATTGTGTGACTTCAGTTGCTTTGTTACGTCTCTGAGTTCTGAGTTGAAATACAACAAAAATTTTCTTCCGTTTCGCTTTGCTCACTTTCCGTATCTCCATCGGAAATTTCGTTATTATTTATTTGTTTGTTCAGTGTCAATTTGCTTCGTATTGAGGAATCGACGTCCATTGGCTCGGTTTTAAATTTTTGTTGAGATGGTTCGAATTTGGGTTGATTGAACTTGTGCCGGTTTGGTTTGACTTCGTCGTTCCGGTTTTTTAAATTTTTATTGAAGTTGCTGTTTTCTCCAGATGGACTGTATTTAGCATATTGTTTCTGTTTATCGTATTTTTCTTCGACTGTTATTTTACGGGTAGTTTCATTGGAGGTGAATTTGCAAAGAAATGCGTAAGCTTGTTCGATATCTTTAGGACCGTTTGCCTGGACATAGCCGAAGTAGGGTTTTTGTAGGCCACTAATAAATGCTGCCAGGCTGTATTCGTCTATAAATGAATTTATGGCGTCCCAATTGGAGTTGTATTTTGTATTTTGTTTTGCGATCGATTTTATATTCTGTATTAATTGTTTGGTTTTCTGGTAATATTGATTAACATTACCATCCATTTTTGTATGCCAGAGTTGACAGTTGTATGTGGATAATTCTTGTTTGTCGCCTAGGCAGGCGTTTAGAATTTCCTTAATTTCAGTGAAGGTTGTAGGGCTTCCGTTTGTACACAAGATGTCCCTTGCTTCACCTTCAATTTTATTTGCCACTGCTGTGACGTACATTTGGAATATAGGTGGACTCACTAAGGGTTCAAATACACTCAAAGTTTTTTCTGCTGTCTCCAGCCAGCTGTTTAATTGTTTTTTGCTCCCTTTAAATGCGGGTAGCATTTTGATTGGGTCAGGTATCTTGAACGGATCACCTGACGTAGTTAAGTATTGTGGTGATTGCGGCGTCGGCATAAATTGTCCGGCACTCGCGCTGCTATTAATTTTTGCTTGTATAGCACCTAAGAATGTTTCTTGCTGTTGTTGCCTGTTACTAATTTGTTTTAGTGCAGCTAATGCTGATTTCGTTTTTAAATCAGAGTTGCTCCAGGT
This sequence comes from Topomyia yanbarensis, assembly GCF_030247195.1. Lineage (NCBI taxonomy): Eukaryota > Metazoa > Arthropoda > Insecta > Diptera > Culicidae > Topomyia > Topomyia yanbarensis. Next base: position 62,110,371 of record NC_080670.1, read on the forward strand.
TCGCTCGGAGCTGTCACTTTTGTATGGAAACTGTAAACATTAGAGCGAACCTAGGGCAACTCGATTCTAAAACCGAAAACAGCATAAGATATCATCCATGGTGGGGTGATCAACGGGTTGATCATTAGTGTTGTTGAGCGACATAATGTTTGTCAGCTCGTCAATTTTTCTTTGGTCGATGGGAACGTGTGAATGTCCTCCGGACTCGATGGAATCGATAGATTCTTCTGAAGAGCTCAAATTCCTGCTGCACAGAAATTTGTTTTGCCTTGCGTCTTTCAGTGCTTTTGGCATTCGTTAATTTCAAAGAACGACACCTATCTAGTAGTGTGTTGTTCGAATTAGCGCCTATCTGGTAGTACGCCAATTAGAAGATCGTCTATTTAGTAGTGCGATCTTCTGGTTGGATGAGCGCCTATCTGGTAGTACGCTGATCCGAAATGAGTAATGTTTTTCTTTGAAATTAAAAAAAAAACTCACTCACCTGTCGTGGTGTAGGTAGCTGAAGAACGCTGGTGGTGCTCCACGTGTTTATCGGCGGGGGATCCTCGAATCACTCTGGCGGCTGTTGCCTTCAGCCAGCGATGCTAAGTTTTATTTTAGCGGGTATCACTGTTTTTCACTTTGTTAGGATGAAAGTCCACTGTTTTTCCGATAAATCACTTCTTCACTTCCTAATACCGGCTGCGCCAATAATAATATCAACCCTACATTGGGTGTTTTAAAAAACTATGTTTATTATAAATTCGGAAATCACTGCACTTCACTCGAACGTTTCTAATACAAGACTGACTACTGCTGCTCCTAACACGATCGATTTATTCGATCGTTCTGTCTAGTTTGCAATTTTACGTTGGCCACGTTGTTCAGGGTCCGAATTGATGACGGTGCCGTTGTGTTGCCATGTGGTGGAAGTGCCCGTGCCATGTGGTAGAACTTGCTGATGCCGCGTGGCGTGTTCGGAGGCTTCCTTGTAATTATATATGAAAGACCAATTAGCTTCAGCGATTTTTTCAGTATTACTCATCAGAGAAGCCTCGAAAGTTGGCAAACTTCATGGAGCAATAGTGATCTGGGAAGGTGGCTACATTCGAGAATCCTTGGTTCAGGGGGATGGATGTGGGTTGGGATTTCATTCGCGTGATGTCTCGGCTCATGACTACACGCTGGACGCACATCTCCGGCGTATTGGGCTCGTGGATGGCGGTATCTGCGCTTGTGGCAACGGTTATCACGAAATCGAACATGTTGGGCAAGCGCCGAGTACTGTTCTGCCAGATCTCAACTATTCGATTCCCTTCGGGCCCGAGGAAGATCACCCAATGTCCCGGTTCGAGATGTACTAGCAAGCCGCGATATTCTCTACATGTCCCTTATATACACGTTCCTCAAAACCATCAATATCCAAATTTAAATGCCTCTATCTTTTCTCTTATCATTCCCAGAAGTGCCCTCTTCCGCCTACCGTACCCCAACGATGGTTTGATACGACTCCAAGACGAGACAAAACATCTGTCGAATGAACCAACAACACGAGATCTACAGTACAACATCACACGCGCAACGCGGTGTGTTTCCGATCCGTATCTGAGCCGTACTACGAAATCGTCTGGAGGAACCCCTGCCGGCTCGAGGAAAACCACCCGGCGTCCCAATACTTGATGCATCCGTTCGAATCTGTAATCCTGGCCGTTGATTCCTGATGCCGGGAACTGAAAGTTTATATCTCCCCCCCCCTCCCCCTGTCAGCCTTGTCCACCGTCTCTCCCATGTCTCTGATACACAGATGTATGACTTCACCCCCTTCTCCCCTTGAATATCTTCCCAATACTTATGCGCCCCCTATCTTCTAGTTTTAGTTGATCAATATTTAATTTCGTTAAGAAATGCCCAACAGTACCACTACTTTAAAATAGCCCTAATTAATTCCCCCTAACCTTGAACCACTCTCTCTAGTTATTTCTAGTTAATAAGCTTGTAAAATGTTCCGCTTAGTTAATAATTAATTTCTCCAACAATCTCCCTTCTAAAAATCATAAAGTGAATTGCTATACAAAGAACACACAAAATGACCCGTCCCCCTGATCATACGAATATTATATTACCCCCTCTTTTATATGTATAAGTTAGCTGTAAAGTTTTTTTTAGTTTCATTATATAAAACAAAATAATATTGAAATGTGTAACCCCCTAGTTTTAGGAAATTCAAAATGTAAAACAATGAAAAAATGGCACCTTTAAACTAACGCATACGTGCCTTATCAAATAAACAAATTGAAAAAAAAAATCACGATTCAAGCGACGTAGTCCTGCTGTTTTAACATTGCGCCGAACAGTTGAATACTAGAAGGCGAAAACTGAAGAAAAAAGGAAAGTAAAGGAAGAGAAACATAGAAAAACTGAGCTTAGAAAGAATAACAAGAAACCACCTCGTAAACAAAAGAATCAAAAATTAATATTTAGTACAAGATTCCTGACGAGCTTTGAACCTTGATTTATCATCCACTTGAAGTTACTCCATAATACTGCTACAGATGAATTGATACACGAAATATATTATTGTTAACTTTATTGCATAACATTTAATGCTGCTTTGTTAAGTCTGCAGTAACCTAATTGTACCGAAAGTTTTTCTATTTCTCAAAATGAGAGAACTAAAAAAATACTTCATGCAGTCATGGGGACGAAACCCCCCCGAAATATTTCGGAGAATTTTGAAAAAAATCAATATGTTAAACAAATTTCTGCCTAAAATTTTAAATAAAATTCTCAAAGTTTCATTTGCAAAAGTCATCTTGTGAAAATATTTCCTTGTAGTGAAAATTGGCTGCAGACTCGACACCTACCTGACGGCACGTTGTGAAGGCTAGCTCAACCGTCGAGGACTATAACAAGTAGCTCGCGGCGAAGCGAGGAGCTGGGAGCTTATTGGTTCACGAAACGGATATCGGTACGGAGAGAAATTTCGCCACATTCTGTAGTCCTTGACTGACGGCGAACATGGACTGGAGAGTGTGAGAGAAGTATCCCCATAGAGACCACCAGCAGGGATGCCACATTGAAATCTGTGTTTCGGTCAAAAAAGTCTTTTTACCATCTGTGATGACTTAAACAGGAGAAATATCTGTGAAAATCTGTGATAAATTTCCAAAAAATCTGTGAAAAATCACAACATTTTCAAAAATCCTTGAAATTTTCATCAATATGCCAAAAATCTGTCATCTGTAAAAAAGAATCTGTGATCAAAAATTGTGAAAAAAATCTGTTACATTACAGAAAAATCCGTGAATATGGTAACCCTGACCACCAGGCGTTTCGCTACCGCATCGGCCAATGGAACCCTGCTGCAGCACGAAGAATTACGAGCCGCAAGCTAAAGTGGAAGACGAAAGCCTTTAACGAAAACCTCTTTGTTGAGTTACTTCGGCGAACAACGGAATCAAGTACGTTGATGCAGCTGATCTAACAAGAAGGATTGTGACGGCTTGTGACGTTACAATGTCACGAAAACTAGGGCCATGCAGTAGACGGCGTGCAGCTTACGGGTTAAATGAGTAGCTCAGTACGCTACACGCTGCTTGTCTTAGATCCAGAAGGCGGACTCAGAGCGTAAGATCGGAGAGTGAGAGAGGAGCGCATGCGACGTTTTGAGAAGGACTCTTTAAAACGGGAGATCAAGCTTAGAAAGCCAATTGCCATAAGTAGCTGTGCTGAGAAATAAACGCCAATCCCTGGGGGACGCGTACTGAGTCGTCATGACGAAGACAAGGATCCGTCAACACCAACTGAAATATATCCCGGGTAAGCTAAAGATAATCGTTGAGGGTTTCTTCCCGAATCACGATTCAACTACCTGGTCACCTACATCGTACGGCGAAGAAGAAGGAGATAACACAGCCGAGTGGTAAGTGACTAACGACGAGCTCAAAGAAGCGTCGATGTGACTAAAATCAAAGAAAACCCCCGGTCCGGATGGAATACCAACCGTGGCGCTGAAAGCTGCGATCCTGACATATCCGGACATGTTTAGGATGCTACTTCTGAAGTCTTTAGATGATGGTAATCCCCGAAATGAGGAAGGTGCAGAAACTGATGTTGCTGCCAAAGTGTGGGAAGTCAACGAGCCATCCAGCGAATAGACCAATGCCGCAGCGTGGCATAAAAGAATGAGCCAGTTGCTTAAGAGATACTTCCAGAGTAGAGCACTGCTGTACCAGACGAACAAACGGGCAATAGGCAATGCGAGGCACAGCGGGCGTTCCTCAGGGCTCCATTCTTTGTCCAACAGTTTCGAATGGGATGTACGATGGGGCTTAACACTGCGGCTTCCCAGGAAAGTGAAAATCGTTGGTTTCGTGGACGATGTGTCACTAACGGTGAGACACTTGTAGAAATGGAGGTTTCGGTAACGGAGACAATGAAACCGCGAAAAGCTGAACAGGACGCTTCGACTGCTGGTCGTACGAGTTTCGATTGCGTACCGGAGGCAGTATGCCTTGTCGCCGAGATGATCCCCATCTGCATTACCCTGACGGAGGATATCAAGTGCTACAAACAATGAAACGCCAGAAACATGAGGAAGATGATGAGAAGCGATTCGATGGTGACGTGGCAGCAGGAATGGGACAATACGGAGAAAGGAAAGTGGACCTACCGGCTCATCCAAACCTGTCGGCGTGGGTCAATAGAAAGCACGGAGTGATGACTTTCCACCTGAAACAGCTCCTATCGAGCCACGGCTGCTTAAGGAGTATCTTCATCGGTGTGGGTACGCAACGTCAACACTGTGCTTGAAGTGTGAGATCGTCGAGGAGACACCGGAGCGACTTTGAATGTCCGAGGTTTGAAGTCTTTGAATGTCCGAGCAGAGTCTTTGAATGTCCGAGGTTTGAAGTGACGTGCAGGGAACTACTTAACACGGGAGGACCGGACATCAACCCGGATAATGTAGCCTACATAATGACAAGCGACGTAGAGACGTGGAACGCAGTAAACAGAGATATGATGTAGATCAGTGATTCTCAACCTGGGGTCCGCGGACCCCTAGGGGGCCGCGAAGTCATTGCTGGGAGTCCGCGAAGAAAAATATATTTTCCGAGTGCATATTGAAATTTCAAGTCATGTTTCCTAACAAATTGAAAATAACATATTGATAGCATAGAAAATTGATGTTTATCTATGGGGGTCCGCAGAACCCAGTGTGATATCTAAGGAGTCCGTGGTACGAAAAAGGTTGAGAACCGCTGATGTAGATCATGACCGTCTTACAATGGAATGGACATCGAACAACGGTTTCGGGAGAGCAAGGGAACTCTCCGCAGGAATAAGCTAGATTCACCGCCGAGGATTAGTCGAGTAGACTGCAACAGAGCAGCGAGTATGAGTCGTCGAAACGCCAGCGAACCGAACGTCACGCTCCATGCGGATTCGTCAGACCGACCACGGCACCCCACCGGTTGTTCCGATAGAAAAATAGCGAAAACCAAAGAAGAATCGATATAGGGAGAACTTTTTTCGCCAGGGAACTCTCCGTTAGCGTAAGCTAGATTCACCGCTGGGGACTAGACTGAGTAGACAGCGACGAGACACCACTAGTCGCGGGTCATCGGCGCACCAGTGCACCGGACACCCTGCTTCACCAGAATCGTCGAACTGACCTCGGCACCTAGCTGAATAACTCGATCTCCGGAGAAATTCTCTCGCCAGGGAATTCTCTGTCGGAGTAGGTCAGGTCCATCGTCGGGGAATAGACCGAGTTGTTCGCGAACAAGTCGAGGAGCGGAATGGATCATCAAGGAAGTAGTGCTAAGTGGCCCAAGAAGAGAACTAAAGGGCTTAAAGCAGTTGCGGTGCTAAATGGCACCGGTCACGGAGCCAAAGGGCTCAAGAAGTTGTAGTACTGAAACCAAATAAGAATCGGTTCGGGAGAACTTCTTTCGTCTGGGACCTCTCCGTCAGCGACAGTCAAATTCACCGCCGGGAACGAGACCGCGTAGATCGCGACGATACACCGCGCCGGGGCGCTATCAAACCGGATGCCCTACTCTACCGGAATCGCCGAACTGACCGCAGCACCTGGCTGGTTGGTTAGCTTTCGAACTTCTCTCGCCGGGGAACTTTTCGTCGGAGTAGGCTAGATCTATCATCGGGGACTAGACCGAGTAGTTCGCGAACCAGTCGGAAGCTCAACGAGGAAGTGGTACTGAATTGCACAAGGGAACTGAAGGGCTTAGTAAATTAGACAGTCTGAAGTTTGCCGCCCAGATTGTCCTCGTAGGGGAAGAGCATTGATTCTATACCAACTTTCCTACCTTGACTACCCAAACCCGTTCCCTGAGTTGTTGGTTTTGAACATTTTTTTCCTGCTCAGAATATTTTTGAACATTTTTTCATATATATATACAAAAAAATTTCATATCCCCGCCCCCCCCGAAAAATTTTCTTACTACGCCACTGCTTCCATATAAAGATTAATGTACCATTTTTGATTGTTTATTTTGTTTATTTTAGGAGCAGGAAAAAGCCTCCTGGAGCTGCGATTGGCAGTCACTGATTTGCTTATGTTCTTCTTTCATGCATTAAATATACTGCAAAGAGAACGAGTCAGTAGGTCAGTTTAATAGAAAAAACTTCACTGTTTCCAATATATATTCAGTCACATTCAGTGTGTCTAAAATATGCTTGGAACGCTGTCCAAATTAGTGTGGAAGGGTCCGAAATGTGAAAAATTCATGCTGTGATGAAATGTCACTTTCGAGTTTATGTCAATGTATAAAACATCCATTGACAGTTTTCTTTCAAGAACAGTAATTTTGGAGCAGACTCGTGCATGTATTGCATTAAAAACATAGGCAAGCAAATATTTTTTGTCGTTCACGTCATTTCACTTCCTCTAGGTGTCCAAAATTGGTTGGTTACCCTAGTGCATTTCTACATGTAAAGCGAACCCTACACGAGACAAGAATATTGTCAATAAAATATTAACGAGACTGCTTCAATACGTTCATCCCATTTGATTTCTATGGAATCAAAATTTTCAAGATTTCCTTACATTATCAATATATTGATCAATATTTGGTTTATTGTCAATATTTCTGCCCGTGTAGGGTCCGCTAAAATCAATTGATTTCACCGATTCTTCAGCCAATTAATTCATATGGAACTTTTAGTCAAAAAAACTTATGATGTACATGTGCTTTTCGTATGAATTCCATTTGAATACCATATATTCCACATTCTAATGGATATTGAAATGGAAACCGTGTGCATTTCATGTGTTTGAGGATTGAAATAATTGAATAGATTTCCACATTATGTTAACGTGTTTAGTTTTTTCAGTGTAGGATTTAAACGCCCTCTAAGAACGGTTGGTTTCAAAATCGTCCAATGAAGGACGTTCGTTGGACCAATTTGGACAACGTCCAAATAACCGTTCAACAAACGTCCATCGTTGGACCCGCGTTGAACGATTTTGAAACAATTTTTTGGACGTCTCAGTGGGCGAATAAATTTCTGCGAGTAATTTAACCCTTCTATCTGAAAATCGTAGTAACAAATTATTTTTCGGCAAATTCGGTAATTACATTCTGCACAAACTATTTCTGGCGTTAGTTTCCAGTTTGGGCGATCTTAACTTGCGAAGATTCAACGAAATAGTATTTCCGAACAAACTTTAAACGCAATATGCAAATTTTAAACAGCCATCTGAGACCACAAAAGAAACTCGAAAAGTATGTTAAAAAATTGTGCAAACTTATGAAGCGTCGCCATCGCCACACCAACTTATCCCAACTATTCGTCAAATCCATTCTGGAACCGGTTCGAAATCCTGAATGGATTCAGTATGTATTCTGGCTCAAAGGAAACAACTGATTCCGAATCAATCGGTTGATGAATTTCAACTGGAATCCATACTGGATCCACTCAGAAGTCCGAACCGGATCCGGAATGGTTTGACTGGGTAAAGGTATAACCGCTGTCAATTCAGTCAAACTCAGCCGGTAGGGTGTTTACCAGCGATGCCAGATGTGAAGACATGTCTTTATTTTGAAGACATTTGAAAGGATGTGAAGACGGGTTTTTCATTTTGAAGACAATTTTTTTTCGAATGTCTTGACTGATTTCTGGCAGAATTCTAGCTCAATATCAAAAACCGATTCAGAATTCTGGTCGGTGAAGGCAAATGAAGACATTTTTTTTTAAATGTGAAGACATTTGAAAAATATACCTGGCATCCTTGGTGCTTACAGAGTGGCGGCGAGAAACTGAGCTGGCGCTGGAACTGACATTAGAATACGAGATACGAAAAACCATATTTGTAATTGGAACGAGCCTTGAATACTTCCTCAAGTGCTCCTTAAAATTGATTTCGTAACTTGGGTAGTTATACCAACAGAAATAATGACACAATTTGCAGATGCATAATGAAACGTGTCCCTCCTTTCAACCATTTTTCCAGCTTACCTCCTCTTTTCACGTGACTTTTTTCTCATATTCTAAAAATAGAAGTAAAAATCAATTTCAGCTTTATTCACATCACACAAACGGTTATTGTATCTATATTGTTTTTGTCCAAACTCGCAATATTTGATTTCGCATCACCATTGCGGTTGCTTTTGCTCTTCTAATCGACCCAAGAATAAACTGGTCAAACGAACGAAATCCTAATACATACACATACAAACATGAAGAAACACCTCCAGTCTCCAAACCAGAAGCCAGTTGTCACCAAAAAAGGCCAGTGTTATATTTTTGGGTTCGAATGGTTATATTCGTTGTTTGTGAGTAGATTTGCGAAAAGGGATAGGAAAGGGGGCGATCCGACAGAATGTTTTCTCCTGGGAATCGTCCATTACGAAAACTTCTGTATGTGATGGTATGTGGAAATCAGCGCCATTTTTGTAGTCGGTCTCAAGCTCCCCGTCCCCAAAATGCTCCCCCCCCCTCCTTCCAGTATCGGGGATATCAACTCTCTCCTCGGTTGACATTCTATAAGTAATTTGAAGCCCAAGAAAGACATGCTCCGTGGCTGAAATTGTTTAATAATAGGCTAACTGATTACAGTGCACAGCTTGGAGCTTTTTTAGTTGGAGGGATGACAAGATTTGGTGCTGGAAAGAATAAAAACGTTTACGATTCTCTCGCGGTCGTTTATTATTAATGGGTTTGTCGATACTATGACGTCACATACAGAAGAACCAATCAAATGACGAAGGATTACCGGGCATGCGTACCACGCGAGCCATGTTCTTGGTCGCGAAGGAAGTGAAACGCGTGCTTCGCACGTGCGGAAAGGCGAGTGTTCGTGGTGAATTTGGAAGGATAACACTCAATCTCTCTCTCACGTTTTGATTGCCGAGAGGATATTCTCCAGTGATATTTCGGGGGTTCGTGAGCTCAAGAATTCCGAGCACCTGGCTAGAATGTTTTCACGTCTGCTGCCACCAGGTCGAAAGGTCCTCTCGTCGTCGTGCGGCTGCAGCGTCAACTGAGGATTTTTCCTCACTCATACCAGACAAGGCTAGGAGGAAAAAGTGAAGAAAATTTGTGATTTTTCCTTTCTCTAGAACTTGTTCTGTTCTAAGTTATTTTTTTTCACGGTAAAGTTAGTGAGAAGTATTTCTAATAGACAATTTTCTATTCCTCAGTTCGGTGCTCGTCGGTGATTGTGAAAAGTGTGAAAATTTCAGTCCGTGACAACCATTTCCAGTGAAAAGCGGGAATTTTCAAAGTAGTTGATTATTCCTGATCAGAAAAGAAGTGAAAAGTGAATCTAAGCCATTCGAAGAAGTCGCAAAAAAGGCTGGTTTTATCAAAAGTGTGCTCTTATTGTAGCTGACGATCCAAGACACCCGTGGATTTAACCCTGGTTCTGAAAAGGGCAAGCCCTTGGCAAAGCAGAGACAGTGGCGTCGTCATCGGAAGGAAACGGAGGGAGTGAATCTTCTGCCCTGTTCTCGAAGCTAGGCAGCTCTTTTTTCGGAGCCACCGGCTCACCCCAAAAAGTTGTAACCAACATCCGTGGATTCCTGTCGAATCGGCTAACTGGAGTTTCCATCCCTGATACAGGTAGGTCGGAATTTTTGAAAATTGTCCCTGCCTTAAAAATATGCTCCTACTTATTCCTATTTATAACCGCCGTCAAGTGAGTTTCAAGTCCGGAACGACAGACGAACGAGATCGTTTTATTCATCAAATTCAACGTCAATGAATCAATTATGTAATTAGACATTATTCAATTTTCACCGCAATTTGTCTTGGTCGTTGTTCCCATTGAGGAAGGGGAGAAATAATGGCCGCGAGAAAAGCAAATAATTCGATTAAACAGGTCTCCATCACTCATTGTTCTTGGAAGTAATATTTTTACAGAGAAAAGGTCTGTAACATTTCTGAAATATATAATCTTATTCCATCATAAAAGGGAACAATTCGCCGGACGATATTAGGTAACAGCATTAGTTTCAAACCAACTTTTGCAATTTTTCTGAATAGTAGTAAAAAACCAAAATGGCGACTGGATTCCATCGCATTTTTCACCTGCGTTTGAAGCTCCCCACTAGTTCTCACACTCGGAAAATTATTGCTCTATATCTCTCAGACCCAAACCATCCCGCCTTCCACTGTATTTGTATAGCCAACTTTGCCACCCAAAATGAAGTGTGGTGAAATTGTCCAAATGCCTACCCCTGCTCTGTTTCACTATGTTGGCCCCATCCAACTGAACCCCACACACACACTGACACAGAAGCTGGTCGAAACGGGGGAGCTTTCCTGGCTCAGTCCACACAAACAGAGCAAATGACGTTACATAATCATCCCAGCAGGCCGTGGCACGGTGTCACCTACCATGGATTTGTGAATGAACCTACTCGTAATGTGGTTTTTTTCCGCACGAACACAATCAAGTGGTAAAATGGGGGGATGACTCTCTCGGCGGCTAGGATCGATATTCTGGTTGGGGTCATGAGAAGACTTTGGATTATCGAAACGGTATTTTTTGATGGCCCAAATCCAATTACGAAAGTTTAAGTGTTCTTAAATATATGTATATTTATTCCAATTTCGTTTTATAGCATCATCCTTAGTACATCTTACACTTATTCCACATTGGTTATCTAATTTCGTTGGGGTCAAGAGATTCTTAGCGAACTGCATAATATTGTAATTGCTTTTTGCACATTAAAACGGATCAAGTTCGTTTTCCAATAATTTTCCCTATGAGTAATAATTTATTTACGGTTACCGAATATGTAAGTACCCCATTTATTGATTTTCGTACGAGTGGATAAGTACGAAGGGGAACCCGAGGTAAATGACTGCTTCGGTTCCAATCACCGAAAGTGCGTCATCGAACTGAAAGTGGACTGTCATTCAACACACGTGAAACCTAATAATTCAGATTATTATTGTCAAGCTATGTTGTTTCGAAGCGACCCAATCGAATCGACAATTGAGGCTATGAAAGAAGGAAAATAACATTACAATTTAGAGGAAGTTCGTTCAAGACGACATCTCGGGTAAGGCGAACACTCTCAGGGCTTTGCTAGAAAGCAAGTTTTTCAAATATTTTTACCAATCCGCTTCTTACGGCATGGCAATAATGGCAATCGATTTTATCTTGTTCGTAATTTTCAAGAAGTCACTATTCTGACAATATTTGTTTATATCTGAGCGATAGCAACGCTCAGTTAGGAATGTTTGGCGTTTGTTGAACAAATTACTACGCGAAGGACTCACATAGAAGAATTTCCTCCTACTGCGCGGATGACGTAAACGACTATTGTCAAAATAAGTGCTCCCAACATATTGCGAACAGAACGATGTTGACCATCATTATGGCACACAAAAAGCTTGATTCAGTTTATTGTTATAACCAGTATCCTACAGTCGTGATTCGCTGGTTGAGCCACACCCTCTGTCCAACTAACGAATTTGATTCATTAGTTGGACTAAAATGTATCTTCTCACGACTCTAATTATTGTCAGTTTGATTGTCAAAGTGGGCTTGACAAAACATTTCGAATTACTGCTACGAAGGGTAAAGATGTGCATTAATGTGTATTTTTCATGAAATTCCACTTTGCAACGGAATAAGGAGCGAAACAAGTTTGTTTACTAAAATCTCTTTAGCCCTTTTGAAGAATTAATATTGATTTGTCAAAGCCTAGAAGACGACGAAACGATCTGATGCTTGTGGAAAAAGTTAGCAAAAAGTGACTGATGTTCTGAAAATTGATGAAAATTTCACTTTTCTTAGCATCATTGCTGCTTACGGTCGAGTTATATACAAAATTTTTAACTTTGTCTTATTATGTACAAAAGAAGCCTCATCGGTTTGCTTAATAACATTTTTCTCAAATGTCAAATCGTTTCGTGGTTTTCGAGACTTTGTGTCTTTAATAAATTTCCTATAAAAGCCACATGACGATTTATTTTTAGAACCCAAACTCCTGGAGGAATTATTTTGTGAAAGTTTATTTTTCCATGTAAAATCCCATGCAAAATTTAAACAGTGGACGCAAAAATATAGTTTCATGGATCGACCTAAGAATTTGCACAGTTGGCACCTAAAATGTTGCTCCCTACTGTACAAACCCTTCTGAATCATACATCACATAACTACCACGACAGTTACCAAAAACAGTTGTAGGAGAACTGTGGGTAAAACGGACACATGGTTGTTGTATGCAGATGCAAAACCTATAAATTTCAACTGAATTTCACGTGTAAGCTATTTTCTCTAATAACCTTGACTTATGAAACACTCAGTAAGTTGAAAACTGCCAAATATGGAAACCTTAACCAAATATTGTAAATCATAAGTGCATTTTCGAGAGGATGTAGGGTTGCCACCTCTGGAGAGGCTTTGACGCGGAGATTTTCACTGACATGGGGGGTGGTGAATTTTGAGGGGAACGAGACAGAAATTGGAATCAAAGCGATTGCTCGGCATTTTAGAGCACTTTAATCGCTTTTGATAACTACGTTAAGGTAAAGCTGTAAATTTTTAACGTTTGAGAACGGTTTTATCGGTTTAATCAGGTGTAGTATTTCCCTTCCCCGCCTAAGTGTCAAGAATACAAAAGCACCAGCTACTCTTACTGTGGAGGATAAGTCGCACGAGCATCGCTCTCCTCCACAACTAACAGGAAAAGGAGGCTGGGCTGCGGCATCACATGGGAAGCACTATGTGGCGTCGGTTATTCTTTACCAGCGGTCGCAACAAAGGGGCAAAACAGGGGGCAACCCCCCACCTAAGACACAAGGGTCGTTGCAGGAGTAGCAACAACACCGGAAGAACTCGTTTGATGTTGACCTAGTCAGTTGGATTAGAAGAAATCGTCCATACTTTGGTGCAGCTGGTGATAAGCGCCACTAACAGTGAAGTGATTAGGTAAAATTTGCAGAAAAATAACTTTTTACACCATTTTAAGCGACTTAGTAAAATGCAACAGATCAATTGTAGCATATAGCGAAATATTACTTTCCTTAAATTGTAGTAAATTTTATTTGTTTTTCATTTTCATTGCTTTGTGAAACAAATCAGCAATATTTGGTGAACTCATCTTCGCCACCTTGAAACGAAGGGTTAATTGGGAAAAATAATTCTGAACCAGAGTAATAGTTACCTATGACTTTTTAAATATTTTGTAAAGAATCAATTAATTCTAAAAAAATGATACTATGCTTCTTCCCACCAAACCCGGAGAAATTGATGTAAAACCCGGAGGGCCGGAGATCGCTCCAGAAAACCGGAGTCTCCGGGTCAAACCCGGAGGGGTGGCAACCCTAGGAGGATGTAATTTTTATGCCTCCAATTGTAAGATTTATTGTGAAAAGCAATTTTTAGCAGAATTTTCGGCACAGCCCCTGGGTGAATTTGAGGCTGATAAAACGGGGATATTGACAAAATCGGGACATATATTTTTCATTCTTTTTGAGAAACCGAAGCTTTTAAAATATTATTCTTTGACCCCTAGATATGACCTCATAACCCTTTCAGATTATTTGGTTTAAATTTAAAGGGGGTTAACAGCACAAAATTAAAAAAAAAGAAATTTTTTTTTGTATATTTCGGATCTCTAAGATAAGAAAAATATGCATATAAGAGGATTTACTCGAATCCAACTACTTGAGCCCATCAAACTACTAGCTATAAATTTTCATATGAAGCTGACAAAATCGTGTCAAAAAGCTGATAAAATGGAAGGTACGCAAAATCGGGGGCTGATAAAATCGGGTCTTCACTGTAGAACTATAGAATATCGATCCTAGCAGCCTGTCTCGCATATACAAAAAGATCTAATCGTCAAACGTGGACTACCGTTCAGGTCGCTGAAGCCAGACTAGCAATAGGTTGCGGTCCGGCCGGTTAAAGACCATTTAGGCCCAATGAGTACTTGTATACACTCAGGCAAAAAATACAGCGAATTTCATAGGAATATCGTATAATTTTTAGCCACAAGTAGCACGTATGGAAATCATAAGATTATCTTATGAAACGGCATTTATTTTGTCAAATCGGTTTGCTATGATTTCATGTTCCATAAGGCATTTTTGATTTATCATAAGACAATATTATACATTTCTCTTATGTTTATGAGAATCATAAGATACTCGTATGAAATTCTAACAAGTGGCATATGCTATACCGTATAAAATGTTAAGATAATCATAAAAGTCGTATGTTTTTCATATTAATCTTATGAAAACATAGTTTTGTTACTTTTCTATGCATCATAAGATAAATCTTATGAATTTCGCTATACGTTTTGCTTGAGTGTACACTAAGGCAAAACTCATAGCGAAATTCATAAAATTTACTTTTGATGAATAGAAAAGTATAAAGTATGCATCTTTTCATAAGATTAATATGAAAAACATACGACTTTTATGATTACCTTAACATTTTATAAGTTATTGCATATGCCAGTCGTACGAATTTCATTCGAGCATCTTATGATTCTCATAAATATAAGAGAAATGTATAATATTGTTGTATGATAATTTAAAGATACCTTATGGAACATGAAATCATATATATAGCAAACCGATTTAACAAAATAAATGCCGTTTCATAAGATAATCTTATGATTTACATACGTGCTACTTGTGGCTAAAAATTATACGATATTCCTACACTCAGCCAAAAAAGTGAACAGTGAACTTCATAAGTATATCGTATATTTTTTAGCCACAAGCAGGACGTATGTAAATCATAAGACTATCTGGTATTCCACACTCTACTACCCAAGAGAAAATACCCAATAGGTTATTTTCTATAGCATTTTTTCCGTAATGCCATTTGATGTGGGACTCCCTTTACATCTCTGCATCTTCACGTTTGCCACGAGCAGGAGTTTTTGTTTTGTTAGTGGAATAAGGTAAAGAGTTGCTTAATTCTGGATTCAACTGGGGGATATTAACCCTAGAACGTTGCACTGGGGTTAAAATGTAGCCCACGCCTTCTTTGGAGCCGTGTGAAAACGAAAATTTGGCCATTACCGACCTGGGACCCTAACCATAATTCAATTTAGAGTTCCTAGTAAGAGTAGGAAAAGGTGGTATAGTCAGTTTGCTTATAGCCTTTGGAAGCAGGTGTCCAAGTTGGCGTGGGGTACATTTGTACCCCAGTGTACGGTTGCCGTTAGTGTTTCGGCAGGTTTCGTGCTGTCAGTGTAAATGTAATTCGTGACAATACCAGTTTAAATACTTGTTGTTTTACTACGTAAGTAACACTTAGTATTATATAATCGTTTTTAATCATTTATTTAATTTTATATTGAAGCAGAACAAAAAATCGTTTTCATTTTTGCTGATTTTTATTATTTTTTTTTTATTTTTTATAGTTTTTTCAAAGCAATAGCTCGCAAGTATAATTTGCGCACAATAACTGCTGTAACAGTAACGTTGCGTGTTACCAATGTATTACTGGTCAGAGATCTTTTTTCATTTCAATTTCCACTCCATTTCGTGGTATTTTCCACAGCACGATTTTCAAACTTTCACTCCTCAAAATAATTGCATTTTTAAAAAATATCGAAATTCCATTTTATACCGTTTCCAGACCATTCTTTCAACTTTTAGAATCTTTTGATTTTTTTCAAATCGGTTGGAAATTCGCAAAGTTATAGTAATTTTTGTATAAAAAGTCCAAACCGCGCGTTTTTCACTTTTTTTGGTTCAAACCAATTTATGCATAATTTATTCAATTACTTACTTTCACTTACACAGATGTTTTCGCAATTAAAAAACGAAGAAAATTATGTATTATACATTTCTTTTGTTTGCATTTTTACCTGCGAAAATTGCGATCGAATGCGTGGGGTACATTTATACCCCAGTGCAACGTTCTAGGGTGGAAAACGCAAGTGCAACCTTCTAGGGTTAATACTGACTTGTGGAAGAATATTTGGAGCGCAAATTTAACAGTAAATGCAATGCTTTTCTTATGGAATCGGTTACACGTGCTAAACATGTTGTGGTATTTAGTGTAACAATATAGTTGTAAACAAAACACACGAAAACCTTTATCTTTGGAAGTATAATTCATTGTCAATTTAATGAATCATTACAGCTGCCGTTGCCAATAAGCACACATTTAGCTTGGGTATTATGCATTTTTTGACGTTTATTGGGATTTATTAATGAACGCGCAAAGTCAATTCCCATCAAAATGCGTTAACAGCTCATTTCCAATAAAACGAACAAGAGTTTATTCACAAAAACAACTGTGAATATGTTTCATCGTTTGGACAGAGTATCCATATCAAGCAATTGACAACGATCGAAGTAAGGCGATAGTTCGACGGACCTACACAACGGTAATGTTCTTACGGTGTCTTTTTTCAACAGTTTTTCAAGTAAAGCTACAATTTGAGATTCGACCCGCGTTGCGAAAATGTAGCATACTTTTAAACAACTGTCGCGCTATTATTTGTCCAACTTAAAAATTGATTGCAACTTTATTGGTATTGCAACTGATAGTGTATTAAAAATTATGTAATAATGTAAACACATTGTGAAAATATAAGAAAACAATGTTTTCGCTTACATTTTGTTAATTGTTGGATTTTCATAATTCGAACACCAATCGATTCAGACAATTGTCAGTAAAAATTGTTATCAAATATATTTGTGTTTTAATAGTAGAGTAGGATGGGGTCAAATAGGTATGGGGGTACAATATCTATGCTATGTTATTGCTTTGCTTTGCTATGATATTGCAGAGGTAGCTCATGTTACGTGAATTAGATACACGGTAGAGAACATCATTGGCAACTGTCATTTCGGCTGTTCCCGTGGACCAGCTGTATTAATTAAGGCGTTGTTTATGTATTCGCGTGTTGTTCTACGAAAACGCATTGTCTTTCGTTCTCAGTACACTCAATCAACGTAAAAAATGTCAACTTGATGTCCGTAGACTATAGATACTATATTCATAGTTAGGCGGACACAAAAGCCGGAAAACTGGCAGCTCTTATTTCAGGAAGAAAACACTGGCATCCCATGCAAATGTTCAAGCTCTAGCAGAACAGTTTTATTGTTGACGTCATTGGTAGGAACTTTTCATGTACGAATAGCAAAACGAATTTGAAGATATGATGTGATTTCATATTTGTGTGAATATCTCCTAGTGATACAGAAAAAAATTGTTTATTTTTGTTTCTCTACGCTCGAAAACACAAGGAAAGAGTAAAATAATCATCACCATAATCACAATAGCTTTTCCATATACATCCGAAAAGAACATGTTATGTGACGTCATGCTTGATTGGCTCCGGCATTTAACATGTTCAATTGGCTCCGCTCAATGTCTCCGCCTAACTATGAATATAGTAACTATACCGTAGACATGTCGGTTGATCCAGGGGGACGCTGTCTAGCATGTATTTCGTACCCAACATCAGCTGGACCGGACCTGATTATCACGGTTAAACAGCAATAAATCATACCTTTTGCAAATATGTCAACGACTAGTACACGAGACATGCGAAACCGCTTACCCTATACTCTCTTTTTGGGGTGAAGTAACCAAAAAACGGGGTCCAAAGTGCTGGACCTAGGCGAGATTTTGGGTACACGCAAAATATATATGATTCGACAACCACAGCCTACCCTTGGGTTGATCTCCTTAAACATACGCTTGGGGGCACTATAGATCAGCCGGTTGGGGCACTATAGGTCGCTACTATGATGAAAATTTGAATGATTTTGAGAATGATTTAATAGTGCGTAATTTCGTGCGAAAAAGGTTAATACGAAGTTAAGAAGACATAAAGAACGCAGTTGCATCTGTACAAGGTGGCGCCAATATTCGATCAGCTTCTAAATAATTCAAGGCTCCGTTCGAAGCATTACGTGCTCGTGTGAAAGCAAAGTTCTTGTCATCAATGAAAGCGAGTCAGATGTTTCACGTGAGCTGGCAATATAATAATTTAAGGTGTTGTTGGAATAGGTAATCGACAAAAGCTTGATCTAAAAGAAGAAGGAACAGGAATCAAAAAAAATGCAACTTTCTCACTTTATTTTATTTAACCTCGAATATAGTGACATATCGTACCCTTAGATTTTAAAAAAGTACTTTCTTATTGGATTTAGCTTGAAAAATATATAGCCATGCATAAAATCATTATTACCAAAACGTTGCCAGATGTATAAGCTTTCCAACAAGTTCTTGTTTGTCAAAATCAGTGCAGCAGAAGTGAGACGACGAGTTGCTGTTTTATACACCCAAAATCCGACGGGTACGTTTCTAGTACTTTTGGGTAAGATTCCATTGTCTTTTGGTAAAAGACCACGTAATTGCACATTGCGGTATCAAACCCATATTACCGCAAAGGTAATAAACGGAGGAATGACGAATTTCGGTTGCTGTACATGTATGTGCACCACACAACAAAACAATTCTTCTGTATGTGTCGGCTCTGTTCGTTTGTAGGTCGATTTCTATAATAGTATTAGTATCGAGTCAAACCCACCGGAATTCTGAGGGATTTCTGCGGAATTTAGGCTGAAATCTGCCCCAATATTGTCAGAAACCAATACCAAATTCCCGTACATGACGGGATGGACTGTTCATTTTTTCTTTGAATGTAGAGGTTTTAACCTTAGGGTCATTGGCCTCTTTGTCGGGTTAGAGAAATCTGTTTAGAAAAATCTCTAACCCTATTTGCGGGGTTGGGAATCGAACCCAGGTGAGCTGCGTACAAGGCAATTGATTTACCAACTACGCTAAGCCCGCCCCCTCGGAAGGACTGTTCATGTTTTGTGCAGTCGATACGAAATGCGTCGTACTGATGATGATGATGATGATGATATAAGAACTCAGCATCAGTGCATGAAATACTCCAGTGGCTTCAGATGCTTTTAACAGTAAAGATAACATTATGTTATCAAATTACATTTACATTATCACTGTATGAAGGACCAAAATGGAGCGGATCCATATACAGAGTCATTTATGGGTAACCCAAAGGGGCGGAGAATCTCCTTCCAATGATAAGACCCAGCCATTTCAATAACGCAATTTCCAGAACTTGTTAAGGCACTGCCTGATGGTTTATGTGAGAAGAGCGCGTCAATCTTATTACCGCTTGACAGATAGAACGTTAGAAGCAAGAACATTACCCCAAAGAATCATGTGATCAACGAGAGTATTCTTATTTTGGAACTAGAAGCTGGCGAACCACGATTGTTAAAAAGAAAATAATCGGAACAAAATAAAGAATCTACTAATTGATTGGATGTATTATATAATGATTACCCGAGCAAATACTCATGGGTTCAAACACCACATAGCCCCTTGAAAAGACCTTAAACATGGTCCGTGCCAAAATTTACAACCATCAAGACACCATAAAATGGTCTCAATAACCCATAAATACACAAATTTCATATGGGATCTACCGGACCATGGTGATGGTGTTTTCATGGGTTGAACCCATTTCAAACATCCATGGCAAACCCCATGAGCATGGGGGTATTATGGGCTTTTCGTTTGCTCGGGTATCCTGCAATCATTTGTGTATGGCGATGATATATATTTATTGTAAACAATTCAGTTTTGTGTCGCTTACGTTTAAAACTAAAAAATATGTGTTTTTAAATTATTGAAAAGAAACCAAACATAAAATAGTTCAAACTTCTTTAAACTTCTTTAGAACTTTATTAGCGGTAAGCTTGAGGCTAGTTGGTACCGCTACACGGTACTATCTTTGATTTTAGGCCTGAGTTTAGTCCGGTCTAAGACGTTAGTACCTGTCATTGCAAAAATGGCTGCATCCTGAAGCCAAATTAAAACAGTGTAAAACGCCGCTATGTTCCTCTTGCATACATCTCAATAATTTGAATCAACTTTTCGACCTTTATGTGCAATATTATGGCCCACGTTGCACACGAACCATATGAGGGCAAGTAAGCAAGTTTTATCCCGTATGAAAAACAGGTATAATCCAAAGAGAATAGGGAATGAGACGAAGAGTGAAAATCAGTCAAAACGGCAACACGCCCTTTATGATGATTTCAACACTAGAATTTTGGCAACCGCTTCTATAGGCAGCACTTTAAATGACTCCTATTATATTTTGAAAACAAACCGTATGTCGATCGATGGATTTGTTTATCAAACGATGTGCATTTCGAAACAAAGAGATGAAATAATTCTAAAGCTTATTTTTACTCATACATATACTCTAGAATGCACCTTACAATCACGATTGAACTAAATTCTGATGAAAATTCAAATTTCTTTTTTGATAGAAGTACAATACTTATCTCCTCCAACTCAGGCATGAGTAATGTTTATTTACATTGCACGATTGGTCTGCTCAATAAGGTATTTTTGGCTTCACACTATTCGTCTCTTTCCCTATTCTCTTTGGTATAATCGAGTTTTAAATGCTACTTTTTCTGATATTCTTTATTGTCCTATCTATAAGGTGCTACACGCTCATTTAAAAACGCCACGTCGAAGAGTTATATTGCAGGTTAGCAGAAGTCGAATCATTTTGAAACAAACAGTAGAACGAAATTTTATAATTGGATGCAGAGATGCATTGATTAAAAATTGATTTCGTTTGTTGGTTTACTTATGACTATCAAAATGAGTGAGGCTGTTTAATTTGACCACATTTTTTTATTTAGTTTAACAAGAGGAAAGAAAAGAATATATAATCACAATTTGTATCCCTTTCTAGTTATATTTTCTCACAAAGAACACAATAAGCAAGGGAAAGCTTACTTACATTTTTACTGCTTTCGAAAGAGTCCAAACTATGATTAAATAAAAGATTGTTAATAAAGCCAAGCCATACAACCTAAGTAATACTTTTAAATATGACGGCAACAATCTGCTACAAATATTCTCATTTTGATCGTTATTTAAATAATATCGAAGTTTGCTTATATTGTTTCACTATTTATAATTTTCCATCAGATCTTGGACGATTAGCATTTCCACTGTAGAACAAATTGTCGTTTAATTCTTAGTGATAAAACAGAAATGCACAGGATATGATAGAAGTTGTGAAAGTTGAGACTGGACAGATGACTTGGCAAAATGACATAAAAAGTTGAATGCGGAAGAATCGCCTAAATCGTGTCGGAACTTAAGGATGGTTGTGTAAGGTATTATCGGCAAAAAATTGGATTCCTTAATTTTTTTCGATACAAAGATTGTTTGTCTATTCAGTCAGGTGCCACGTCGAAAACTAGTTTTTCGGTGTACACCATAACTCAAAATCAGCTGGACCAATCGTTGATACCAATCGTTTGCATAGTTGTTTTTCACGTCACTCCACAAGTAACTAATGGAGCTCTTATTTCTTGGCCGATTTTCGAACTTTTCGTAGCACTTTGAAGCCAAAGTCCGATTATTGCTAAAAAACGATGAAAATGCTATTGAAAAAATAATAATGTAAGGCATTTTGCAAAAAACTCTTGTAGTTACCTGGGCAATGATGTGAAGAAGAAAAACTGCAAAATTCACTAGGATTGGTCCAGGAAATTTTGAGTTACGGTTTACACAGCATTTTGTCGAGGTGTCTCCTGAAGATTCACTGTCTGCATCAAGTGTCAGGTTAAATTTGTTAAATGATATCTGTCAATTGATTATCAGACAGATTGCAGACTATAGGAAGCAATTAATTGTAATTTATTATTTTGTAACGGGGATTTGAAGCTTTCTCAATTTTTGCATGTTGTTGAAAGCTCAGCAATTTGGATATAACCCATTTGACAGATTTACTTCGCTGAAAATCAGAAGTTGAAATTGTCAAATTCTCAACTCAATTACTGAATTTTTGGAATTTCAGGATTGATTAGGTAATCGTACTGATAATTTGAATTCATTTTCAGCAAAGTAGGTCTACCAAATTCTATATGCATGGTTAGTGGAATAGTTGGGTAGGATGGTATAATAAGTCCCACCAGGCTAGAATGTCAGATTTCTTTTCCAAGGACTACATAATTATCTGAAACAAATAAATTATTGTTTTTGGCTTTTTCATGTGCTGCAGAACAGAAACTAATACAAACGTTTCCAAAAAAGGTAAGCTTCCATTATTGTTCTGTAAGCATTTGATTTGATTTGAAATAGTCAGATTTGGCTGAACTGTCAGACTACTAAATATAATGTTAGAGAAGCTCTTTCAATCCTTGGAGTGGCTAGCGACTAACAATACAACTCTATAACATTCACGATAGTATGCACCATTATTAGCAAAATAGCGAAATAACGTTTTATACCATGTTCACACTACAGAGTTAAAACATGTTATAATAATTAGCAACAAAAAAATTTCATCAAGATAGCGTTAAAACACTTTTTCTATTTTACTGCAAGAAAATATCGGAATGAAAAGCAATTCTCCATGTTGTCTAATTCACTCAATTTCTTTAACATGAATTTGTTGTTTTTAACATTGTGGTGTATCGCAGATCAGAACGCAGCCATATAAATGATAGTATCGTTTGGTTAAAACTTACCAAATAGTTTAGGCCGGTTTAAAAGTTAGTCCGGTTTAAAAATAGTTAGTAGGGGAGAGAGGGTAACAGTGGATCAGCAGGAACTATGAAACATTCGCAATAAAATCACAATGCATGATCGCAATCGTCTAATTCCCTCATATTTCACAATTTTTAATTCTTTACACTTGTTGCTATATTTTGGAAGAGATCTGCTAACTCTATCTCTTTTAATGGTTATTTGTTTGTTTTGTGATAGCCAGAGTAAATTTGCAATGATAAACATTATTCCATCTTTATGAATTACCATTCATTTAATAAATGTTTAGTCTATTGCTATTTATAGCAAATTTTATGCTTTACATTTGCCGCGAACAAATTTTTTTGGTAACTACTCATGGTTCTGTGTGATTTCACAATTTTCATGAATAGACCCATTGGGTAACTGTGAAACGATGGCGTATGGGAAACAGTGATTTTTGTTTGTTTTTGTGGTCTGTCTCAAAATGTCAATGGGTTCCGATTTTCCACACTAAATACTACTCATATAGTGCAAAATTAGTAAATTTGGCCAAATTTTGTAGAAATTGTCTCTTATTTCAGGATTGCAGCTAATATGCATATATGGTGGTTCGATGTTACGCGATGATATAGTGGATTCTTTCGTAAACAAACGATTTTCGCCTCAATATAACTTTAATTCAAAGCGTTAGGATCATTCTTCGTCAAAACAAAAGAATAAAATTTATAAGTAGAATATTTCACTATAGATGACATCGTGTTTCATAGTTCCTACCCATGGGGCACACTGATACATTTTACCACCAACTGTTTATTATCCAAAAAATGTTATTTCCCGTGAATTTTACCAGCTGGAAAAAATATATGTATTAGTTAACAACATAGTGGCACTATGTATCACTTTTTTTTTTCTGTTTCAGATACCGAATATGGCATCTTTTATTTATTTATTTATTTCGTCAATCGATGTAGACTGGTATAGTTACAGTAATGTTTACATTTTTCTTATTTACTAAAATATATATATACGTAATTTTATTATAAATAAAACAATTTCAGCTTTTACAGAATCATTTTCTTATGCGTTAGAATTTCTTTTATGTATAAAATATTGTGTGAGTTTTAGTTTGGACATTGTAAAATCAATTGATTCGCAATAGCGGTTATAAACAGCCATCATTCGATTTATAGGGCCATATTTTGCATAATTTGTGCGATATGGAGTTATTGAGAATATGCTTCGGTTTCGTAGCTGTCGAGAAGGTGCATAAAAGTTCAATTTGGATAAAATTTCGGCTGAATCAATACGATGCGAGACGATATTATTAATGAACGAAAGCATTGCAAATTCACGACGTTCCTTCAATGTTTGTATATTGATAAGCATGCAGCGTGCTTCATAAGATGGCAAAGGAAATGCTATCCAACCTAGTTTACGAAGGGCAAATAATATGAATTGTTTTTGTACAGATTCTATTCTTTCTTCATGTGTGCTTGAAAAAGGGCACCAAACGATGCTGCAATATTCCAATATCGACCTAACATAAGCAATATATAATGTTTTGATTGTATACGGATCTACAAAATGATAACTAAAGCGTTTTATAAAACTGAGCATGTTGTTAGCTTTGTGAATAATTGTGTTATAATGATCAATAAAATTTAACTTGGAATCTAATATAACGCCTAAATCCCTAATTCTTTCACATTTTGCTACAGTCTGTCTTCCTAAGGTAATCACAACATTCGATGTTTGTCGTTTTCGACTAAAAGTGATTGAATTGCATTTTTTCACGTTTAGCTGTAGGAGGCTTTTTTGACACCACGTGTGGAAAACTAGAATTTCGTTTTGGAATGTATCAATATCCTCGGCATTTCTTATCTCCAAGTAAAGTTTCATGTCATCGGCATAGATTAGTACTTTCAGTTTTTTGAGAAGGAAGGAAATATCGTTCACATATAAAATAAACAATAGAGGTCCTAAATGAGAGCCTTGTGGAACTCCTGAGGTGACTTCAATTGGATTAGATTGCTTTCCTTTGAATTTGATTATTTGCTGGCGGTTGGATAGATATGATTCTAACCACGTACGCAGTTCAGGCTCAATTCCCATCTTTTTTAATTTATAAAGTAACATTGGGATGTCGATTCGATCAAATGCTTTACTAAAGTCTGTGTAAAGTGCTTCCACGTAGTTTCCATTGTCCATTGCAATCAGTGAATAGTTAATAAATTCTAGTAAATTTGTTGAGGTCGAACGACCTTTGAAGAAGCCATGTTGGAGGTTAGTAATTCTGTTTTTTATTTGAAGAAATATTTTTTCGTTAATGATTGATTCAAAAAGTTTCGGAATGCTGGAGATTATGGCTATTCCACGATAATTGCGAACGTCAGATTTTTTCCCAGATTTATATATAGGTACTAAGAAAGAACTCTTCCATGTTTTGGGAAACTCTCCAGATTGTAAAGACATATTAAAGAGCCAGAACAATGGAGTTGTAAGCTCGGTTGCTAGGTTTTTCATAAATAATGGTGGAATTCCATCAGGGCCAGCACCTTTTGATGAATCCAAATGGTTTAGAGCATTGAAAATGTCCTCCACTATGACATGACTGACGCCAATATCCATAGGAAAATCTGGAAGAAAAGCAAAATAATCGCGATCGCGGTCTTGTTCAGAAAAAGTTGTATATATTTCTTGGAAGAATGTTGCAAATAGGTTGCAGATTTCTTTCGGGCTATTATGTACGTTGTCATCCAAGTGCATTGTTGATGGGAAATTATCTGATTTTAATTTAGTTTTGACGTAGTTAAAAAAATTCTTTGGACTGGATTTAATCTGCTGTTCAGTTTTGGAGTTGTAATCCGCAAGTGCAGAATCTATGGCAATATTTAGTTTATCGCAAATGTCGAGATATTGTTCCAAGTGCTCGTTATTTTGATTTTTCTTGTATAGCTTGTGGGCTTTTTGTTTCCTATTTTTCAGATTTTTAATTTGCCTATTGTACCAAATAGGATGCTTCGAGCTACCGTGTCGTCTTTTCTTCTTAATGGGCACCTCTTCATGAATAATTTCGAAAATTATTTTGTAAAATACGTCCAGGGCGGTTTCAATATTCGCTTCATTCCTAAGAGTATTTTGCCAGTCGACATTACCTACCTTCCGTCTGATATTGTCATAATTAGCTTTATGGTATTCAAAGACTTCCTCAAAGTCATAGACGTTGGGTTCTTGATTTTTATGGATGAACAAAGAAAATTCAATAGCAGTATGAAAAGCTTCATTTTTCCACAAAGGAGCCAAAGATTCAGATACACAGAAATCATCCTGAGTGTTTGTAAATAAAAGGTCAAGATAGCAATTCTGTTGATTTTTTACATGATTAATTTGATTTAATCCTATGCTAGCAGTTTTGTCAAAGATGAAATTCAATGTTTCGTTTTCTCCTACGACTGGGATTAGAATATTTTCATTTTCAGAATCCGGAATAAAATCGGCATTGCGCTGGTTAAAGTCTCCGTAAATGTGAACTTTGACCTCGACCGGAAGTTCAAATAAAATTTGTTCAGCAATTTTGAAAAAGGCTTCATACGATGATATATTAGCATGCTCTGGTGGGAAATATACAGAGGCAAAAACATGTATTTCACCTGAAATGTTCGCTTTAACCCACACATGTTCAAATTCTTTAAACTTCACTGTGGGAAGAATTTCAGAATTAAATTGAGCCGAAACGCCTATAAGAACTCCTCCACCAGACTTCTTTTGAGATACTAAAAGATTTCGGTCGTCTCTGAATACGTTAAAGCCACTACCAAAAATTTCCTCACTTTTTATGCTATCGTTCCAACTTGTTTCAGTGCCTAAAATAACAGAATAAGAGGAGCTCAATACATTACTATAGATTTTGCTCATTTTAGATGCGCTCTGCATACGATTAAAATTTTGACAATATATCAAAATTTCTGAAAGCGTTTCTGATAAAGTTAATGGCAATTTGTCATACTTAGAAATATCATGCAAAACTATTGATCCGTTTTCATCCGAAACCGGTTCGTCATGGTCTGCCTCTGAAGAGTGCGTTAGGTTGGACGAAAACACGAATGCTCACAGGAACAAGCTGAACAGCGCTGAGAAAAGGAATTCGTCAGGACAGGGGTTACAAACCTTTCTGGTGCGAAAGTTGAGTTAAATTGATGTACAACCGGGTATGGATTCAGTGTTTCACCACGTTGAAACCTGATACCACGCTGATTTTCAAACGGAGGCCTAGAGAATTGCACCCTTGCCGCCGCAAGTAGATCCTTATCCCGGGGAAGAGAGTTGCCAGCTGTTGGACGACCGCATTGCGTATTGTTGTTGTTGTTGCGATTATTGCTGCTATTGTTGTTTCGATTGTTGTTACGATTATTATTGCTATTGTTGTTGCTATTATTGTTGTCATTGAGGTTATAGTTATAATAACTGCTTCTGGATATCTGATGTTTATTTGTCTCATTAGTATTACGGCTACGTTGGTGTCTGTTTTTATTGCGATCATTTATTACCCGATGCAACTGCTTTTTATTAGCTTTTCTTCGTGCCATCGCCCTATCTTTCATCTTTTGCTGTTGAATTCTATGCTGATTACGTGTGTCGTACTCCGTCCAGTCAGAGCGCCACACTTTCTTCGAACCCAAAAAGCGCCACCCTTCAGTGGCTTCGGCAGTGGAACGGTGACCTGAGTCACCCGATTTTGTTGATTGGGCATTTAATTCGTCCATCAAGCTGGGGCCCGCTGGTGGCAAACAAGCATCGCGTATACTGCTATCCAAAGTGTTAATTGAGCCGGCAAGAGATTGTACTTCTTTGAGAATGTCACTGCCAACTGAATTTGTTATAATTTTCACTTCGTCTAAAACTTCACGTGTAGGACGCGATTCACTCAGGTAGTGTTCATTACAATGAGCTGCCATATCTATGGTAAGGGTGCTCAAGTTCTGAACTTCGCTGCAGATTTTTTTCAATTCTCTGGTCAAATCGGCAGTGAGATCATTTACATACTCTTCAATGTGTTTTTTTGTGGATCCCATAGATATGTTGAATAGTGATGTGATATGGTTTTTCAGCGTGACCAGCTCATCGGCCTTATTAAAAGAATTACTGTCAATGGCCTGCGATAGTGCCGATACAGCATTTGCCACTTGCGACGATGTGTTTATGTTCACATTCGCCACTGATTCTTTAAGCTGCAGCTCAACATTTTCGAATAAGTCAACAATTGAATTGAACTTTTTTATGTCGGCTGCTATTTGTAAGTTGCAGTCCGTTTGCGTAGTTATAGATTCAAATAATTTTTCCTGTTGGTACAGCACTTTTCGTGTGTCTATGCCTACCTTTAGATTATGCTGGCAATCTGCACACAGGGGAATCATGAAGTGCGAGATAAATTCTTCTTGATTTCGCTGGACTCCTACACAAGCTGCGTGATAACATTTTCTGCAGAATTCACACTGCCACAAGAAACGATCGTCGCTGATATTACAAGATGTCACACTGCAGCTCATTATGATAACCGTTGTTTAATAGGATTGAACACACGCGCGACGGTAGAAAGATAAATAAATAACAATTAACTGCGGACCGTAAAAACACGTCTATACACAAAGGCGTTCGATTATCGATTTTGATTACACAAGTAACATGTATTATCATCAAAATTAAATTGTAGAAAAAATGTGTTTCATTGTTACCCTCTCTCCCCTACGCGTTTGAGCTTACGGCTATATGAGTAACTTTGAAATCATTTTGTGAGCCGGAAAATTCACCAGACCAAGCCAATTTCAAAACTACAGGCTAGATTAGATTATTCGTAGGACTCAAAAAAATTTACACCAAATAATCGATTTAAACAAAATTCTTGTGAAATACATTTGTTCTATATGCATCAATGCATGACTAGTGGAAATTTGTTTGTCAAACTGTTTCACAGTGGCATTTTGCCAAAAATCTGCAATAAATTATTCACGCGAGAACAGCAAAGTGAACATTAATCATGTCTACTGAAATATTTTCAGATGCTCCAAGGCCTTTGTTATGGTGATCTAGGTGTGAATAGTCCCTCTTGAAGTGTGATAAACGCAATATTCTTTTTTAAATATAAAACACGATAAAGTGATCAGAAATGTTGGAGAGCTTCTTTACGAACAACTGTATTGAAGACAAAAAATCTCTCGTTCGTTTGGTAGTAAGATATATATCTTTCCAGAAAAGATCATCGATTTATCTCGTTTGAAGATACTGTGTAAACTTTGATAAAAATAGTGAAAGTTCAACAGTCATAATTTTTTACGGACAAAAATTAGGCAGCTAGTTATAGTTGGAATTAAAAGCGCTACATAAATACAGTTAAATTTAATGTTGCATTTGTTTCCCGTGTTATCTGCTAGAGTTGCAGTTATGGTTGAATGAATTATTGTTTTTCAAAGAAAGTCCAAATATTTTAAAAAATACTCAAGAGAAGAATAAATATGCGTTGATTAAAGTTATGTATTTGAACGATCGGTATAGCTCATGTTGAAAAGAAGGAAAATTTCCACACAGTGTTTACTAACTACATATATTCTAAATACATGAATAAATAACTAATATTCAATTGAAGATAAAAAATTACATTCGTTATTAATTTGCTCATATCTATGTATTCCTCTATAATGGTTTACCAGACAGATAGAATAGCAACGGCCTTCGGCCAAACGACACTGGAACAAACGGCGTTCAGCCAAATGACATTCGGTTAAATGAACCATTCGTCCATCGATCCTTTCGGCCACATGATATGTAATTACAACGAAATCTGAAGTAATTTAAAATGAAATTATGAACAGTTGGAAGAAAATCGCTATTGAAGAAAAAAACCTTAAAACACCCCTTTCTTTTGGAATGGGGTTAGATCATGGTCGTCTACTCCCTGTCTTCCGCCTATATGAGTCTTGAAACCGAACATTGTTGTATGCTCGTTGCGTGAAATAATCGGACATGAATGAAAACTTGCATCGAATGAAAGCGGTTGCTTCGTTTGATGTTTTCGCTAGAGTCATTGCATATTGAAATCACCGTTAGGCGAATTTTCATTCGAATATTTGTTATATTTGCATAAGAATTTAAAAATATTCTATAGCAACAACAAAACTCTCCACGCCAAAGTTCGTCTACGTAAAAATAGTAGACCTAAGATCCTAAAACATCACTTTTCGTTTATCGTTTACTGGCACGATACCCATAAATACACATGCTCAGCTGAGCTCAGCCCGTAAAAAGTGTGATCATCCCTTCGCTGTCGAGAAGGATGAATTCCCTAGAGAGTGCTTCCAAAGTTTTCCGTTTTCAGGGCACATTAATACAACTGAAATACTGCCAGAACCAGAACTGCAACATACAAAGCATTTCGACATCCATATACATTCATATAGGAAAAGGCGTGGAGAGTTTATGTCGTTTGTGTATCCTTTTGCACCAGCAGTCGGTAACAGTAGAATCGAAAACGATACCAAAGTTATTCAAATTACCATCCGCATTCAACTCCCACGAAATCAAATTTCGAAACACTAAAAAGCAATTTTAGACTTCCTGCACCAAAGGGAGCCGCTTTTTCATCTCCCTTTCGTGGGTAGCCTAACTCAGTAGGCTACAGGAAGAAAAATTCACTGATTGCATGCGCTAGAAAGGAAGGGGAACGAGATACGGTAAGCAAGATTACTTGCGTTCTAGTTGTAACGGAATATATCTACTTTATCTGGACTGTTATGAATCTTGTTTTACGGCACGGAGGGTGTCGCACGGGTGGGAAACGGCGCAGATGAAGATTTGAAGACAAAGGCCCAAGCCCTAATGATTGTTTTGGTGTTTTGTTGATTTATGGTTCCCAATAGAACGGGCACAGCAAAATGTTGCTTTTTAGGAGTATAGATATAATGGATTTTTCGATAGCGACGATTATGGTCGAATATATGCCATGCTACTAGAATCTCTGATCAATTTGTGCTTATGTTACTTTAGGCTGTGGGACTCAATGTATATCTAATAGCGTTTTTGTTTTTATCTCATACTACACCAGTGCAGTGCAAAAAAGAGATAAACTGATTACACCCAAGTTTGAATAAGTGTAGCACCGACTACACCGGTATAGTGCACTGTCAAAAACGAAAATGCATAAGCTGACCAACTATTTTGAAGACATCCATACCATCGACAAGAGGAACGTTGGGAAAGACCGTGGTTAGCGCATCGTGGGAAACATTGAAGCGAACGATAACACGTCCAACGCCGCTCTTCTCAAGAAAGTGAGAAATGACCCAGAGCTGAATGAGCTAGGAGAGAACGTTGTTAAAACGAGGCGCCCTCAGCAAGGCGAGATGATCTTCGAGCTGAAGAAGGATCCTTCTGTCAAGAGCTTGACTTACCGTGATTTTGTCTCTAAACTCTTGGGCAGCGAAGCGAACGTGATAGCTCTGTTGCAGGAAACGGTAGTCCAGTGCAAGGGTCTAAACGGGATAACGACCGTAGAAGAACTAAATTATGCACTGACCGAGCAGTGCAAACTAGATGTACCGGCGACTATCCGGATTTGGAAATCGTATGGAGACACTCAAACGACGGCGATTCAAATGATCTGTGTACCAAAAGGCGCAGGCAGGCCAACGCTGATGGAGATAACCCAGCTTAATCTCAATCATTGCGACATTGCACAGCAACTGTTGTAGCAGTCGACAACAGAAACGAAGTGCGACGTTGCAGTTATTGCAGAACCGTATCGGGTTTCTCCCGATAAAGGTAACTGCACGGAGCATAGTACAGAGATGGCGGAAATCCAAGTGATAGGCGGTTTCCCTGCCCAAAAGATGGTGGAAAACACACACGAAGGTTTCGTGATCACCGGGATGAACGGCGTATTCGTCTGCAGTTCTAATGCTCCCCCACGATGGACACCAAAGCAGTACAATCGAATGCTGGACGTACTAACCGACTCGTTAGTCGAACGAACGCCGGTTGTTTTAGGAGGAGACTTTAACGCATGGGCTGTGGAGTGGGCTAGCAGGCAGGCCAACGTAGGAGGTTACAACTTGTTGGAAACACTGGCGAAGCTGGATGTAAACTGTCAAAAAAGGTTCCGCTAGCACATTCCGTAAAGACGGTCGGGAATCCATCATCGGCATAACATTCTGCAGGCCTTCGCTGACGGATAACATGAATTGGCGAGCTAGTGAGCAGTACACACATAGCGACCACCAAGCGATCCATTACACCATTAGTCGGCAGAATTGTACTGTAACGCAGAGAGTGAGGACTGGCGAGCGGAAGTGGAAAACAAAGGACTTCGACGAGGACCTTTTTGTGGAAGCATTTCGTGCGGACACCCCCACTAAAATTCCGATGAGGTGTCAGAAACAGTAGCAAGGGCATGTGATTAAACATTGCCGAGGAACAACCGGCGTCCGGCGTACTGATAGAACAAAAGGTTCAGCATCATCCGTGCTGCCTGCCCAAAAGCCAGAAGACACGTTCAGAGAGCAATATCTGAGGCAGTCAGAGAAGAGATTAAGGTATCATCCCGGGCGGCCAGGGCTACTTTTAAACGCGAGATAGTGCTAACCAAGTACACCTGCTACAAGAAACTGTGCAGAGAAGTAGACACTAACCCCTGAGGCAATGCAAGCCGTGTCGCAATCGCCAGAAGGGGTTCAATGACACTAGTGGAAATGTTCGCTGACAAAATGAAAATTATCGTGAAAGATCTTTTCCCGAAGCACGACCAAACCGCATGGCCGCCTACAGCGTACGTCGCTGCAGACGGTGGGAATGCTGGTCACAATCGAATCTCCAACGACGAGCTCCTTGTAATGGCAAAAGGGGTGAAAGCGAGGGAAGCTCACTGACCGGACAGTATCCCCAAAGTGGCACTGAAGACCGCGATCTTGGTTTTTCCGGACATGTTCAGGATAGTCCTTCAGAAATGCCTGGACGGTGGCTCCTTGTAATGGCAAAAGGGGTGAAAGCGAGGGAAGCTCACTGACCGGACGGTATCCCCAAAGTGGCACTGAAGACCGCGATCCTGGTGTTTCCGGACATGTTCAGGATAGTCCTTCAGAAATGACTGTACGGTGGCTACTTTCCTAATAGATGGTGTTGCTGCCAAAACCAGGGAAACCACCAGTAGATTCAGCATCGTATCGGCCTATATGCCTGCTGGATACTCTTGGTAAACTTCTGGAAAGGGTCATCCTCAACAGACTGACGACCTACGCAGAAAGTGAGAGGACTACGCACAGGCAGCTCGGGCTCCGGAAAGGGATATCGACGATGGATGACATCCGCACAATAATCGCAAATGCGGAGATAGCATCGAAACAAAGGTGAAGGGGTGTTCGCTACTGCGCCGTGGTATCGATCGATGTGAAAAACGCGTTCAACAGTACCAGCTGGTTAGCGATCAGAATACGGGTTCCGGACTACTTCAGCAAGGTTCTGAAAAGTTACTTTCAGAACCGAACACTGGTCTTCGAAACGAACATGGGACAGAGGTTTAGGGTCACGGCGGGAGTACCCCGGGGCTCCATAGCTGGCCCAACTCTCTGGAATAGGACGTACATCGGAATTTTAACACTGGAACTGTCCAGTGGAGTTGAGATCGTCGGTTTTGCAGATGACATTGTCCTTACGATAACTGCCGAGACCCATGATGAGGTGGAGATGTTGACGGCAGAGACAATAGGTATCGCAGAAACCTGGATGGCTGACGTCAAGTTGCAGTTGGCTCACTACAAGACGGAAGTAGTGCTGATCAGCAACCGTAAAAAATCCAGCGTGTCGTGATCAGCGTTGGGGGACAATTCATCCCATCGATGCGTGCCCTGTAGCACCTTGAGTGTGATGGTTTCAATGGTTTCAAACTCAAAACGGAACCGAACGAAGCACATTTTGCTTAATGGCTGTTCGTGTCGCGAGTGCGTACAGAACGATATCGTCGGAAGCGGTATACGAAATTGGCGGGATCAGCGTCACTATGGCTGAGGACGTGGAATGATATTTGCGGGGAAATGCACGTAATGCAAAGAGACTGGTCCGAGCGTTTGCCTGGTAGCAGCTAAAGAGGGTACAACGCAGAGAAAGGAAGGTTGACCCACCGACTCATTCCAAATGTGTCGGCTTGGGTGCATAGAAAGCATAGAAAGGTGAACTTTGATTTGACACAGTTTTTGTCCGGACACGGATTCATCGGTTTGGACATGCTTCGTCAACCCTTTGACCGGAATGTGAGAACGCGCAAGCAACGCCGGAACACGTTGTCTTCGAATGTCCTAGGTTTGAAGATGTTCGTAGGGGTATGCCTGGTGTGACAGTTGAAAATATCGTCGAAGAGATGTGCCACGACGAGCATATCTGGGATGCTGTCAACAGGGTGATTACAAGTAGCCTCTCCGAGCTGCAGGGGAAGTGATGAAGGGACCAATAAAGTAGCACCTTTGGCTAGAACGCCGCCTCGAAACCACAAATCGAGTTTCGGGAGAAATTCCGTCATCAGAGAACTTTCCGTCGGTGTAGACTAGGTCCACCGCCGGGAACCAGTTGTTTAGTGCGCGATGTAGCACCGGGTTCGGGTCGTCGAAGCGCCAGTGAACCAGACGCCAGGTTTCACCGGAATCGTCGAACCGACCTCAACACCCTACCAAGTAGCTCGTGAGTATGTTAGATCCACTGCCGGGGATTAGACCGAATAGGCTGCTGCCGGGACAGATTGAAAAAGTTGACATCACTACGTGAACTTGAAAGTAAACAAAATTCAATTCATGCCTGCCGCGATTAATGAAATGTTTGGTTCGTTTCCCTCGTCATTCGTTCTCCCGACACAGCGCATTCAAGTTCGGACATGTTTGGTTTCAGAAGCAAACTGAATTTTGTTTCTATTCTACCTATGAGAGGGAATATTGAGCAAACGTGCACCAGATATAGATCACGCAATTCATTTATGCTCGAAAATATAGAAGATGCCAACTTCTGCCTTCAAACTGTCCATATAATAATAAATGAATGCTTGGGTTGGTGAAGAAATTTATATTTCCTCTGCACGCAAGTATTCGATTCTGCATGAAATTTCAGTCAGGTACCAGTAATTCAGCTCTCCGCGCGCAGAACCGTTTGTACCGAAGCATTAAATTGAAATTGCACAAGTTTCATATGTTTTTCCATACTCAGTCCCAAGTGCCCTGGAATGTTACGGATCTGTGTTGCTAAGTCGACTTCGTGCAGTTTGGATCGATTGCAGTTGCTGAGACAAACGGCACGGGCCAATTGCTTGCCTTAACTCACCGGTTACACCAGTAACTGATTTAAAAATCTCGCAGCACTAGCCGGGGAACTCTCAGTTGGAGTAGGATAATTCACCCTCATATAATGTACTAGTAAATCTAGATAAAGCTGGGCGCTAAATTACTCAAGGAAGCGGGTATTGGTGTTGAAAGAAATTCCTCCGTTGGGAAACTATCGGTCGGAGTAGAGTGACTTCACCGTCGGGAACTCTCCAAGTAGATCGTGGTAAGGCCGGGAGCTGAATGAATCACGAAAGCAGGAGCCAAATGGCTAATGGAATCACCAACTAAACGACTCACGGGGACGAGAGTTAAATGATGACGTAATATATGGAGACAAGATGCAAGAGAAGAGTCGAAAGCTAAAACAAAGCCAAAAAGTCGAGCTATTTCATAAACCAAGTAAGGCTCCGAGATAGAGCACAAGGAAGAGGTGCGGCGAAAGCACAATGAGCCACCCCCAACGAAGTAATACCTTGATGTAGTTCCGTGGGGAAAAGGGCGAAAAAAGATTAAGGAATGTTTTAAATGGTTAGGTACGAACGTGAGTCGTGAATCCTACACAATGCCATTACACTACACAGGCCAGGTTTTTGAAGCCTTTTAGATTTTACTTAAGAAAAAACTCACACACAGACATTTACAGAACTCGAGGAACTGATTCGAATGGTAAAAGAGACTCAGCCCTCCTAGCCTCGGTTTAAAAACCGATTTTCAGTGATTTCATAGCCTTTCTATAGGAGAAAGGTAAAAAACAAAGAAATGTTCTGAAACGTTATGGAAGAATCGCCTTGACTTTGATGCTAGGCGTATTTCAACAATATTATATTCAAATGAAAGGTATAACATCACCATGGGCTGTTATTGAATTTTATATGAATCGGAGCTCTGGTTTCGGAGTAACGGGTTGAAGAGTACGGTCACACATCAAATTCCCATCTAAACCGGTATCACTTTCCCTTATAAATGACGCAAAAATCATGGAATATATATTCAAAATTGCAGGAATTTGTGATTCTGGCGTACTGATGTCCAATTGAACCGTCTTTGAAGACTTTGGAAACCAACCATGGAACCGGAAGCTTCAACGTAGTGACATAGTCTCTGAATTAAATACTGACCCTTTTCTCCGGGATGATTAACACGATTTGCACAAAATAAGTTTCAAACAAAAGGTATATCATTCTTATCAACTACTGTCGAATTTAAATCGGATCATGATCACACATATTTTTTTCGTACTAGAGTAATGAGGCTATTTTCGCCATATTTATACCCACCATTTGATGCCGTTGGTTAGAGCAGTGTCTGCCATCTTCGTTCAACCCATTGAGTCAAATGATAGAGCAACAATAGGGGTACTCGATTCGAGTTTCCGTTGCGCTCAAACACGAGCATTTCGCCATTTTCAGGGCACTTGTGTTATTGTCTTGGCTCTTAAAAACGAGGCAAAGCTGTTGATGTCAATTTGTTCGCATTCCATCAGTTTTATGCCGAGTACTGAATGAATTAGTGCCTCACCCTCGTTACTCAGGTGAAAATAGGCACTTTGCCCTATCCGATAGATGCTCTCTGGTACAGCTTATTGAACAGAAACGAGTGAACCCTATATAAAATTCATTTGAAAATCAACAAAATTATTCATGAAATTGCCTTTGACATCTTCTTAAGCTTCGCTTCTTCATCCGGTTCGCAAATCCGAGTGCTACACTTGAAATAATTGTAAATTCCTTCCTGACCTGAACCTGCTTTTTATCTCCGTCTAGAATATTCCACTTTTCTCGTCACATCACAGTCTCTCGAACCAAACACGACCGATTCCACGGCACTGTAAGGACTCAAACACTTCTGCACCGTCAATGCACCAGAGTGGCATAAAGAAATTGTATTACAATTCGGCACATCCGAAACCAAGAGAAAACTCTATCCGGGTGCCTGGAATAATGGTAAACTGGAACAGGATAGAAGACCGTACTTCCCGAGGGAATATACAACGTATAGCGTTAGAACGAGCAAAATCCCCGCTCGTTTCTATTTACCTTATGTTTTGCTCATAAAATATTCACACGAATGTTGTTAAATAATTCACGTACACACAGCACAGCGTACGGATGAGGGTGAGCACGAAAGGGAGGATTTCTCCTATTCGTATATACACCTTCCGTCACGGAGCTGAGGCTAAACCGGAGAAAAAAAGTTATAATTCTTGCCCTCGAGCACCGTTGGTTCGGTTCGGTTTCGGGATGGTGTTTTGGGTGGTTGAATTATATTTTCCACCCACTGAACCACCCACGGTGCCGCATGTCAGTCACCAGCAAACACGCAGTACATACCATCATTCAGGCTTCAGAAGCTAGCTCGAGGGTGTTCTAGCTGTCTGCTGTGGTGTGGTGCCACGGCGGCGGTAAGGTGATGGAAATTGCATGAATCCGAAAAACCACGGCCGTTCACTGCCAAGGAAAATGTAC
The DNA here is from genome assembly GCF_030247195.1 of Topomyia yanbarensis. NCBI lineage: Eukaryota > Metazoa > Arthropoda > Insecta > Diptera > Culicidae > Topomyia > Topomyia yanbarensis. Next base: position 62,148,170 of record NC_080670.1, read on the forward strand.
CTAGCCGAAAATAAACGTAAACAGCGGTCGGTCGGTTGATCGCACTGTTGTTGGTCCGACGGTAAAGGTTCCGGGCTCTCCCCTTTTTGACATTTGCACGGGACGTGGAATCGATTTTCCCACTTCCTGGTACGACGATTCGTTTGTTGAATTTTAGTTAGATGGAAACGGTGGGCTTGAATGTATTATTAATAGCGATGGTTGATTGCATCTTGTTGCCGTTACTAATGAGGAATCGTTGGAAACGTATTCCATGCTTATTAGTTGATCTCAATTAGGTATACTGTATTGCCAACGTTCTGTATGTTAATTATGACTGAAAAACTTGTATAAACAAAGAAATGTGTTGTTAGTACCCAATATAATACACTAATTTTTGCATTTCTCATACGGAGAAGTTATGTTATCGCTCTAAGTTTCGCTTTCTCGACCAAGTTCGGAGGGCAAAGTCCTGCATATCATTCAATTCAGCTCGACGACATTGGAAATCTGACATCTTCTGGTGCTTTCCTTGCATTGAGCAGCAGCACCAGCTTCTAGATCTTCCATATGTCTGAGAATTAGCCTTCTTCCAGGCAATTCGTCATGACCATGCTGAACATGTCCGAGAATGCCAGGATTATTTTGTCAATGTCACGCTGGGGATTCCATCCGACCCGGGAGCTTTCTTCAATTCTGACTCTTTGTTACAGTATCCAATGTTGAAACTTCCAGCGAAATCGGCTACTACCACGCCGTACGGTGTCCAAGACCACGTCGTGGAATCATACTTCGGGAAAAGACGCTCCCCGATTACCTTCAGCTGATTCCGGTAGGTATCGACCGACGATGGTGGACCTTTGATCTCTACTCTTATGACTCGGTAAACGTTGCCGCAAGGATTAGCACTAACGTGCCGGCACAGCTCTGAGCTCTTTGCAGTAATTTTATTTTCTCACATTTTATCTCTTGTTTGAAAGCATTTCTGCTTGCACGATACTACGCTACACGTCTCTTTGTCTGTTTCGGTTTTGGCTCACTAAATGTGTCTTCTGGAGATAAACCAAGCAGCCCGAAAAGTACTCGGTGCCTCCTTCCACCAGTTGGCTGGACGCCACCTATTCCTTGGTTCCAGTTTTCCAGGCATTGATGTATCAAATGCTACCGTTAACTTGTTTGCATTCATGTCACGAGTACCGCTGTATATGCGAAGATCCTCGACGAGAAGTTGTCATCAAGCATTCTAGCTTAAGTTTATTTCAAGTCTATTCTGGAAGTGAAGCGCGGTCATGGAATATCGGCATGTATCTCGGGTTGGATAAACGCAATGCTTAGTAATCGCATTCCTTGTTTGTCACTCGTGATTTAATTTCTAGATTTAGAAACATTATTCAGAATCCGAATATACGACATGAACCGATTCATTTTTATTACATCTCGAACATGAACTGATTTTCGAATTAGTTCACAAAATCCAAACAGTCTGGCTTTTTTTCTCGTGAACTCTTCTACATTACTCGGAACATTCATGAATCCTTCAAATCATTGTGAACTAGCTCATGATTCTTAATATGTTAGACACGATTCAATATCCGTGTAAATGTATACAATATATTCATGTATTCGTGAACTGTCTCATGATTACTAATAATTATGTTATTCACAATTCACTATTCATGCGCTTGAAATAGTTCACAAAATCATAAAACCTTATGCATGGACAAGTGAACTGGTTCATGGAGTAGTCGGTATTAATGGCAGCGTCACCATTCGAGCCCGACACGTCCCCAGTACACCCCGTGTGGTAGCTTGGATACCTACCAATAGCACGTGTACTGGGTTAGGACGTAAACGTCTTCTCCATTGTAAAAAAAGACTATTTCAATGTGTCCCCTCTCCCCACATCAGCATTTTCTCACAAATCAGATCTGGCCGGGCTCTTGCAGTTTCTCGCCTGGTGACTGAAGCCTATGCATTTGAATTATTGCTCCTTATGAATGGAATCTCGAGGAGCAAGCTTCAATAAACACACTGACTGCTAAAACATGATTCGGCTTGTTTCCAACAGTTGACTGCGACTTACGGTTGCCTCCTCGCCTAGTTACTTTTTGATGTGTGTCGCCTGGACAGAAGGGTTCTTCTTTAGTACGACGAGCACCTCACCTTTCAAAACACAGCGAGTTTCACCACATTTTCCCCTAGCTATTTTAATTTTTTGATCCTTTCTTCCTTTTGAGCTCCATGATGTTGATCCTACCAAGTTTCAATCCTTAATGAGGAGTGGATTTTGGTATAAACATCTGGCACATACCTGCACCTACAATTTCTTGGAGCTCCGGCGACTCTAAAGACTCCGATGCCAGTGATTTCGCTAGTATTCTACATTCAGAAACACGTTTGCTTCCTTTTGATCTGTGCTCAACACGCAGCCGTCGCTGTTTGTTTTTTCTTAGATTTTTCTTTGTCCTTATGATTATATTTGTTAGTGTTCCCTGCTGTTTTTAATGTATGTCCCATCTTCGGGCCGCTATCTCCACTCGTTGTGAATAGTCGTGTCTTGTGATCCCATGGTTAGCTATGCAGGCAGAGAGGCGATACTAGGGTTGAACCTATTCTTCATCGGGATAGAAGCAGATTACCGTGAATCGAGAATGGTCTAGCCGAACCTAGTATCCAAGAGCTATGGCGACAAGTTTCGAACGTACCACGAGGCCGGTCAAGGTTTAACCGGGACGGAAGTAGCTGTAACATTAACCTACGCTTCATTTCGGAAAGTTACTACGACCTGAAATTACATATTCAAGATAATAATTTTTTGTAAGGTTTGGCTAAAGAATAGTACTTTATATAGCTCAATCCACGATCACTCAACTTCGTCCTGTTATTTACAACATTGAAAAGACCTTCTCATCAAGCATTCTAGCTTAAGTTTATTCCTACATATTGTTGTTGCTTTTGACAATGTGTCTTTCAAGTCTATTCTGGAAGTGAAGCGCGGTCATGGAATATCTGCATGTATCTCGGGTTGGATAAACGCAATGCTTAGTAATCGCATTCCTTGCTTGTCACTCGTGATTTAATTTATAGATTTAGGAACATTATTCAGAATCCGAATATACGACATGAACCGATTCATTTTTTATTACATTTCGAACATGAACTGATTTTCGAATTAGTTCACAAAATCCATCTGGCTTTTTTCTCGTGAGCTATTCTACATTACTCGGAACATTCATGAATCCTTCAAATCATTGTGAACTAGCTCATGATTCTTAATATGTTAGACACGATTTAATATCCGTGTAAATGTATACAAAATATTCATGTATTCGTGAACTGTCTCATGATTACTAATAATTATGTTATTCACAATTCACTATTCGTGCGCGTGAAATAGTTCACAAAATCATGAAATCGTATGCATGGACACGTGAACTGGTTCATGATTCCTAGCAAAATAATCATGCCTGACCATTCGTGCTCGTGAAATAGTTCACAAAATCATAAAATATTATTCATTTATTCGAGAACTTGTCCATGATTCACGATCTATCTTGAGTGCCTGTGATACTTAGAAGCGATGAGTGTGATATTTAGAAGTGATGAGTCATGAAATTGTTTCGAAAATTTTTAAAATATTTGGGATCTATTAGAACCTCGAACATCATTATTCATTTGATAAGATTCCATGTGATGTTCGGACAGAAAACGAAAACTGTGATGATCACCAAAAATACAATTGTTGGGAAAAAATTAACATATCAAGTTCACTAAAGAATCTTCTCATCGCCGATGTTCAAATAAAAAATTCGCCGATATAAAATATCGCTAGAAATAAAATCGTCAGTGAACTTTTAGAGTGCCGATGTTCGCGAACATTGTTCGGTTCAAGCAAATATCGGAAGGAGAAAAAGTTTGCTTGCGAATTTTTATATCGGTGATAGTATGGAAAAAAGTTCGTCTTATGAGAACAAGTGCCACGGTCTTTTAACAAAGGCTTTTACATTTCATGTTTCTCCTTTCAATGTGCAAAGAGAGAGAGCAGAACGTTTTTTCTTTTGAAAAGCAAACTTTCTATCCATTTTTACTTGCGTTCGTAATCAGCTACCAAGTTTATATACAATCATATCTTCAATGTGGTGTGAAAGCTTCACTGAAAGCGTTTTTCGCCTCCTAATGTTTCTTTTGCAATTTCGATTTGTGGTAAAAAAAAGTTTCACTGTGGTAGAAGTTCGCGTGCGAGCTTTGATGCTAAGAACCATTGAATATTTGTCTCGATGTTTGGCTTCACAGATTTTTGTTTAGTAATGTTCTGGGAAAGATTGTTTCGCGAAGAAACCAGGAATAAACTTTCATTAATAATGATTTTTCCAACACTGATAGAGACACAAATCGTGTTCGAAATATAGTTCATAAAACAAGATACCGCGAATCAGTCATACTGTCTTGTAACTCGAAGTAAAAAATCCGATAACAATTAAAAGGAGAGGAAGAGAAATTACAAATATATTGTTAAAACTGCTGATATTGTGAACATAAGTTACATTACTTCACGTGTCAAATTTAAAAAATGAGCTCAAGAATAAAATATCACGATAACGTGCAGATAAATTACGAGCATCGTGACTAAGATCCATAAATCATGAAAGTTAAATCAAACTATTCGTGACAAAAACATCAGAATGACTAAGATTCTGAAATGATTAACCCAATCATTCTACTTGTTACTAAAATATCACGATAAGATTAATAGAAATTATGGAAATCGTGACCAAGATCCTGAAATTATAAACATAAATCACACTGTTCAGCCAGAAAAATCCGATATGAAACAGGTTAATAAAATGCCACGATTTGTGAGTAGTAGTTTCCCCTCTACTAGGATTCTTGTTTATTCGTCCGGCGTACCCTTGTTGACAGGACGGCAAAGATGCGTCTTGCACAATTTCGGATTTCGTAAACACAACAAACGAAAGAAACCAAACAATATTCAATTTACCGACTTTTATTTACCTCTCTACTCGTTGCGTTCTGCTGCATTTGCTGAATTCTTCTGGTGGCCAGGGTTGCCACTATTTTTCAAAGAAAATCTGGCAGATCAAATAAAAATGTCTGGAAAAATCTATCACTTGACAGCAACCTCAAAGTCTTCGAAATTTGGTATACATTTTGGTTTTCATAAAACATTAATTTATTTTTGTTTTGGAAAATATGACCCAGATTTTCAAGAATTGTGTGTAACAATCTCTATAATTTAAAAATCTGGTAGAATGAGAGGTTTATCTTTTTGCTAGAAGCTCAAAAAACTCTAGCTGTGCCAGATAAATCTGGCATAATGGCATTCCGTCTGGGGTGTAACGTAGAAATCAGAATATCAGGAAAAATCTAGCAAAATTTAAAAAATCTGGCAAGATGTGTGGCTTGAACAAATGTCTGTTCAGTTAAGAAAAACTTTGGAAGATTCCAGATAAATCTGGAACATTGGCAACGCTGCTTATAGTATCGAAGTATTACTTCGTGGCCTGTCACAAACTACTCGGTGGCCGCCTTCCAACGCGTCCAAAATAAACCACCAACCGCATCGCCGCGTAGCTATCATCGCCGATGCGCAGCATAATAGAACATTGCATGAAAATGTATAACCTCACTTTTCTGACAGTTGGCTACATGAACTTAAAAATTTTTTGATTCCACCCAATGCAAGAAACTTGGTTCAAATTCTAAAACCATGTGAACAAGCTCTCTTGATTGTCATTTTTCCGATCATTTTTTAGGATGACATCATCTTGTAATGTCCCATCAGCACCCTTTTCACAGCAAGAGGAGAGTGGTAACCTATCTGTTTGGGCCTAGGGGTGGCCCTTGGTGTAGAAAATTTGCAGCTTGCTGTTGGTGGCTGGCTATGTTTACACTTGTCCGCAGACAAATAAAACTCTTGGATGGACCACTCAAAACAAACCGCAAACAACTTTAGCGGACTGTATGTTGGAAAACCACTTGCAACTGGATGTGATTTATTGGAAGGAAAAACACTTTTTTACACTTTATTTGGAATTTCACTCTGTCACTTGTACTTTCCACTTCACTTGTTGGAATAATACTGGTTCTGATGTGCGCTGAGCGCGCATATTTATATTAATCACCACGCATTCTAGAAACGCATGGATCATCCGCGATGCAATGCCACACATCGATTACCTGTCATCTCCTTCCTACATCATATGATTGTATCGTTGGATCACTCACGCTCGCTGACGATGATGCAATACCGCGCGTAGCGCTGCTGCTGCTATTGTTGTTGCTACTGCTATGCAATGTCGTATATACAGGTCTGGCAAAGATGGCACTTTGGTATTCGTAAGATGAATCTTACATGAGTGGTGTGAGTGATCACAGTATAAATCGACTTGCTTTCGTCATAGCGGTCGTTCCGCTTCTATTGAATCGTGTGACCGCTATGACGTCGACCCGTTGTGCTTCTGGATTGTTTACATATTTTTGGTTGCCAACACTAGCAAACCGTGTGTTCTGCCACACCTATATATACCTCATTGACTGCTATGTGTGTGATGATCGTGCGCGAATGGAATATTTGGCGTTCATTCGAGAATGTTCTTGCTAGTTGGAGATGTTGCTCGATAATAATGAAATGGTGTGGACAATTTTACTTGGCAGTGATTAGCGCTGAACAGAGGCGCGAACACTATCTAAACCCTATATTACGTATACACAAATGTTCAACCAAATTTACTACACCTATCTGCACGCATAAAACCGTTCACAAATGCGAAAACAGACAAAAATTTATAACTCAATGTGTAACGGTACAGAACAGCGGTGAGTATAATGTCGCGTAAACTAATACACACTCCGAAGTGTGTACACAAAAATAGGTACATTTCCACCAAGTGCTAAGTTGTCACCGTGAAGGATTTCAATTTACGAGAATATAAATTATGCAAATCGAGACCCAATATCATGAACATAAATCGCACTACTCTGCCAGAAAATTCCGGGAGCAAACGGATGTATAAAATATCACGATAACGTGATGAGAAATTACGCGACAATTCGTTGATACACTTTATACAAACTAGTGTATCCCTAAATTACGAATGGAATTCAAAACAAAAATTAAATATGTCCAGTTAAAAAGCACAGTAACCACAGTGTATAATTTTAACGCGAACTTGCTTTTAGAAAACACAAATAGTTTCGTAAAGTTTTTTATCCGTAATTTCAATAACTTGGTCACGATTTTCATATATCGCTTAGCTCACTAAATCGTGATTTTTTATCACGAACTTATGAACGGGTTTTTTCCGTTGACAGTCGTGAAATGATATTGGAACAGTCCTACTCACTAGGTAGATACTGCATTATTTTCTTTGCGATTATGTGCGGGGTACAATCGGCCCTTCAGCAGAGTTTATCCGGCAAAGTTAAAAACTTCTGCTCCGATAGTCAGGCTGGAATCAAGACCCTTAGTACGGACAAATCACGGTCCAAACTAGTGACTGCATGCCGAACTCGAATAGAAGACCTTAACATTGACAATACTACCAGTCGCGTTTGGACACTTGGACATTCCGGTATTACTGGCAATGAATGGACCGACGAATTGGTCAGAGCAGGCGCGGAGATTGACTTTGTTGGTCTTGAGCCTAGTGCCTAGTGCCCAACAGCTATGGTGACGAGCTTTGAACGTACCCGGAGGCCGGCTAAGGTTTTATCGGGACGGAGGTAGCTGCCGCATTAACCTACTCTCCGTTTTAGAAAGGTCACCCTTCTCTAACTAATATGAACATCAACCCTAACAAAAACAGAATAGTTGATAACGTAGTCCAGTATCTTACTGGTACACATTGACTGAAAACCTCTTTAGTACCCATTTTCGTAGTACCTTTTTGCATTTGCCTGTATTCCCAGCTCACTGTAGAATGGACAACCACTCTATCATTGGTTCCAGAATAAGTCCTTTTTACCTTTACCAGCCCGGTACTCTCAAACGTGTGAATAATGTCGGCGACGATAAAAGCATATTCCTGCCGGAATACGAAACGGAAAACATCACCAGGGTTGAAACTGCTGAAAAAAACAGAAATCGTTTGACGTTCGTCAACTCTCATATATTATTCAAGCCAATATATCCCCATTCCAAACTTGGACTTCTCCAGTCCAAGCTACAACCAAGCCTGGAAAAAGTACCAGCTGACAATCCTACCAAAGAGCCAGCCAACCAACACCGCAAGCAGTAAGTAGCCTGCGACAGGGGCTGTGCTGACTGCCAGGAAGCAGTTGAGCAAACTTGTAAAACATCCCCAGTTGTTTGGATAAGGGATCCGACCGTCATCGTCGTCCTCATTCGCCATCGTTCTCAGTGTTGTCGCCACCAACAATAACAAAACGGGAAGCAATAGGATGATAATAATAATCCTATCCAACCGAGTTGGAACAGATGGGATGTTGGCCGGGGAGGGCATGCCATCCATCCATTATCGTTGACGACGGGAGCGGCAAACGCAAGACGAATTGTGATGTCAAAACAAAGTATTATAAGAAAATCATAATGATAAAATATATATATTGTTTAGCTGGGATCACATAAAAGAGGGGTCGCCTCATGGATTTTAAAGCAGACATTCGGGAAAAGGATCTACCATCGAAGGGTGACAATTATGATTGCTGCAATAATTGTGCGAGTTCTGTATTTTTACATTTCTTATAAAAGAAATGTATAGAATTCGCTCAAACTTTCAAGATTTTTTCCGAGGCCCGGAGGGCCGAGTCTTATATACCAATCGACTCAGCTCGACGATTTGGGACAATGTCTGTGTGTGTGTGTGTGTGTATGTAACGGACAAATTCTCATTCGTGTTTCTCAGCAATGGCTGAACCGATCTTATCCAAACAAATTTTAAATGAAAGAACTAAAAACAGTATGAACGCTATTAATTTGTTTTTGATTCTGATGTTTAGTTTCCAAGATATGAATGTTTGAATGCGTAAAAATGGCGTTTTTTACAGTTTTTTTTAATTATCTGCCGAAATTGACATTATAGATTAACAATTTATATGTTTTTAGACAACTTTAACAAATACCTTTCTAACAAGCTATAGATTGTTGAAATCGGACTATTATCAAAAGAGATATTTAACATTAAAGGCGGACGAAAGATTTTTATCATTTCCCATTGCCAGAAATATGACCAAAAACATGTAATCTATTATTAACGCCAAAACGGCTTATTTTAGGTCAATAGTATCTTCGGAGAATTTAATGGCGGCAATATGCCCTTTCTTTTGGTATTGTGCTTTTGCTGATTAATCTCCCTATGAGTGAGATATTTTCACAAATTTTCTTGGAAGTGATTATATCGAAATGATGCCTTCAGCAAATTTGTAGCTCTTACTTTTGCGAATAACTTTAGTGAAGACTTCAAATATCTATTTTGAATACTTTAAAAGTTATGGCTTGTTGTTTGTTGATTACTCTTTCTCGCCTATTTATTGTTCAATATAGTAATAATCCATTGAAATAAGCTAAACATTATTTCGATAAAACGAATTTTGTATTTCATTTTACTATCTACAACCGCTAGAAATAATCACCGAACACTTCCAAGTTATCTGGAAGGAACTTGATAACTTATCAGTGCAAAAATGTTCATTTGTGCGAACCTTCTGACTGCAATTTTTCTAACTTATAACCATCGGATCGATCTGAAACATATCGGAAAATGGAAAGCGAAATAAATAACTCCAAGCAACGGCGTAGCCAAGAGAAGGTTTTGGGGTTTAACACCATACAACCCCCCCCCCCCCACCAAACCAAAAAAATAAATTGGATTGAAGTTGAAAATTTATTGATGCAGACTGATTTAATTCAATATTACAATAACAATTATCTGATCCGTAGATTGATAACCTGTTGTTGTAAACATCATGAGGACTTTTGATAAATTGTCGGAATGGGGTTCTTCCTGATATGTAACTGATCTATTGGTCTTGATTTCACAGTTGTCTAATAGCATCAATATCAAATTCCTGCCTGAAAACATTCCAATAGAAAATTCCAGAGTTCTGTAATCAATAATAATCCTCAGATTTCTTTTCAAATTGAGCTCGCTTTTGTAGAGATGTACTGTAATAAAGGTCTTTATTTAATAGGAAGTGAAGTTGAAATTGATTTAATGTCTATGAAACATAGAACTGCTCACCAACAAAAATGCATAACTTTCAAAATTTGCTAAAAATGTTTTTGCCTTTCTCATTCACTCTAAAATTCGTCAATCTAATCGCGACCGGGAGGGCCGAGTGTCATATGCCAATCGACTCAGTTCGTCGAGTTCGGAAAATGTCTGTGTGTGTATGTATGTGTGTGTATGTGGAAAAAATGTGAACATACCGGCCCGGAGCGAGTATGCAGTGAGGGGTTGCTACTTTAAAATTAAAACTAGTTTAAAATTTCTTAACAAGTTGAAAGTTTTTATGCAGAACCCGGATCTTTCTAAATGATCCGCCGCTGGTTTCAAGCGATGTTTCAGTATCACATAGTATCTCAAGATCGTGGCTGTCGATCCATTGTTCGTATGTGAAAATTGTACTGAACATGTAATATTCATTTCCACCATTGTATTGAACATAACCAGCCATGGAATCGTAGTCTGGACAAATGAGAAAAGCACAATTGCACCATTAGGTGGATTAAAACGGGTTTTTATTTTGGAAATGCGTCAAGTTGAGACGAAAACGTAATATGATTAATAACGAGGATAACACTTTCCGAATGTAGAGAGAAATTTATGAAAAATGACGATTTACATTCGACTCTAGCAGGTCCTGATCGATTTTGATGAGAATTTTATTTTTGTTGTATGACCAATTATATGTATAGGCTAAATGTTTTTTTTTTTGACTCAGTACAATATACATAACCCCTTTAGGAAAATTCAGTTTTCCCACCACAATGCATTGATTGAGGAATTTAGATGTTTTATTAACAGAGCATTAGCAATAATTCGTTTGTATGTCTATATAATGGGTCATTTTTTCGCTTTCCCATTGATTTGGTTTGAGATTTCTAGCACTGATGTTGTCCTATGCTGATTTGAGCGATTCTCTGAGTCCTGCCACTATCCCATGTAGTATGTGTTATCAAAAACATCGCGAAGCATCAAGTTCTAAATGTTCTCAAACGATATAATATCCGAAGAGAGTGATAAGAGTTATAAGAAATGTCTCATCACACTGTTAGGTGGATTAAAAGCGTTTTTTCTTTTGGGATGGCGTGACGAAACGATACATTTATGAGGGCATTCGGTAGAATTATGGTGGAATGTGGAAGGACAATGGAAAATAACTTACGAAACGATTTTCCTATCTAGCGCTAGGAAATGGCTCTGAGAGGGCGTGGAAAACAAATGGAATTTCACCTCTAACATTTTCCAGATGGAATGAAAGCCTATGGCCAACTTTTCTCCACGATTTACGTTAGTTTTAAGTAGAGTGATGTGTCTATTTTCGAACTAATATTCAAATTGCAGGACGCGTAAGTTATTATGCGAAAAAAATGAATTATTAGGTAATGCTATCTATTAAAAATATTAGATCATATGTTTCATTTGGCATTTTGTAGCTTCCAGTCCCTTTAGTAGTAAAATAAAATTGGAAACAATACCCTACTATGGTAATTGAGATTTAATTTTGACAATAAAAATGTCTTACTACTGTCTGATCGAAGTAGGTCATCGCCATCCGACATCGGTACTGCATCATTCCGACTGGGTTCATACTTTTACTCATTTTTGACATGGAACGGTTTTTTCATAAAAGAGTAGATTTGACTCATTCTAAAATCAAAAATATCCCTTTGTAACGAAACTATGTAAGGTTTGCACGTTTATAACTTCGCTATTACTAGATGGATTTTAATCATTTGTACACCAAACGATTTAGAAACGTGTAGCTTTAATATTGATAATAATTTAATATGTCAGCAATAAAAGAAGTCTTTTTAAAATCGGAAGAATTGAAAAGTTCACGAAAAAAGGGAAAATTGCCATTCGTGAGGCAGATTTCTCATGCAGAGCCGTCAATAGGAAGCACCTTAGTGGCTCATTCAAACACGAAAAGTCACAACGTGACGTGTACCTGCTTGAATCAGTTGCTTTTTTGCCATGCTAACAACAATACGTCCGGACGGTATAAACCGTAGACGCTACAGATTTTCGGCAACGTTGGCTTTTGCACACACTCACACCTAAGTAGATCAAACACGAAAAGGTATAAATAGAGGTGCCGCGTGGCTGTTTGAATCAGTTGTTGTTTTTATGTCAAAGGTACATGCAATGTTTCAAATCGAGCAGGGTGAGGAATGGACGATAAACTTTGCACACAGCAAATAAACGGGCTTATTTTTTACATGGTTCAACTTTATCCCGCATAAATCTGTACCATATGCCAACCATTGTATCAAACGTCGAAAAACTATTTTCAATATGGTTCGTTCAACAATAGATTAACCATTGCCTGGTATAATATCGAACATAACCAGTGTCGTTTTTTCATGCTCGACCATAGAAACAACGGATCGTTAAGAACAGTCACCATACCAAAATATGCGATTTTCCACATACATTTTGACAACATACCATTCAAGAACCATACAGATTATGGTGGCATGCATATTTTAGATCTGGCGATGCATAAAATATTGGCGCAGAAAAAAACGTCTTCCCTTTCACATTTCAATTCTATCGATTGATGAAATTTCATTTTGTTACACGCAATCTTCTGATGAGATGAGAGCTTGATTGAAACTAGCTGGGCCGTCGCTTTATCCAACTGAGCTATCGCCGTAATACTGCAAGACGAGGATTTTTGATCATGTTAAGCTACAGTTTTTTGGGGCAGCGTGAACAGTGTGCGAATAACAAAGACCACCACCAGAGCAATATTAACCTTTGGCGCCAAAGGACAATGTAGTATACAAATCTCCAATATAGGATGCACGGAAGGTATTGGAAATGGTAACTAAAATGAGTATGGTAGTATAATAGTTGAATTATAATGGTGGAATGTGTCAGTAGTATTCCCAATATGGTGAGTATTATATGAATAGTTAGGAAATGGTTCCGAAGATTTCTGGAATGGTATTTATTTATACGGGATACGAGTTAATGCCACCACTGCCGAAAATCCTTAGCAGGGATGCCAAAAATCTTTTTACTATCTGTGATGACTAAAACAGTAAAAAAATCAGTGAAAATCTGTGTAAAATTTCTAAAAAATCTGAGAAAAATCATAAAATTTCCAAAAATCTATGAAAATTTTAGAAATAATTTTTATCAAAATGCCGAAAATCTGTGTCTGTGGAAAAAAGCTATGATTGAAAAAATTGTAAAAGAAATCTGTGACTTAACAGAAAAATCTGTGAATATGATAACCCTGAGTAGACGCTATTGACTAATCCATGTGCAGTTATGTTAGTGCGAGATTGAGGTAAAATCAGATGGCGAATCGTAAACATCGCGTATATATATATATATATATATATATATATATATATATATATATATATATATATATATATATATATATATATATATATATATATATATATATATATATATATATATATATATATATATATATATATATATATATATATATATATATGTATATATATATATATATATATATATATATATATATATATATATATATATATATATATATATATATATATATATATATATATATATATATATATATATATATATATATATATATATATATATATATATATATATATATATATATATATATATATATATATATATATATATATATATATATATATATATATATATATATATATATATATATATGGCAGTGCTGGCATTGACTCGCATACTGTTAAACCGTTTAAAACTTGCACCCGTTTTCCTGCTCTTCGCAAAGTTTATCGTGCGCTCTTCACCCTGCGCGTATGGCAATCCGTTAGGTACGAGTCATGTACACACGATGATTTGGAATGTGGTTGGGAAGGGTGAGTTTGGAATGAGTTCAACACGGCGGGGTGCGACGTGTGTGAGTTGCGTTGGAATAAATAAATTTATTTTTCTGCTTCTGTGTGCGTTAGGTGAGTGATACGGATAGGGTAATGAGCCTATTCACATACTTTTCATATTTCGAATATGCGCACATGGTCGGACTGAACTGGTTTTGAGCCTACTGAAAAACGGATGTTAGTTAGATATTTTGGTGGGTGGCGATGGTAGAGATTTTGGTGGGTGCGTTGCACATCTAAATTTCTTGAAATGGTTCAAAATTTCGAGTGGGTAATTACCCACTCGGTTATTTTCGAGTGGGTAGTACTACCCACACTACCCACGCTTTCCGCCGGCCCTGTTGGTAATCAGTCCAAAAGTAATGCCATCTGATCAGAATAAAGCTCTAATCGGTTTTTATTGTTATCACAGGTTCTCAAGTATTAGTATTGTATATTAATCAAATTCCTTAGAGTATACTCAGCAGCGCACTATGGGGTAACTAGGCCGAAAACCTGGACAAAATTATTTTCTGCTGTTCTATATATTATTTTGCAATTATAATTCAAGAGAAGCTTAAATGTTTGATCTTGAGCACATTTTTCATAAAAAATCCACCTAACAGTGTGAAATTTGTTTTCTTCTAATATTTCTTCAAAAACTCAATCTAAATGAAACCATTGTGAATGGTGTCTATAGTATCATTCGAAGGACGATTTTCTAACAAATATAATTTTCTAGATTATATTTGTTCATTGGAGACAATACATAAATTACCTTGATCATTCCAAAACTTATGTTATTTTTCTCAAAGCAAAAAGTAATATTTTGAAAGGAGACGATATTTAACTGATTACTACAGAAACTGCTGCTTTGTATGCATGCATTCAATATTACAGTCACAATAATGCTGTTCGTCATTGTGTAAGTATGTTTGGTTCAAAGATTGAGGTGTGGATGTAAATGACCGCCCAAAGAAAATAGATGAAAAATTACTAGGAGAATCTCATTCTCTTGGTAAATAGTAAATTCAAGAAAAAAACACTTTCAGTTTATCAACTGTGAACAAAAGCCATTAAAATTTTTTTTCGGAAGTGCTACTGTATACTGAAGAAAAATGTGTAACGTTAACATTCCTCGATGACTCTTTGTTATTCATCTACAAGTTCTACCGCTGGTTTGAAAAGGTGAGGAGGGAGGAAGGTAAGGGTTTGTCATCGAAAATTTATGACTATTATAAACGGTAAACAATTTACGAAACTGATAAGAAATTTTAGCAGGCGATTCTGTTAAATAAGACTTATAGTTACTTATAATGTTTGATAAAAAGCACAAAAATTATGTAAAAAGTACAATTTTCAAATTGCTCTCAAACCTACGGTCGGACGCGGTCGGATGAGTATACACTTGCGATGGACTGACAATAGCCGATAATTTCGAATGCTTTCAACCTTTTATCTTAATTTGACTTAATTTGATAACTTTTTCAATTGCGAAATAGTACTAAAATCACAAAACAAACAATTACCTTTTTTGTCAAAAGAAAATAGTTTGACTTTTTTTTATTTCGATATATCCAGCATTAGAGTAGTTAGAATAGGTCATTAGCAACGTTTCCTACTATAATAATACTACATTGATTGTATTGTTCAATTTTAGTAGAAAGTGTTTCCTATTGCCTGATTTAATAGAAAAAAATGTGTTTATTTTTAATAATGTTTGACCGTGTGTCACAAATTTAGACCAAAGTTTTTAGTTATCATTTCAATGCTACACGATGTAGAAAATATTGAAGAATGTTTAAAAAATATAGTTTGATTAAAAAGTTAGAAAAAAATTTACCCTATTTTGTCCAACTTTTTGTTCTAGCCACCCCATAGTGCAGCGTTGCGTTTAATATAGCCCAGTAAACGAAAATGCGGCTAGGCACGTTAAACTAGATGCTGACGATTGGTAGGCTATCGAAACTTTTTTCTAGGCTACCCACCGTAACTTGCCGTTTACTGTAAAATTAGTGTGGGAGGAGTTTAAAAGTGAAATTGTAATGTAAACAATCACATCCTAGCGGAGGATTTTGATTTATTATTACGAACAGTTTTGTTTCAAACTGGTGTACGCTGCCGTTCTCTTTGTTGCTTCTTTTAAAAAATGTTTAGAACTGTGTTTTGATTATATATAAAGCATACAGTCGTGATTCGCTGGTTGGACACTTTTTAACTGGACCGCTTTTTAGTTGGACTAGCGGATAGTTGGACCATTGTCCAACTAAAAAGCATCTGAACGTCAAAATCTCGTGTCAAAGTTACTTTGACAATCAATCTGACAATATTTAGAGATATGAACAGATGCATTTACACTACCAACATCTCCTTTGGAGAGTTTTTGACATTTGTCAGTCGGTCCAACTAGCGAATCAAATTCGTTAGTTGGACAAGGCTGTGGCCCAACCAGCGAATCACGACTGTATTCAGTACGTACATTCCGGTTCGTTGAATTGGGGAAAATAATTTCGAGTCAAGTAACAACCTGAGGACACGTTCTGGTGTGGTTCAATTTTAGATTCATAATTTTAACAGTTCTATAATATAAATGTTCCATAGCATAAAATTGAAAAGTTTATAGCTAGAATTTACTCTCCCCAGCAGCAGTTTGATTATTTTTCTCAAATTTATCCAGTCTGAGTATCTCTGCATATTTTTCACAAATTTACTTATTGTAAGCGATTAACAGGAACGGAGGAATTAAACGGAAGACATCTGTCTCAACAAGTTTAACCAAGAGGAAGAGATGATCGACTAATTGAAACAACCGATTAGTTTATGTATAGCAGAAAGCATGGTGTTAAACTTGGTTTTAGAATTTTATTATAGAATAAATTGTAGAGTATGGGAGCAGCAGAGGAAACATTCCGATGATGAAATAGTCTCCAGCAATGAAATGAGTCGATAGTTTTGATACAATCAAATTAATTCGCGAATTATGTTGCACGCTCTTGAGAAAAGCTTTATTTTAAATGTCGCCGTGGTCGTGTCCTGTATACAACCCTTTAATTTTTTTTCCTTAAAAAAAATTAGATCAATGTTTCTAGTTATGAAAATGTAGGTTTATTTAAAAATATGGCTTGTTGAAAACACACTGTCTCTGGTAGAAAATATTTAAACAAAAAAATCAGTTTCGCCAAAATACTCACTAGTCGAAAGCTTAGATGCTCCTCTTTCATCTGAGCATAACTTTGAAATGTTCTATCGGGGGGTCTAGAACATTTTTTTTCATCATTGTGATGAATTTTTAAGTAATTTTTCAATGAGTAGCTCAAAACATACATCTCCCTTTTGGGAGGTTAAATCAGTGAGCATACACTGTCAGAGGAACGGACTTGTAACGTTAATGAAATGCTTTGAAGACACCATTTAGCCAGCTTCGCATTGGTATTAAGGGGTCTTGAAATTTACAAAACAAATCGTTTCCTTCTTTTTTTTTCTTCGGAATATATTTTTGCTCGGGGTTTCTATGTAACTAATGTTACATTCAAAACTCTATCATTGTTCTATGGTTTCTTCGAACAATTTTAGCTCAATTTGATTTATTTTAGTTTTTAGTTTCTTTGAAAATTACGAGTTTAAACACAATCAACAAACTCTCCTTTTAAAAACACAGGAGCAGTGGTCCACATTTTAGCAGAAAATTATGCTTTCCGTAAAATCATTTCATACTATTTGATTTGAAGGGGGCGAGAAAATGTTTGAAAGCAGTAGGGTGTTTTTAGAGATTGTTTATTGGTTCAAATTAGCAATTGAGCAATTGAAAATTGAAATTTTGAAGTGCACTTTATCAAATATTTTGATTTGAGTAGTCAACGAAACAAAGGATACATCAAATAAAGGTAAAATGTTCTGAGGAATCCAAAAATGGAAAAGAATCCCGAGCAAACAAAAATCTATTATCATAAAATATAAACAAAAGCGTATTGTTTTGCGGATTTGAAGAAATTCTAAAAAGTTATTGCAACAGGTTTAAAATCTATGTTGGCCCAAAAACTCAATTATTTAAAATAAATAAATCAAAACAAAAAAAAATAAATATTTTCACAACTTGGCAGATGCGAAAAATTGTAATGTTTTCTATATAGAGACATTTTTAAGGCAAAATATAGTAATATTTTGTGCATTGATCGCAAATCCAAAAAGAAAGTATTCAAAATTTCAGCCAATTTCAAAAGATTAATCTACAAAGACAGTTTCATCTCACGTACCATAAAAGTAGGAAGCAGATATTTGTAAACAGGAAGCAAATATTACGCCAATGTACTCATAATAAGTGTACTAACAAACACTGTAATCGTTGAAATTGGTACACATCAAAATGACTTCTCGCTCAAAGGGAGGCACGTTTGTGAAAAATGCTCTAAATTTAAGTATTAAACAATACATACACATAGCTAATTGAATTCAAAGAACACAAATAAATCATTAACTAAGAAATCATTTTCTGATACTAATTATTCATCAAGTTTCAAAAAAAGATAGTTTCATATATCGACATATAAACGATTAATGAAGTGTCCCTATGAGACAAAAAAAAATCCCCCGAGTAAATTCAAAATTATTTAAATTTTAAATTTAAATCAGCCCGAAATTGGCTACATGTCGGTCATTGGTGTCTTCATGAACGTAACAAGCTCCTCCTTCTGATACTGTATGCCGAAAGATCCATCCCCATAAAAGTGATATATCTTCTGAGAGCTTTTAATTGAAACGCAATCTTCAAAAATAATTATCAAAATGTTGAAAAAAAATTATTGTTCTAGAGCCCCCGATAGAACATTTCAAATTTAGTCTCAGATGAAGAGGAGTATCTAAGCATTCAATTAGTGAATATTCCAGCGATACTGATTTTTTTTTGTTTAAATATTGTTCTACCAGAGACACCGTGAAAAACTTTTGATTTTTTTTCTCGCGATTCAACCTTTAGCTACTTCGCAGTGCGTCCGTTCAGTCAGTCGATAGTGCTGATAGCAAGCATAACTAGCTGTAATCTTACAAACAGTGTATTGTTTGTGAAGGTCAAGTCTCACCTGAAAACGTTTCGAATAAAGATGGTGCAAACTTTAAGCGTAACCAGGCGTTTTCCTTGTTTTCTTAACTCGCACATTTTCAGTGCGGAAAAGCAAAATTCGCAATTTCACCCCCACGTACGTGGATGAAATCCTGTTAGTCTGGTGCGGTCTTGAATTTCCAATTAAGCTAACGATCTTTTTTTTTCGCATCAACTATAGCCGCACATCAAAGCAGGTATGACAATCTAGGAATTTGCTTCGAGCAAAAAAAGGAGCCGCAAGCGAATTTCCTCAGACTCGTTATCGATTTTTCTGCAGTTCTTCAGTGGCGACTTCTGCCCGACTTCACTAGATTGCCTTTTCCTGGATAAGAACATCGTGAACGGAATGAGCGTAAGTAAATGGTGGGTTGCCTGAGTCGTTGTCGTAAATCTTTTCGTGTTCCTAGACTCATTTCTTCCGGGGGGAATTAATAGGTGGGTACTGGTGGAAATCGCAGTTGCTGCACGTGATCGCAATGCCGACTGAGGTCGGTATGTGCGTGTTTCGGTGTAATTACCTTCACGTACGGTATCGTCTAGGAAGGGAGGGTTCGACGCTTGGTCCTTAACGAATAACAGGGTGATTTTATTTAGTAACCTCGTAGTTTTATGCAGGGGGGAAATTGGCCACCCACAAAACGTTCCTTCTGACGAGTAGTTTTCCTATTTTTTAACATCAATTCATATTTATGGTTATTCGTTTTGTTTGAATTCATGAATAGGGGTGAGGAAGGGCCTTCAGTACGCTGTAGTTTCTATTTGAAGCACATAATGATCGGCTCATATAATGAATGTCAAAGAATAATGACGTTGATGAGTATGTGCTTCTGCGAAGAAAGAAAAAAACAATTATCGTGTTGGTTGGGTTCAAAAACAGGTTATGCTAAATTTTATGAACCCAACCGACACTTATTACAACATCAGTACTGGAAATAATATCATTCATTCAACGGTTTGCGTTGAAATAAGATGCTCGTCGAAGACATTGTTTTAGGTTTTTAGGTTCCTCTGCTAACCGGAATCATTCGCAAGTCCGGTTAGTAAACAGAAATGAAGAACGAAAGGGGTAGAATGAAAAAAAAAAAACAAATACACCTAATTAATTAAAGCATCTTGTTTCAATGAAAGTATATTAACAATGAACATACTCTCGAATACACATTACACTCCTTCAGCCACTTTTGATTTAACTCCTGGCTCATCCCTATTTCCTCAAATGCGGCAGGGTTAAAGTTTACCTTTGATCTCTCAAGTCTGAACCCTGCTGTGTGGTAGGCATTTTTCCATCGGCGGTAGACGGAAGCGTATTCCCCAAGGACCGTGCTTCTGTCCCTCCTAAATTCAGACACACCTTTCGATTGTCGGAACAAGAGAAAGAAGAATAGGCACTTGCCTCAGTTGTGCACAATTTCAAGTGAATCTTCAGCCGAAAGTAAAGTGGGACACTATCCATCGTCGGAAGGTGGCGTTAGCGTAGGGAGTGGGCTGCTTGTAAAAATATTTGCTCTGATCTTAGCGCGACAAGGCAGGTTCCGGGTTTATTCTGGTAGACTGTGAAATTCCGCTTCGGCAACTGGATGTTAATCTCATTGGCAACAGAATGGCTCTACACCCAACAGGGTGCTGATGGTACGTACGTGACTGGGTGATTCCAGCGGGATCCGACTGTGTTCGTTGAAGAGCGCGTTCGGAGGTACCAGGGTTGATTGAAGGTCAAGCGTGAAAATAAATTGGATGGGTTATTTTCGAACCCTTTCCGCTGTTGATGAACATGGCAGCGGTAACAAGAAAAGTATGCAAATTGAATGAATGACACGCTTGAATGTGACGCACATTTTGTGTACATTCGATTCACGTGGATTTTCAATGGCTCGTAGAGGCTTTAAGTACGGGCACGTGCAGGGAGAGAAAACGAACGAGAATGATCGATGGCTCTAAAAAATTCTTGACGATTCTATTTCTTAAACGAATAAAATTATTCAAATGCTCAGAAAGGACGAAGTATACTCGTATACGTGTAGTTAAAATGCACACCAAACAGACGGGTGATTAATATCAGAAACATAACCAAAATGAAGTAGAATACACATTAGGCTGTTAATATGAATACTGAGATTTTAACTATCTTCTGAAAGGTTGTATTAAAACCAATTATTTCGATCTTTCTAATAACGGGATACGAACATATTCAAACATATTCTTCGGATTCTCATATCGTCACTGTTGTGCGATTTTATGATATGCACCATTTAGCATCTTTCGACAAAATTCGATTTTTAAAGTTTGAGATTCAATATCTTGAAACTTATAAATCATAGCAAAAATTTAGAGAAGACAATTCATGCTTCTACCTGTTCTGTGGTAATTTCTCAATTATTACAAAGATCGGTAGTCGGGGATTTGTGCCTTGTGGTGTGTTTTCATTATTTCCTGAGCGGAAGGAGGCGTGGGGAAGTAGAATCGGAAGGGTGAGAAAAATAACAGCACCAATACAAAAACAAACAACAGGTAAACTAAACTCACGAGTAGTTCAACTCGCCTGCGAGTAAGCCCAAAGCTCTTTATCACATTGGATAAGAAACTTTAGTATGTCTCTAAGTTTCAGTCGTCCAAACATGGTTTCGTCTATATAAGGACGGACGAAAACTCGAAATCGCAATTGCGCTACGGCTGGACAGTTGCATATCAGATGATATGAGGTTCCGTAGTCGGATTCACAAAGATCACATGAAAAAGACTTAGCGCGCTGAATAGTTGCCATGTAATAATTGAGTTTGCAGTGGCCGGTTAAAGTCCTGGGGCGATATTATGGAACCATTTCGAATCGACTTTTTCATACAAGCTTGCATACAAACAACCTTTCGTTTCGAGATGCGCAATGCCACCCCTGGTCAGCATGCCGCAGTGAAGCTTCGAAAAATGTAGGAGATTTTTCGAAATCACTGGGCACGGTTGTTCTAGAAACTCCTTTGTTTGGTGACACGTTTGTAGATTTCACCAATTATTGCGGTGCTGGGACGAAGCCCAGGACCGTATTTTTTCCCTTATCCAACTTGTCAAAATTGGCAGGCGGACTCAGGACCAGCGTAGTCAATCGCTGAACCTGCCCTGGCCAATCCGTCAGCCCATTCATTCCCAGTAATACCGGAATGTCCGGGCACCCAGACAAGGTAAATAGTGTTGACAATGTCTGAGCTAAGGGCCTTGATTGCAGCCTAACTATCAGAGCAGAAGTTTATAACTCTGCCGGACAAATTCAGTCGAAGGGCCGATTGTACCCCGCACATAATCGCAAAGATTTCTGCTTGGAATACAGTACAGTATCTACATAGTGAGTGAGATTGTTCCAATCTCATTTCACGACAGTAGACACCAGCACCAGCACGTCCCTCCAACAGAGAACCGTCAGTGTAACAGACCACTTACGTTTGTTGTTGTCTTTCCATATAGCCAGACAACCATTCCTCTCGAGGGAGAATCTTCACATGGAATGTACTGTAAGGAAAACTACATGTGAGTGTAATATCGCTGGGAGCAATAATATCTTCACCCCATGTAACCATTTGTGACCACAATCGTGTATGACTGGTAGCAGGATCAGCATGGTTGCTGGTTCCAAAGCCCAGTAACCTGCAGTCTGTATGCACATGATAGTGCTTCTTGTTTGAGGTGTATGTGTAATGGTTTGATATTTAGAAGTGCCTCAAGAGCAGTAGTCGGAGTTACGGTGAAAGCACCAGTCAAAGCCATGAGCGCCATTCTTTGTAGATGGTTTAGCTTTGACTGAACTGTCATCACCTCTCCCCTCGGCCACCACACAAGACATCCGTATGACAGTATTGGACGTACAATTGTCCTGTGAATCCAATAGATGTATTTGGGTTTGAGACCCCAGGTCCTTCCAAAAGCTCGTCTGCACTGCCCGAAAGCTATGCACGCTTTCTTGACTCTGAACTCAATGTGAGCAGACCAATTCAGTTTGCAATCCAATATAACTCCAACGTATTTGACTTGATCTGCACACAGTAGCTCAGAATCAAAGAACTGCAAGGGACGAACCCCAATTGTTATTCGCTTCTTCGTGAAAAGAACATTGAAGTTTTGGTTGGGTAAACTGATAATTTAATTTGTCGACACCACTGTTCGACAGCCCTTAATGCTTGTTGCATTAAGTCAAAGATTGTTCCGATGCAAAGTCCTGTAATTAGTATTTGGTAATCGTCAGCAAACCCGTAGGTTGGAAATCCAAGCTCATTGAGTTTCTTCAACAAGTGTCACACTGTGGAGTTGTGTGGAATAGACATTCTCATCACAACACGGAGGAAATATATTTTATGCTTCTGGTTGCACTGCCAAAACGAACGCTCAAGAGCGAAACATAAAACTTAATGAAACCATACAACTATGGTCGTCACTCTCGCACACAAATACTATTGAAGCAGCAAGCCGCAGCTCATCCAACCGCACAAACTTATAATAATTATCACTTTTCGTAGTGCTTCGAAACGCTCCGCATCATAGCCACGAGATCTGCTGTCCAACACTCAGCGTAAATCAGCGTGATTGGAAAAAATTTAATCGAAGTCAAGGTAAATTATCTTTCATTGTGCCGAGAACGACGCTCTTAACTCACGAAAATGCACTCCATGCAGAGATCGCGCACAAGCACGCGAAGGAACCAAAAGCCGCTACAAAAACGCCAGCACAAGCGTCGGTTGAGCCACCATTTTGCTACCACGAGACGCTATTCCGCAGCAACATATCACTGGAGCTCAAACAGAGTAACCACGACGCACGGTTCCCGAACAAGGCTCTCCACCAGAGGTAAAGCTGCCATCATAAACTCAATAATTATTCACTCATCGACATATTTCTAGAGCCTTTTAAGACGTGCTTCTGAATAGCGTACGCCTCCATATTGTACGATCTCATCGGCGCTCCCCGGCATTACCTTGCCTGTTATCACCAATGTGCAGAGAGCCGAGCAATCCAGGCATTTAACCTCACTAGGTGTTGCAGTGCAAAAGAAGATGCAATAGTGTCGGTGAGAGAGCTTCGACCGGCAAGGCAAAATCACTGCGGAGAAGAAGTACGCCTGCCCACGGTCGCGAGCTGATTGTCAGACGATACGAGTGACGAGTTTGCGGGCATTGGGTATCAGCCGTCAGCCGAAGGCGTGCTTGTGTAGAAAAACAGTGACCCGAAAAGACAGTACGTAGCAAGTGTTATCATTGTATTAAGACCGCGCCACGCGGGAGTGTGAGCAGAGGGGGTGAGACAGAGGGACTTTCTATCATCGACGGCGGGTCTCCGAATTGTGTGTGTGAGTTGTGGCACGGTGCAATTGCGGCAGAAGAAACGAGCGACCCGTATTAGTGTTCCATCAGCACATTCGAAACACCGAGCGCTCAGAAGCGAGTGATCGAGTACAGTCGTATCGACGATGGTGGTGAATCATCAGAGGGGCCCCTCTACGTCACGTCGAAGTTCGTCCGCTTATAACAGTAGTCACCGGAGACAGCAAGTGTGAAGCAGGAAAGTTAGATAGGGCAAGATAGAAAATGTATTTAGGACAACGGGCACAATATACAAGATGTTAACATGATTTATTTTTTGAATGCTTATTGGCTGCCCGAGTATCTCATTGACACTAAATGCGCTTTAGCCGGGCGAGAAGACAAAGGGAAGCAGATCTCGTCCACCCAATGAGTTGAGCATGGCTTATTTTCACAGTCTATGGTGTTTACTTGATTTTTATTGTTAATTTTATTGGTTTTCAATCCAACCAGTGCCAGTATATGGACAAAGAGGAAGAAGTGTAACACAAGCCATCGGCAACCAAGTTCCATAACAAAGGTGACAGAACGCCACCCTGAGGACAACCGCAAATACTCAACTTCCGCATATCAGCCTGTCGCAGTGACGAGCAAAGTATGCGGTCACTAAGCATTGCGTTTATCCAACCCGAGATACATGCAGATATCTCATGACCGCGCATCGCTTCCAGAATAGACTGGAAGGATACATTGTCAAAAGCACCCTCAATATCTAGGAATACAGCCAAGCTAGATTGCTTGAGCAAGAAGGCTTTCTCAATGTTGTAAACAGCATCGTGAAGCAGAGTGGTGGTGGATTTCCCACACTGATATGCATGTTGCATTTTGTGCAGTGGATATTCAACTAAACTCACGTTCCTGATGTGATGATCGATTATCCGTGCCAAAGCTTTAAGAAGAAAGGAACTTAAGCTGATAGGCCTAAAACTCTTGGCTTCTTCATAGCTTGAGCGCCCCCATTTGGGAATATATCTAACAGTTATTTCACACCATGCTTTCGGAATATACCCGGTAGCAAGACTTGAAAGCATGATCTTTTTCAAGGCATGTTTGAGAATATCAAATCCGCAGTAGCACGGGAAGTATTCCATCTTTTCCGGGTGATTTGTGTGGAGCAAAGCTGGCAACTGCTCCCTTGACCGATTCAGTGGAAACCATTGAGCGTGCTAACGCCTACGAGTCCGAATCACCAGAATGAGATCTGTGAAAATTTTTCAGCTCCGGATCGAAACACCATCTCTGTTTTTAAGGAGTTCATCTGAAAATCATTTGATTTCAAGAGAATTTTATTTATCCTGCTAGCCTCGTTCAAACAAGAGACATTAGTGCATAGGTTTTCAGGAATCAGAATATATTCGCTCAAATGGCACGTTCCCTGTATGTAGTCGGGGATTTGTGCCTTGCCTAGGTTTTGCCAGCAAGCCCGCTCTGCAGATCTGAGACATTTCTTATATGCACTACGAGCTGACCTGAAAGCCCTGGAATCATCACACTGACGTCGATTCCTAGCTCTTCTCATATCCTTCTTCATTCTTTCAAGCTCAGCCCATCATCACGGGGTTCTTCGTATGATGCTACTATGAATGAATTTGTCGTATCCAAGACGTCATCCGAGTCGTCTAGTTGACTAATTGTTGGAAAATATCCATGAAATGTAGTCGCCAAGTTTTCCAAAAAGAGGTCCCAGTTTGTAGATTTAGGGTTACGATATGTTTGCTAGTTTGTTTTTTACATTTAATTTAGATTTTCTATTAATCAGAGGATATAGCCGTGATTCAAACAGCTACGCGGCACCTCTATTTATGCGGAGCGTGTCAGTGTGTGCAAATGCCAACGTTGTCGAAAATCTATAGCGTCTACCGCTTATACGGTCTTGTTGCTCGCATGGAAAAAAGCAACTGATTCAAGCAGGCACGCCTCGCCTCTATTTATGACTTTTCGTGTTTTTTTATTTTAATTATAGAGGCTTTAACCTTAGGGTCATTTGCCTCTTTTTGGGTTAGAGAAATCTCTTTTTGGAAAAATCCATATGCCTATGTGCGGGGGGAGGGGGTGTTGGGAACCGAGCTCAAGTGAGCTGCGTTCAAGGAAATCGATTTACCAACTACGCTATGCCCGTTCACACTTTTCGTGTTTGATTGAGCCACTAAGGTACTTCCTATTAACCCTCTAGTTCCCAACACCGCCTCTAGGCGGTCTCTATAAAAATCCTTATAATACTACTAAAACATAATTGTATACTGTCATCCGCACTAGCATTTCTTCACAACGCTCACTCCTTTCGTACACACACATTTTTTTGAATATTCGTAGCTTTCTGTCAAAGGCAATTGAAGCTCAAAGTAGAAAACTCGAGGAAAATGTGGAAAAAAAACTATTTTGTGCTTAGTGGTAATCTCCATTAAACAAGTTTTAACTATTTTTGGAAATTTCAACAACTAAAAAAATATTTTTGAGTAGCCTGTTACTAGCATTTCACTGTAGATGTGAATTGGTTTAGTGGAATAATTCGGAAGTTTGGCTTTTTGGTAAAACACTGGCGGTGTTGGGCACCTGAGCGAAAAGAATTTTCAGTCTTTAGTGATTACTTATTGTACTGAAACTAGCATTATGTGCAATTTTAACTGGAAAAAGTTTGTTTTAAAAACTATGAGTGAATGCTGCTGTTAGAATATGGATGTCCATATCTTTTAATAATATTTAGAAGAGTCTGGGGCTAGCTGGCGAAATTTTCGTCTTCTTTTGTATTAGACATATGGCGCTGTCTCTAGTTCTACACTTCAAGTACTCTGTAATACATTTTCCAATGTGTTTATGTTGCATTACATTCTATTTCGTACACGTTGTAAGCGATATTGAGTTTTCGAGCGTATTAGAGTGAAGAGCCTATTTCAGTCGTATTACGGAGGGTGTCTCACCATTTTATTAATTACTTGGAAAACAATTTATGCAATGCGTATGAATTGGCACCAATATCTTTGCTTTCTTCTTATGAACCATTATGATAACAAAAATCACCTTACCATTTGAACCAATGCCTTGAATAAAGATGGCTAACGCCACTTTAACCAATGGATTCACATTGTTAGGGCGAAAATTGGCTTATTACTCTAGGTGAAGTTTTTAAATTTAAGCATTTTTGT
This sequence comes from Topomyia yanbarensis, assembly GCF_030247195.1. Taxonomy (NCBI): domain Eukaryota; kingdom Metazoa; phylum Arthropoda; class Insecta; order Diptera; family Culicidae; genus Topomyia; species Topomyia yanbarensis. The sequence continues at coordinate 62,175,779 of NC_080670.1, forward strand.
TATTTAGGGCGAGTTCAAAGCTATTCCACGAATGGCTAGAGCTTTCGTTAGCGCGCGAAAAGAGCTTTCCCTAGCCGTAACCACAAACAAAATTTGTTTTTTTTTGTTTGTTTACTTCGGAATTTTACCTGTTGAATTTCGAAAATTCGCTTCTGAATACGAAGTGTGCGCCGAATTTAAAATGTCGAAACATTGAGGCTGAAAAATAAGAACAAGTATTTTGCAGTTTATTGAAAAGACATCTCTAGCGATATATACTTTATCATCAAAAGTGGTCAGAGCGCATCATTGTTCGTATAGTCTTAAGTTGGCGAGATTTCCGCATCACATATTTAAAATTCTGTGATGCAGCCAACAGTCTGCTCTTTTATGCAACGCATTCTCTTTTACACGATCTTCTTAAATTCAAAAGATAAAACATGATAAGTGAAACTATCGCCAGCAGACCCTGAACTTCCCTAGTATAAATTAGAAGTGATTAATTAAACAACCAAAGCACTAGAGAAATACTCATTACAGTTTAGGTAATTTGCGTTCCGATGAGGTCCAAAATATAAGCAACTATCTGTATTCGCTTATGTTGAAGTAACTAAAAGAATTTTTTTATGTTTTTTTCCGCCCAGGTGCCCAAGACCGCCTCTAGGCGGCGTACTTATTTTACGGTTTTAAGGGGTTATACACAAAGTTGGAACTCAAAAAATCGAAAAAAAACCTGTTTTAATCCACCTAGCGGTGCAATTGTGCCTTTCGCATTTCTCTAAACTATGGCACGGAGGCTTTTTATGTTCAACATAATCGTGGAAATGTCCATTACATTCTTAGTACACTTTGCACTTATACACAATGGCATGCCAGCCACGAACTTGATGAGCTACGTGCCGACGGTGAAACACTTGAAACAAAAAAATATCATACTCCATTAGCCTAATCAGCATTAGATCAATGTTATCTGCTTGCTAACTCATTTTGTCATGCGGGGGTGGGTATGTGAAAGTCCCATGAACGAACGACTCCCCAGCTTAAATTGGTATGCTTTGTGATATAGTGGTGGTTTAAAGATGATGGGGTTGAAAGGGAGGGGTATGAGGGCTGGATGGGGTGGTGGTCTGAGGGGTGATTTAAGGAGATTTTTAAAGGAGGGGCGCGAACAGTAGAGGGGGGGGGGTGTAACCCCTCTCCGTAAACCATCAACTACGCCCCTGTTAAAATCCAGAAACCCTAAACGAGTCGAAAAAAAAATTTGGCCCTCCGGCCCGGGATTAGGTTGACGTTTTTCAGAGTGATTGCATAACCTTTCTATATGAGAAAGGCAAAAATGTGCCAAAATCCAAAAAAGTGAATCGTAGTCAAATTTTTTTTCGAGTTTGCATCAAATCTCGACGTTTCATGCACCTTGAACACATTTAGCATCAAAAATAAAAATTCTATTTTTAATTTTTCCTATAGTTTTTATGAGAAATTTCTGTGTGGCCGCACTCTGAAACCCGCAATTCCGGAACCAGAATTCCGATCGATCCAAAATTCAATAGCAGCCGATGGGAAGGTTGCACCTTTCATTTGAGACTAAGTTTGGGCAAATCGGTCCAGCCATCTCTGAGAAAAATGAGTGACATTATTTGACACATACGCACATACATACACACACACATACACACACATACATACACATGCATACATACACACACATACAGACTTTTTCCGATCTCGACGAACTGAGTCGAATGGGATATGACACTCGGCCCTCCGGGCCGGGATTAGGTTGACGTTTTTCAGAGTGATTGCATAACCTTTCTATATGAGAAAGGCAAAAAATTATTGAATATTCTGAAAGTACATACTTTTGAAAATATCTGTGCGAAATTTCATCAAGATCGGAGCACCAGATTTCAAACTACTTCCGTTCGCAGCGCGTAGGAATTTCTGCGAATGAAGGTAACACAAAACTTTAAACGCAATTCCCAAGTAACAATTGCTACAAGTGCAATCTAAATTTTATGAGTGGCTAAAAACTATCTTAAAACCTTAATTGTTACTAAGGTTATCTCGGAACTAAGCTTTTTGAAAAGTACCATTGCGGTGAACGTGATATCTCAAAAACCATTCATCCGATTTTCATAAAGTTTTTTTTGAATTGTTTGTATTTACATTCTCGCATACTTGAACGGCTCCTTTCATCCAATTTTTTTCGATTCTTTGCAATGGATTTTTGATTAAATTTTTTAAAACCACAAAACTCAATTTTGTGGTCCACGTGAAGAAAAAAAATGTATTGGGAAATCGATCCGTTTAAGTACACCACAATACATTTTTCCATACAGCTTGGAGAGCGTTCACCGCAAACCTCTGCCAAAATAACACGCTTCGGGGGATAGGCCATAACTCCGCCAACCTTCAATATTTTTTTTAATTCAACTTGTTATTTTGAGCTTTGATAGTACTACTAACGAACTGTCTTTCGCTTTTGCAAATAAAATTTGCATAAAACACTTTAAAAAATCACGAACCTAGCTCAAGTTTTCGTCACAACTTTGTATATAACCCCTTAATGAAAAATCCATTACTTACAAGAATTATCAACATTATTTTCGTTTTTCTCATCACGAAGCCCACCTACAAAAGTTTTTTCAAGCCAAAAAAAATTTGGGCACTAGAGGGTTAACGTCTCTGCCTGAGAAATCTGCCTCACGAATGACAATTTTCCATTTTGTTGGTGAACTTTTCAATTTTATCGATTCTCAAAAGACTACTTTTACTGCAAAGATTTTAAATTATTATCAATAATTAAACTAGACGTTTCTAAATCGCTTGGTGTATAAATGATTAAAATCTATCTAGTAATAGCGGAGTTATAAGCGTGCAAACCTTACATAGTTTCGTTACATAGGGATATTTTAGATTTTAGAATGACACCTAGCCCCAGATAGTAGAGTAAGACATTTTTAATTTCAAAAAATCGTCAAATGCAGAGCATATTAGCAAATTCAATCCGAAGAAGAAAGTGTGGTACATCGATCTTTACGAATGTGTGCCCGGGTACATGCGTTGCAGATTTCGATTTTTTTAAATGGTCCAAAATTTCGAGTGGATAATTTACCCACTCGGTTATTTTCGAGCGGGTAGTACTTCCCATACTACCCACGTTATCCTCTGGCTCTGTCAGTGGCTCACTACTGCGTCCTATACACGTTTGCTTAATGCACTTTCGTAATATTTTGGTTCATCTGACATAGCTGTTAGAACTATGACATGGATTGACGACATATTAAAATCAAATTCAATCGTTAATTATCCGGAAATCATTTTATTGGCTCTCTAAACGTGTTATCGCTGATACTCGAAGACAACTTTACTACAGTTTCTGATTCTGATCGACGTGCCCGACTGCTGAAAGGTTGACATAAAACCACTTAAGCGCTTGGCAACCACATAACGTCCTGCTGATGTCTTTTAAGATTATCACTTTTTATTATCGAGCAGTAATGGAATCATCCTATTTTTTCTTTGGCGATAGCGTAAAATTTTCTCTAACAAAAAATCTACTTCAATTGTTCGGTCTTGTTTGCAAAAGTTCTGGTGCAGGAAAACTACCATTCAGTTGTACTACATGTTAGGGCATTAGCGTGAATTTTTTCGCCTTGCACTTCCGAGAAAGATAGTCGAGAACATAAAGTCATTATTCTGAATACGTGTAGGTCCAATACGAATCCTGCTTTGCCAATGGAATCCTAAATCCCCGTTGAGCAGCGGTTCCTACAAATATATCGATTCATCACAGCTCTGGCGGTTGCCGAAGAAAGAAAAAGAAAAGCCAAACAGAGGGTTTCGGGAACAAAGGAAATGTGTCGTTTTTCTCCCCGGATTGAATTTTTCCGGAGCTTCGCTTTTTGTTAAGGCTTTTCCAGTTCCCTTTTGTCTGGTCGATTTCTTTCGCACCCTGTTCAGTCTCTTATCCAATTGAACTGATTACCAGCTTAGTTTGGCAGTAGGAATGGAACTCGGAAAGGAGGGAGGTTACTGGAGTGTTTTTTCCCTAACTGTACATTGGAAGGAGGGATTAGAGTCTTGCTAAAATTAGGCCTGTGATTCAGTGGCGTAGCCAAGGGGGGTTTTGGGGGTTAAAACCCCCTCCAAACCAAAATATTTGAATTGAAGAAAAAAAGTTTGATGCTGACTAGTGTATTAAATATTCAAATAATTATTTTCCAGTTTATTATCCGTTCATTACATTGAGAACCTAATGTTTTAAACGTTATGGCGACTTTTTGTAAATTGTGTAACTAATATTTTAGTGAGGATCCTATAGTTGATAAATCATGTAAATATCAAGCAAAATAGCTCAATGAAAACGCCTACATAGAAACTAACGAAAAATGGCGTTTACGCTTGTTTCTAACAGGTCAGAATAGGTTTTTATGTGCATTTGATTTTATTGGGTTATCACTTATATAAAGTGCCACTAGCTAGGATTGGTAATAAAAAAATGGAAAAATTTTCACGCTTTTCGCTATTTATGGTGTACATTTGGGTATCGAATTGAATGGCGCCAAGATTCCATAATTTGGAAACCATCAGCTTTTGGAGGTTTAGTATTTAGCAGCATAATTTTGTTGATTAATTTTTCCAGTTGGATGCATTACTAATTCCAATCAAATTTAGTTCGAAACTTAGTGTCTTCAGTAAAGTTTTCAACAATATTATTGCAAATAGCTTGGTTCAAGATATGAATGCAACCCGTATTTGTGCTTTATAGGCCATATTGCACTACGAATTCCCTTACTAACGGTTATAGGCGGCAACAAAGAATTTGAAAGAACACCTTGTAGATGAAGTTTACTATCCTAGCATGCAAAAGTGACTTCAACGCCACTTTGGTCAAATTTAATTTTTTCATATTTTTAAGTTCACTACGGAAATTCACATCTTTCAGTGCAAACGACATCAAATAAAAATAAAAAATAACTTGTTGAAATGCGAAAAGCAAAGTGGCCTATCAGGATGTTTATGTCACCGATGACGAGCTTAACATTCCGCCATAGGCAGCTATCATAGACATGCTCCAGCTGCACATAAAATGCATCCTTTTCGGCTTCGTGAGGTCAGTGCACATTAATAATGCTCTAGTCGAAGAAATGGCCTTTGATCCACACTACACACATCCTTTCGCCTGCCACTTGATCACGCGTTGCCCAGCTCTTGTGCCGTCGCTCGATCCCCGCATTTCCACACCTTCTGCTCCGTCAAGCTCTTCCAATGCTACGGTTTCGAAGTTGCGAGTTTTCAGCTCATCCTTTTCTGCTTGATTGTTAGTAAAGTGGTGTTTTTGGGCCACTCGTTGAACTTGACCTATCGTGTCTCGTAGCCCGTCACCCAACATAACTGACACCTGCGACAGGTATTTAGTTCTGCCTACGGTAGGGTTATAGCGCCCATGCCACCCCACCCCATTTCGCTATTACTGCAGAACGCGGTAGTACCCAGTCGATCGCGGCCTACAGATTAAATGTCATCAATAGACCCGCAAACATTTTTGAAAAATCTAAGATTTTCGTCAAAACCCCCTCCAAACCAAATTTCTGGCTACGCCACTGCTGTGATTTGTATGCAAATGTTTGATTTTGATCGGGACCAGTTAGTGATTTGCTTACGAAATTAATGATGATTGATGTAAACATACAAAAAAGATTTGTATAAAATTTACAAATTGCGGAAAGTTACGATAAAATAAAAAAAACCATTCTGATTGATTTGGGCGGTGACACCAAAAAAATTTAACTTGTTCCACAGGGCTTATGCGGAAATTTTTTCTCAATATTGTGCTTATGGAATGGGGTCAGGAAAGATGAGGATTTAGGAATAGGGATATCGACGGCGCAAAAACAAAAAGTTAACAGAAGTGCTTTCACCTCTGGATGAGTTAGAAATACTACTTCTTAACGCAATAAGGTATATATCAACCATCGAGAAGATATTTACGTGTTCCCCATTATTACAACGTAATTTAACAAAAAAGTCAAACTATATCCGATGTGCTCATAACTGAATAAAAAGTGTAAGTAGTGTACTATTCTTTTCCAAGGGATTGAAACGGAGCCAAACTGTCAAATGCCTATAGGTATATATGCCAATTCAGTCGCTACGGTTTTTCGAGCTGATTTAAAAAAATCTTTTTTGATCCCTCAAACGTCAGACATCGCAACACATCACAATCCCAAATTTACAAACCGAAACCCCGCAAACGTGACCTGGTTTTATGGCATAATCAAATTATGAATTCTTTTGTCCTTAGCTTATTAGCCAACTGATGCATAATACTGTCAGAGCAGAGAGTTAGATATGGCACGTCTCTCCTCCAAGATCGTGCATATGTTGGGCGATTTTCTACTTTGAGTATATGAAGATGTGTGCTACTTAGATATTGCATCAATTAGAAACCTCCTCGATCTATATGTGTTGCCCCAAATAATATAACAATATAAGTAATTGTAAATTGATAATGACAGTTCAGACATCGCGAGCTGTCAGCACAGATATTAGACAGACGATGATAGCACTTTACGACTTTACGTAAGCATAGATGCACGAGGTATTCCACGTGGAAGTGTTTAGGGAAATGGCATCGAAGAAAGACACTCCGCATGAGATGGACACCCTCAGAGATTTAGTATAAATCATGTAATTTGTCATATTATTGTAGTTTGCAAAACACAGTTTAGCTACTGACAGTACACAAACTCTTCTGGCTATCTGTCAGAATACCAACAAAAACAATAAAAATTGAAGAGCCATTTAAATGCTTCCATGTGGTGTTTCTACTCAGATAAAAAAAATCATGTAAAATTACGCTAACTATACTGCACATAAAGGGAACGCAATCAATAATGTAAAATTATGAATGTGTGAATAATTTTACATTAGCCACAAATCATATTGTAAATAACTATGTATGTATTAGTGACTATATCGACATAAAAAATATTCTGGAAAAAAGTACCAATAGTTGAACCGACACCCCTCACCAATGCCAACCCCTTTACTGACTGTGCTAAAGCTAAAGGGTTTTTTGTTGTTTTTATTTCATATTTTCAAATATAAAAAACGTAGTTTATGTGATTAATAGCAACAATCAAATCCATCAATATCAACATTCAAGAAAAATATACCAAGTCAGCAAGTAACTGGATAACCCCAGTTCGCAACAGTGACCATGCTATAGTATATCACAGATTAACCCTCTGCAAGCACACGAAAAAAAAGCAATTATGTTTTGTTCAGTATCGGGCCGGGACATAATTTGTTACTGTTGTTACACCCTTTCTTATGCAACAGAGAACAGCAGTAAAAGCAAAAAAAAAATCCAAAGGTGTCGCGACTTATCGCAAATAGCTATCCTCCCACACGTGCTTACGACGGCCCTTCAGAAACTGACATAAGGAATCCTTACAGACAAAGGCTTGTGTGTCTGTGTCTAAGTCACACCGCAGAACAATTCGAGCCGTCCAAATAAATTGTCGCTGAGATTAGGGATTCTCGAGGATTAGCAATAATCGTTGCATTGTATTCGATACCCGATAAGGAGAGGGCGGCCGGGCAAGCAGATTGAGATCTGCAACAAATTTCGTCGTCGGAGGGTCGTTTGCTTCGGAGCGAAATATTTGGCTGACCAATATATTGCGATTTCATCACCCGGGAACGTGTCAATTGGGGTTCCAGTTAATAAAAACCGAGCAGCCTTCAAATAAATCATTTCCTTCCTGGCATCAACCGTGGAGAGTAAGAGCGGGAGGCGGATAAATGGGGCAAATACGCTTCCTTACTTTGGTACCAAATCAACCACGACGGGTGTATAAACGAGATGCCTTGTTCGTTATAGGGGGAAAATGAGGGATGCAGCTTTTATTCATGCATGGCACACAGCATCCCGGTTGATCTTTTCCGTCTAGTATTCCAACAATAGGAAGCCCTAGATGTATACCAAAGTTGGTACATGGCAAATGATTTAATGAACATGATGTTGATCAATATCAAACCAAGGCCGAAGCGAGTACGAACTTGGGGAGAAGACTGGGGAACGGTGCAGCCATTAATGAAGATATAAAAACATTAGCTGATATAAATTTTTCCTCTGGTCGTGATTCGGGGGATCAATCTCTGAGACGTGCTATGCGTGTGTCTGAAGTAGTAAAACCTGACGGATAAACATTTCCATTCATGGTAGTGAGTCTGCCCACAAGTAACGAGAAAAAGAAGGGTGGAAGAAGCCATAAGATCTTCCATCTGGGCGAACCTTTCCGTATAGAGGTTTCGTCTGAATAAAACATGAGAATTTGAGTATGTGGGGAGACAGAAAGGTAGGCAAAAATAAAGATATTAGCTTTAAGGTTCAAGTTACCTTTTTTAAGCATGTGTTAGAATTGAACGCTTGGTAGTGTGCGTAGGAAAATTTGTGTTCAGCTTTGCCACCGGATTATCCATTTAAACCTTTTTAAAACTCTAAAAGAAGAATATCAGTCGATTTATTAGATCATCACGATTCAATTCATGCAAAATACCTGCTGGAAAAACCATCGGCTTAGCTAAATGGTGCTTTTGAAAAAGTGGCTGTGATTTTTTCATTGCGCAGTTGTGTTGCGTACCCCAGCTCGGTGTGGTAGTGCGATAAAAAATCACAGCCACTTTTTCAAAAGCACCATTTAGCTAAGCCGATGGTTTTTCCAGCAGGTATTTTGCATGAATTGAATCGTGATGATCTAATAAATCGACTGATATTCTTCTTTTAGAGTTTTGAAAAGGTTTAAATGGATAATCTGGTGGCAAAGCTGAACACAATTTTTCTTACGCATACTAACCAAACCTTGAGGTAACTTGAGCCTTAATGCAATGCAAGAATTTCGCTTCAGTTTTTGGGGATGGTTTTGATTGAAATTCACCGAATTGATTGACGGCACAGAGTTTCGTAAAGGAAGCGTTTGAACATTTGCTTTTACATTCTAATCTATAGGGAAAGAACGGTCTCAGATTATAGAGTAAATCTAAAAGAGTGATGAAATTTTTATCAAATTCACCATTCACCATTTTATAATAGCACAAAGAAACATTTAACAATGAAAGCAACTTTTCTGAATTTCGTCGCTGTTGTGCTATCTCGTAACTAGCACCATTTGGCGTAAACTGAGTTAGATATTCCTTGTCTGAAAAAAGTTGTAGAGAGTGAAGTAGTCAAAATTTTGAAATTCTTCTTGGTTATTGAGATATGTAGAGCGAAAAACGTGCTGAGAAATATGAGTCAAACTCACTGAGTTTTTTGGTTGAAATAACTGTATCTTGGCGTTGGCTCAAGTTAAATTGATGTTTTAGATGTTTGGCATACAAGTATTGTGAGAAAAATGCAGTTTTAATTTTAACCGGGAAATCTTACATATTTGGCTACACTGTAACTAAAAAATAGAATTTTTCTAGATTCATTGACCGATTTCCTTCAAAATGCATCTTACTAATTATTCCTAGACCAAACGAAGTCGAAGATATGAATAAAAGATAACAATTAATAAATTATCTGTGTAGAAAATTTTCCATGCTCGATTATGACAGGACATACATATTTTGTCATCAATACACACTTATGACACGTGTGAGTGCGACCTTTACTTTTTTAGCTCAAACTCTCAACATAATCAACCGATCTTCTCAATAATTGAGAGATCAACAGAAAATAGGTAGAGCATCAATTGTCCTCTCTGAATTATTTCTAACTTTCATGTATAAGATATTTAATCTCAAATTTTAAAAATCGTTTTTCTCGAAATTTTGCTAAATGGCGCTTGTCATAAGCTTTGTTTATTTGTTGTACCTTCACCAACCCCTTGGCCACAATGTTGGTTGCTTAAATTGATTACAATTATGAATGTCTTCTTGACTGTCGAGCTTCTATTTTCGGCTAATCCGTCATAAATTAGACAGCGAAAACAACAATATTGCTTTTACTTCCAACGTTTCAATGGATTTATTCCACCTTTATCAAGGATTCTAAAAATGTATAGCTCTTGGTAGTTACTGAAGTACATAAATAATTTTACTTACAAAAACTTTGTTGGGTGTTTTCTTGTAAAGTGTAATGTTGTGGTAAAACATGAACTGTCCTAATGTATACGCGTCATCTAATAGCTATTTTGGTCAAGAATTGAAAATTTTTTATTCTGTGTTTAATTTGCTAAGATATATCTACTCACTGCTATTGTTCGCATATTCATGCACCTACTGTATTTTTTGAAATTTTTCTGCGTTTGAAACGATTCTGTTTCGCGGGTAGAGAACGAGGGAAAAAGCGCTATATTTGATCTGGTAACTGTACTGAACTTGACGGTTGTTGAGTGTTTGCTATAATCGTGCGTATGGTAGTATCGGTAGTGTAAGTGTTGTCAGTTTTATAGTTTCTATTATGTAGTGTTTGTAGAATTCCTGCATATATACAACTAAGTCCGTCGGTATCTGTGCGTTTGTTTACAGTTTTTTGCTGGTTGATGATATGACACATTTCCAATATAGGAAGAGCTGTCGTTCGGTTATGTTGATCGAGTATCTTCACCTTGTTTACATCGAAGTTATGATGATGTGTAATGCTGTGTTCGAGGAGAGCTGTTTTTTGTTTTAGTTCGACTATCTGGATGTCTTCACTGGTGTGTCCTGCTTCCCTGAGTTAGTTGAGCTTTTTTATGTTTGAGCGGTGTGCAGCTATCCTTGTTTTAAGCTGGTTAGAAGTCATGCCCACATATGATGATGAGCAGTTTTGGCATGGTATGCTGTATATGACATTGCTCAAATTATCCTGCGGTATGCTATCTTTGACCTTGCTGAAAAGATTTGCTACTGTTTTGATGTTGCGAAAAGCTAGTGAGACATCCGGGTAGCCCCTTTTTAGGGTTTTTGCTATTTTATGCGACAATGACGGTATGTTTGGAAGTGACCGGTAAGTATGTTTTAGGTTTTCATCAGGATTGGGAAGTTGTGTGGTAGGTATTGCGCGTGTTTTGTTATTGTGAATCAATCTGTTTCGCAGCGACTTTGGGTAGTCGTTTTGTTTTAGATATTTGTCCATGATTTGGATTTGCTCCGGTCTGTTGAGATTGGTAGATAGTTTTTCCACTCTGCTGACAAAGTTTTTTGCCACGTTGATTTTTTACTGGTATGAATGGTATGCGTGGAAGTTAAGAAAACGTCCACTTGCTATGGGTTTGGAATACCACTCAGTGCGTATCTCTTGGTTTATGTACTTCAGTAACTACCAAGAGCTATACATTTTTAGAATCCTTGATAAAGGTGGAATAAATCCATTGAAACGTTGGAAGTAAAAGCAATATTGTTGTTTTCGCTGTCTAATTTATGACGGATTAGCCGAAAAACTCCTCATAATAAATTGATTACATTTCAGTAATTATATTATTTGAGCTTTAATTGAACAGGGATCTTTAATTTGGAAAAATTGTGCCAGTTTTTCATATTTATTGATAGCAGGTGTCCTTACGAGTGCACTCATATCATTCTTAAACCTTAATTATTCTTTTCTGATTTTTAAATTTGACGTATCTGCAAATATCTCGTTCGCCTCATTGTTAACCGGGACAGCACCCACACAGCATGATCTGGTACTTTGTCAATCCGCTAACAGCTGCCATCTAGAGCACTCTAGTTAGAGTGTGGCCAAGAGGCCATGACGTATCTAAACGAACATGGAATTTGACGTATAAACAATAGAAATACGTCAAATTTCATGTTCGTTTGGATACGTCATGGCCTCTTGGCCACACTCTAACTAGAGTGCTCTACTGCCATCCCAAGTTTCATCTGCAAACTATGGTAGATCTGATAAGGCAACCTATAGAGTCGTGCAAGTCGCATGGGTTTGGATGTGTTATTGTCCTAAAAGGAAACAAACTAAAAAATGTTTTTTTCAATAGTTTCGGGCCTAAAAATTGGAAAAGGACTGAGATATTAACTCACGGTACTAATCTGCATCAGAATATGCCTTAACCAGCACCCCCTAAAGCTCCCTATTCCTCGTCAGGTGGAAGTTAAAAGCCGTCGCCACACTGTCAAAAATACGCTGAAGTCCGGCAACCGCGCTCTGGCAACCATAGTTGATTCTCCTAAACGGAACTCCCAGAAGAGCTATTGCGTAGAGCTCGAACACGGGCTTGCAAATCCAGATGTCCGAGGGTTGTAAGACAAACTACCCTGGTAGACAGTAAGTTCGAGACTAACTGGGCTCCAGAGTTAGTCTCTCCTCCGGATGCCTAGGGTGTCGAGCTTTATTAACTGACAACGGTTCTCGTAGTTCGGCAGCTGAAATCTGTTTTGCCAAGGAAGAGGTCGGAGTACGAGCCGACGTTGAACGGCCTCGATTCTGTCAACGTCGTTGTGGTAGTACGGATTCCAAACAACAGAACAATACTCTAGTGTTGAGCGAACCAGCGCGTAATAGGGTGATTTTAAACAGTATACGTCCTAAAAGTTTTTCGATATTTGGAAGATGACCCTTAGCTGTCTTGATACCTTATTTGTATTTGTATTGTATTTGTATTTAAATATATCGTATCTTAAAATTCTCGAGTCAAATAAATGGTAGTCAAACCGAATCGGATGGCGTAGTGCTATGAAGAACACCTGAAGCCCTTCTTTAAACACCCCGGCACGCAATTAGTGAGGGCAAAAACTAACTCATTCAATGAGTTTCATCGTCGCACAATGCTTAGGGTGGAAGTTTTCCATGACTAAACTTTTTGTCGGCTCCGACAGCATAAGTCATTAAATTGACTTTACGCTTGTCCGGACATGCAGCAGACTCAGGTGATTCGCATTTAATGCCAAAAGATCCTGACTCCTGCGTTGCAGAAGACAAAGAGTTAAGTAGCCGGGAAACTCTAAGTTTGTTCATTGACCCTACTCCACGCGTTTCTAAACTTTCTTACTTCAAATCCTTGCTCTCCTTTGAGTCTTTGAGTACTATGGCTCTTCATATTTGCAAAATACTTCACCTTTCAGTCCCTTGCTGATTATATGTCGTTACAATATAAAAAAATCAATACGAATGTAAACATACAATGCTTGAATCAAAAATTTGATTGAAAATTAACCTAATTTCAATGTACTCAATTAGAGTATCAAAAAGCATATGATTTTACAATTTCATTCGTGTGATATGTCATTTATTTTACAGCAATATTGGATTAAAAATACATAAAAGCGCATTGGTTTTCCGTTCAATGAAACTGTAATTTTCAATCAACTTGTAAAATTGTAATAAAATTCGTTGAAGAAAGCACGACGAGTCCTGTGTAGTTGTGGTGGAACTTAATTTTACATTTATATTCATGCCTCAAATATGTGCTTGAAAGTAAATTTAAAATTACAAAATATTTTTTTCTGTGTACTTTTGCTCATTACCGTTTACCGTAAATACTCAACCACTCATTTAACGTAGTTAGCGTGTATTAGAGGGTTTTTGGGAACGATATAAATAAAACAAATGCATTATTTTTTTTATCCCTACCGGTACTGTTTCGCTAGTAATGGGCAATGAGGTATATATATATATATATATATATATATATATATATAGATGTGGCAGACCACACGGTTTGCTAGTGTTGGCAACCAAAAATATGTAAAGAATCTTCAAGCACAACGGGTCGACGTCATAGCGTTCACACGATTCAATGGGAGCGGAACGAACGATATGAAGAAAAGTCGATTTATTATGTGATCACTCACACCACTGATGTAAGATTCATCTTACGAATACCAAACAGCCACCTTCGCCATACCTGTATATACTACATTGAGTAATGGGCACTGTTTCAACTCTCTTCTGTTTCAAATCTCCGTACTTTTTTTCAATGAACGTATAAATGTAGGGTACCGTCGTGCGGGGCTACTTTGGATAATGTGGGGCTACTTTGCACACTTTAGTTTTTCAATATTTACTAACAGACGCGCTTTTATTAGTTTTATTATACCTTTGACTTTTGTAGGACCATGTCTTTTAACCATGTTGTATATGCCTTTTTTAATTTTTCTTAACACTGTTTACCAAAACAAACAAAACACTTCAAGAGTCGATAAAAGTGATTGGAGGCTCGTAAAATAAGACTTCTCAACGAAGCAAAAAGTCTTAAGTGTACCGAAACCACATACTGTTTTTCGGAAAGAAGAAGAAAAAAAAGATGAAAAAATGCGTCTTTCGTTTGTTTCTAGCACGTCAGGATCGGTTTTTATGAGCATTTGAAGGTTTTTGTGTTATTAAAAATTGCGTTTTTCGTTTGTTTCTAGTATGGAAGGATCGGTTTTTATGAGCATTTGAAGATTTTTGTGTCTTTAAAAAAGTTGTTTTTAACATCGCTATCATCAACTTTACCGAAGATACCAAGCCTCTAAATAATGTTTTGTGTTTATTCTTCGTAATTATGTCCAAGAGAATTAATTACCAAAACTGTTTTTCAAGAGATGCTCTGTATTATGTTGTATAATTTTTTTGTAGACATTGAACCTCCAAAGTTGGTGGTTGCGAAATAATTTGATCTTGTGAAAAAATCGGTCTTTATTTCAGAATTCTTGACATAAACAGTGCATAACTTGAGAACGTGGCCTTGTGTACTAATTACGCCATCAATTTAGCACTCAAATATACGTCATAAATAGCCCCTTATTTCACTTTTTTTATTTTGCGAAATTTTCAATCCCAACGGGTGGCTATTTTTATAATTGATAATACAAAAAAATCTTTAAATGCTCTTAAAAACCTATTCTAGAAATAAACTGATATTGGCATTTTTCACCATTTTCCATTTTTCTATAAGAAAAACAATATACAGTCTCAACCCACTCAAGTTTTTTTTGACAAGTAACGTTGTAAATGTTACATTAAAATGAATCCCTCATTTTAGAAAATGCGATAAATGAGTGATGCGTTATTGTTGAAAAAGCCTCTGATATCAGTATAAATTAATGATAATTCAATAAAAGTAAATAAAACTGGTTAATTTTTATTTTATATCGAATTCAACAAGTGTGCAAAGTAGCCCCCAGCTAGTCCACAAAAAATATTTTTGAACGCTATATGAACAACTTTTTTATGTGTGAACGAATTCTGCTCATATTTGGCATAAATTTCATATACTATGACGATAAATCTGTGCTGATATGATACAAATCCATCGATTATTAAAGGAGTTATAATTCGCCAAAGTTGAAAAAATGATAAAAAGGGGGCAAAGATATGCCGCACGACGGTACCACTTTCAAAACAAATGAACAAGATGAATTTGGTGTATTTTGTTTGAATTGAGTTCTACAAGATGACGATACGAATGAACTCATGATGAATGAAGTTCAAGTTTGACAATTCTCGGTGGTTTGTTTACTTTGCCAGTTGCGTGAGTGCGAGTGCAACGGGTGCTCATCTGTTACATTCGAACTCACATAACTTCCATGTAAACAAACAACCGAGAATTGTCAAAGTTCATTCGGCTCATTTTGTGGGGTTATGTCGGTTGAATGTAAAACCTAATGGTCAAAATAAAGTCCTAAAAATAGTGTGAACGTATACATATAGGACTCATTGCACTTTTCCACAAACGAGGAATGGTGCTACTAATACGATGACTAAGCAGAATCTGAGCACAGATGATGTCCTTTTAACACAGAGGTCATTTTTTATGTTAACACAGAGGTAACACACATTGTGCTCCTCATTACACTTTTTTAGCTGATTTCGTTTTAAGACTCGAGTCGTTAGGTTCGCTCAAATATTTACACACTAAATTTTGATTGCCGAATTTCAGCAAAATTTTGCTGAATTTTGCCGAGCTGAAATATCAGCAATATTTCCACGAAAATTTTCCCTGAAATTTCAGTAGTTCAAAGGTTTTTAAAGTTGCTAAACTGTCAGTTTGATTTACTGAAACTCAGCCAAATTGCCATTCTTTCACTGATTGTTACAACTCTTATATTCTATGGATTTGCTGATTTTGGCTTAATGGGCTTCATTGAACATCAGCGAAACAAAAATGGCATAGCTGAACTCTTAGCAAATCCTGATTTTTTGGAAAAGTGTCACACTAGAGTGACTCTGATCTAAAACCGAAATCAGCACATGTGCACTGGTCAAGTAGATTGCATTGTACTGACAAGCTGAATACAATACATTTTCGGCAGTTCTATTGCAATTTATTCGATAATTGCTTCAACGGGGCAAATAAGAATGTAAATCTAGATCCAATTTTGATTACGCTAAATATTAGCAGCCTTGAACTTTGATCTCGTTATATTTTAGCTCCATTACCATTATCATTCGATCAGAAAATACGGAAGAACCAGTTGTGTTGTGCCTCTCCATGACTCAACTGTGCTGAAAAACACTATGATCCGCTGAACCGTGGGTCGTTAAAAATAGTTGCACCCGGCGTCCAATGACAGATCGATTATCGCACTATAGGTCTTTCTCGCGGTGGCATGTAAAGCTGACGGAATCGGTGCTAATGTTAGGCGGCAATTGCCGAACCAGCACCCGTCCAACCTCTTTGCATCTCCTATCAATTATGACATTAAAACAGTTCAAAACATGACCGAAAAACGCACTGGCGTGCTTCTCTGCATGATGATTATAACCACCGACCCGCTCATACATCTACATTCGGAGAAAATAATTAGCATTGATTGAAATGTATGTTGAAAAGATAGATATTCATAGCCTGTCTCTTTATCTCTTTCTCTCTTTCTGACCTGGATTGCCCTCACTGCTGACCGAATGTGCGCGCAAAGTTAATGCAAAATCACGCCGACATACCGGCATTTTTCGACTTCCCAACCCGCTAGACTACCTTGACCGACAACAATTACAAGTCACTACGACCGTCCACCGTTTCAAATCTGATTTAGACATCTTCAGTTTATCTTCTTTTTTTCTCACAATAGTTTTAGCAGTTGGCATCCTTCCCATCCGAGAATGGAGCGCACATTTCCTTGCACTTTATGTTGGCAGATGTGCAGACGACGACGACGAAGACTGGGCAATATTTTTTTGTTCCGATTCGACGCACGAGCACGCCATCCGCCGCTCCAAAAAAGAGGCATCCTTGACAGAGCACAGAAACACGAAGGAAAAAAACAACATTTCAATCAAGCAAAATTATACTCTTCGAATTTGAGAATAGTCGCTAACCGAACATGTTTAGAGCAATTGACAGCCAGTCCCGGAACTGGAAACTCCCTTGAAAGCGCGGGAATTTTCGATGGATGGTTCAATTTTTGCCATCCCGCTACTTTTTATTCCGATTTTGTTTTTTTCGTCCAAACTATCCCAGTTCCGTTTGTCGATAAAAACAAATCTTCAACACAAAAAAACATTATTCACTTCCAAATTCACTAAAGTATTGTTTCTGTGTTCTCAAGGTTGCCATCTTGGACGCGACTGAAGGCGCACGTGCTAGAAGCGAGACAGACGGGCTGACAGGCAGACACTTACAGAGAGAGAGAAAGACAGACAAACACACTATTGTCAGGATAGTGCGGTTCGATCATTGCTGCAAAAAACCCAAGCCCAAAAGTGAAGGGATAACAGCCTGTCGGTAGCTTAACCCCACATGGTCGCCGCTTCATCATCCGCATCGAAGCTGTCATCATCATCCGCGCCAGCAACAACTCCAACAGCAACCGTGACAACAACGGGCCCAGCTCTAAAGATGCTGCGTTTAGAAAGGTACATCGACTTGACACGAAAAAGCGCTGTCGGCTTTACTGGTTAGAGGTCAGACCCGATCAAGGTCCTTCGCGCGCGCTAGGAAAAGATCCCAATTCGCCGATTGTGTGCGACTGCTGGTACTAGACTGTAAGCTATCGTGTAAAAAACTAGAGCGTCACCCCAGCAGCAACCATGGCACCACTACCGGTCATAAATCTCGAACCGAGCGAGTTGAAGGAAATCTTCTGGACGAAAGTGAAAGAACCCACGTCGCAGCGGATGCTGATTCTCGTGATCGTCTCCATTGCGCTGCTGCTCGATAATATGCTGTATATGGTGATCGTACCCATCATTCCCGATTACTTGCGATACATAGGAACGTGGGGTCCAGAAGAAGTGTACAATGCGAGTGCCCCAACGACGGTTTTTACACCGCACACGCACTCCCATCATGGCCAAGATTCGGCGACCGGAGTACTGTTCGCCTCGAAAGCTATCGTTCAATTAATGGTGAATCCGTTCTCTGGAGCATTGATCGATCGAATCGGTTACGATATTCCGATGATGATCGGGTTGATCATCATGTTCTTCTCAACAATGGTATTCGCGTGCGGGGGTAGCTATAGTACACTGTTCTTCGCAAGATCGCTGCAAGGTGTTGGATCTGCTTTTGCGGATACAGCCGGTTTGGCTATGATAGCAGATCGATTCACAGAGGAAGCAGAACGATCCAAGGCTCTCGGAATCGCTTTGGCGTTCATCAGCTTCGGTTGTCTGGTTGCTCCTCCGTTCGGGGGTGCGCTGTATCAATTCGCCGGTAAGGAGATGCCCTTCGTGATTCTCGCACTAATATCGCTATTGGATGGTTTTATGTTACTGCTGGTGATGAAACCGATTAAAGAAACACTTGCCGATAGACATGAAGTTAAACAGGAAACTGTGCCGATTTGGCGACTACTGCTCGATCCGTATATCGCTGTCTGCGCTGGAGCACTTACGATGTCGAACGTAGCGCTGGCGTTCCTCGAACCGACAATTTCTCTCTGGATGGAAGATAATCTAACGACTGACAACTGGAAAATCGGCATGGTGTGGCTTCCGGCATTCTTTCCTCATGTTTTTGGTGTGGTCATTACAGTAAAGATGGCACGGTTATATCCCGAAAAGCAATGGCTAATGGCAGCCTGCGGACTCGCATTGGAAGGTCTTTGCTGTTTCATAATCCCTTTCAGCAGCTCCTACATCGTACTAATGGTTCCGATCTGTGGAATTTGCTTCGGAATCGCCCTCATCGATACAGCACTGCTTCCAACGCTCGGCTACCTGGTAGACGTACGGTACGTTTCTGTCTACGGTAGTATATATGCAATTGCGGACATTTCCTACTCGATAGCGTACGCCGTAGGGCCAATCATTGCCGGAGGGGTTGTCGAAGCGATTGGATTTACCGCCCTCAACTTCGGTATCGCCTTCTCCAATCTGCTGTACGCACCGGTTCTGATGTATCTGCGTAATATTTACGACTTCAAACACTTTGAAAACGAAGCAAATATTCTGATGGGTGATCCTCCGACCAAAGAGTATCAAACATATACAATGCACGATCAGCAAGCAGTCGGAATGGAACAGAAAAACCACCTGGAATACGGCAGCGGTTACCAGCAACAACAGCAAGAAACTAACATCGATCAGGGTGGATACTCGCAGAATGGAAGCTATGACCAGTACCAAAGTCAGGGTGGATATCAAAATTATCAACCCGGTTATCAGGAACAGGGCGGTGTCTACCAGCAGCAGCAACATCAGCAACAACAACAACCGCCAAGACATCTTCCACAGCAACCGGTGGCCAATCCGTTCCGACAGCAGGAACAACAACAACAACAGCCACCAGCTCCAACTCAACCACGGATCTCGAATCCTTTTAGGCAAGGTTTTTAAATTGTTCATGTTTCAACGATTATTGTTTTCATGTGTTTCTATAGTAAAGAATGTGGAACAAAGTAAGAGAATGTGAGAGTGAGAGCAATAGTGTAGGCAGAAAGTTCAAAACTGGGATGACGGTGTGTGTTGACAGTTATCGGGTTAGAAAATATGTGCATAAACCACTTGTTGAGTGTAGTCTAGTCGCTAGGTGTTGAGAATCCAATTCTGTACAAGCTTCTGCTGCAGCATAACTGTAACGTTCGTGGGCGGATACTAGGTAAGGCGTATATAAGAGGTATAGACGAAACTATTTTAGGCTATGTTAGGAAGGATTTTAGCGTATAAGAACGCGGTAAGAAGCTACACTAGATGAACGCTCGGCCGGACCTGCATCAATATCGTAGACATATCAAAATGCACGTTCAAACACTCCCCTCGCGAGTGACAGGGATGACAAGTCAGAATTTTCTGGAACGTGTACTTTCAGTTTTTGAACAACTTTGTTTGATGGCGTTCCGCGGATGGATCGTAGCAGGCTGGTTTGCCAGCCGCTGCGCTATCAACCGTTCGGAGCGTTATCCACTTAGCGTAACATAAGACACAACCAAGGTAACGATACATATCAGAGCTTATGCTCGCCTGATCTTACCAAAGTGATATTATATGAAAATTACTACTTTTAGACCATAGGAACACTCTAAACATATAAATATATACTAAGCGACTGGTCCGCACTGGCCGTGCTCTATTTATCGGAGACGGTCAACCAGGGGCTGACCAATATCATCTACATCAGTTTTACGTAGCACGTAAGCATAGGTTCAGTAACGAATATCGCAGGAAACGAGGCAAATTAATTAGCATGTAAATTTCGTTGACACTGTACAACTCGAAACTTTGTGTAAATTATTCCTTCTTCGGTTCAACAACAAGTGTGAAACAAAGGAAAACGATCTCTAATGATATCAATTAAAATAGTTAAAAGCAAGTGAAGGATGTGCTTGTAACTCCAACAGGCACATGTTTTCGAACATTATTATACAGAAGTATTGTCATATTCACATTATACATATATACATAGCTAAACAGAAGATGTATTTATTAAGACACAGATGCCGCATTCTACAAAAGTATCGCAGTCATATCAATTCTACACCGAACAGGAAAAAAAACAAATTATGAAAATGACCTTAAAATGATAAGTTGAAGACTGGTAAAATTTATGTTGCTCGAGCGTAGAGGAGCAGAAGAGTAGTTGGCTTCGGCAGTAAAAGAACAGCTTATGTTAATATGAAAAAAATACCTGTATCAAAGCTTTGTGTCCATACATTTGATTTCTGTAAATATGTAGCAGCACGAGCTCAAATAGTCCGTGCCCCCCTTTGAAGGGACTTCAATTGTAAATTGCACAATATGTGCGATGCATTCGCTGTACCCGTTCCGAAACTCGATGTAGTCGAAACAATTACCGATCCGCTGGAATCAAAAGCCAGAAAGTGTGATCTTTGCAATGTAGCTGTATGTAATAATGTTTTTCGCAACTTAAATCGTAGTGCCATTAGGATAGGGATATCGAAATTTTGTTCCTTCAAAATACCTTTTGTTAACTTGAATTATTAGCGATGTTGCATAAAGTGGTAGTTGTAAAAACGGGTTTACCCCATTAGGCATACGGTGGTTTGGTATACGTACGTTGGGCATAATGGACATTAGGTATAAAAATGTTAGGCCTAATGGACACGAGGCATAATAAACATTAGGCATAATTGACATAAGGCATAATGGACGGTTGGCATAATGAACGTTATGCATAAATGCATTTTTGTGGTGATGGCCTTGGGCGAGAAGAACATGAATGTTTGAACTTTTTTTGGATGTTGAAAAATTATACGGGAAATTGATCAAACTCGATGACCATTTTATTCTGCTATATATACTTTTGAAATTTTGCTCAAATAAAAGAATCAAACCGAATACTTGGTATGCAAAATCTCAGCTTGGGTTAATTTCTCGACGTACACCCGATAAATTGTACATGACTAAAATAATTTCACCAGTCTTGCTAAAAATAAAACCTATTTGTATTATGGTATGAATAACGCACATTAACTCAGATAAGTTCTTTCACACATGCATTGTGCAATCGTCGAAACAATATGCCTTGAAGAACAGCTCATGAAACAACGAATGATTCATTTGATTATTAATTAAACAAATATACGAATATTACTGCTTCTATAATAATTTTCTCCCATATTAAACAGTTAAATGATTATATACTTAAGGCCATCAAAGATAGAACTACGGAAACTGTCTTATACGAAGAAGATTTTCTTCGTGTACTGTGACGAGTTACCGGAACCAAAAAAATATCGTTACAAATGTAACATTCGTACACACTCAATTCGGTTCGGCAACTTCCCAACTGTCGTGTAGTCAGCAAATTTAGAAACTGATATCTCAGTAAAGTGAGATTTTTTTGTTGACTTTTTGTGAAATATTTTCCGAATCTCAGCTAAGAAACGTCACTGAGATCTCAGCAAAAAAATTGTTTACTGAAATCTCAGCTGTTGAGATTTCGGCAAAAGATGCGAAAAAGATGAGATTCGCCAGAAAAAATAAGTGTGTAACCTAGTGCTGATACTGTACATAATACTGCAATGTGGTGATTTGCGGCAAAACTACAATTAGTCATGCGACACCTATGATTCAGCTCATGAACTGGCAAAGTGATACAGTTTGTATTTTTTCACTCGTAAGTGAGTCGTAGCTTCCAACAAAAACTTCATTTTCTTCTATGAAGAATTTTTTTTTTATTAGGGTAAAAGGACCCACCGGGGCAAAATGCCCCTCTTCAATTCCCAAGACTCCTGAATCATCTAAAAAGTAAAAATGACTGATAACAGTATCGTTTCATGAAATCGACGTACTAAGTTAGTTTGGCATTTTTAATATGTTGCAAAACAACAATATACACAAAATTTTCAAAAGAGCTACTTTGATGTAAGCTCCCACTTTTTCCAATAGCATTGCAACCAATTAGAAACAGTCGGATTTGATAGAACAATTTCAAGTAAGTGTTGTGGGGCATAAGGGAAAGAGGGTAACAGTGGAACTATGAAAACGTATTGTTTTCATAGTTCCACTGTTACCCTCTTTCCCCTACTCACCGATTGCTGTGGGGCATACCATCCTCTTGTTGTGGGACATATTACACTTTAACCGGGGCATTTTGCCTTGGGCGAAAGAAAAAAACTAGAATTTAGGCATCTTTGAAAAATGTTCAATAATACTTTTATCAGGATGTTTTTAATAAAAAATGAAACGGGTGAACAATAGGTTCCAAAACATAGTGTTTGTTCGTTATTTTGCTTTATTTTTGGATACATTTGGATTAGTAATACATCTAATAGGCTTGAAATGTGCATAAACAAAAACTGTTAACTTAAATGAAAAAAACATCCAGTATATCCACGGCAAAATCGAAAAGAAATTCTACATATGTGAGGGATTAATATATCGCATTATATTTTCCATTTTGCTGTCTCTTGTTAAAGTGGTAGTAAGGTATGGTACAGCAAACATTTCAGGCCGAAAAAAAACGAGTTTACCTTTATATTGTTGTGAATTATGCCAATCTTCCATTATGCCTAAAGTATATTATACCCACTATCCATTATGCCGAATGACCATTATGTCTAACGTACTTATGCAGAACATATTTATACCTAACGTTGCGCACCCGTACAAAACATATGGTTATAGGTGCTTTGTTTTAAATTTCCACTTTTCAAAAGTCCTTTCGAGCGTAATTACTCCTGGGTAAAAAATAACTAGTTATCAAAATAGATAAACATGAAAATGTCAATTCAGACCAGCTATTCTAAATGTAAAGGGAAAGTCTCTCGACTTCTCACACCGGTGAACGTGATAATTTTTTTATTGTTTAAATAAACAAACGTTAATATCTACTCTATTAGCAAGAAACCCGTCAAACAGAATAAACTTGTTTATAATGAGCGCCAGCAAGAACCAAAGGGATACGGTGACGAATAATAATTTATAAACTCATTCAGTAGTTGTTTAATTGTCCGGAGAAATTAAGCTTTTTATTTATCCGGAACACTTGTGAGTGTGATATTTAATGCTTTTAATGATAAAACATGTTTTTATTGTCGAAGTGGTGACTTATCCGGACTTCTTCATGCAAATGTGTGATAAATACAAAGCCCGTTTAAAACCCAAGCGCAATGCAGCATTCAGAACGGCGCTAATAGAAACAGATTTATCAAATTAAAGGAGGCGTCTGGTGTAATGGGTAAAAATCGGTTTCTTTTTTATCCGCTTAATTGTCAGTAATAAACCTCTAGAATAGTCTCCCGCAGGCGCAGAGGCCATGCTGAATCTCTTTTGTTTTAAACAGCCCTGCTTTCCTCGCGTGTATCTGCTATAACACACGCAGATTTCAATCTATCGGTAACAATTTTCGAAAAACAGCGATGAAAATACAGTGTAAACAATACACTCTAAACTACTTCTACCCAAATTTTCAAGTGAAAATACCTAATGAGTTATTTTCTACAGCGTTTTTCCCGTGATGCAATTTGATGTGGGACACCCTTTAATAGCGTTTTTCTCGTAACCGCGTTTTTCAAATTAGCGAACACGATAACTCACAAACTATTAAACGAATTGACTTCATTTTTTATGAGAATGCACAACATGTGTAGCCTGTCGATGAACCACAGAAAACTGAATAAAAGAATTTGTGTCCCTACTATATTGAAGAAAAATGAGCGAATTTTATAGCAAAACATGAGATTTTTAGGTTTCATTGTAGCCAATTCCGAAACTCGAACTTGTTTCTATTTTTTTGGTTCATCGAGTAACTACAAGTCTAAGATTTACAAATATTATTGGATTTCCTGTTTCAGATAATTTTATCAAGAGTTATCAAGAGTTAGTTAGAGTGTTCGCCGAAAGCTCGTATCTATGGCTCTGAGTCACTGAAAATATTTTTATCGTACACAATAGATGTATAAATAGACCTTAATGTTACACAAAAGTTCCATAGATGACAAAATAACGTACGGTTTGAGCACTTTACAACAAACGCCCCCCTTAACGCTATAGATTCTCCGTAAAAAATCAATGATCGTACATTTTATCAAGCCAAAAAACTCCAAATCCGGAGTCAACCGACCGTGACCTGGTGCGAGGCTCGCGGATAGGAAAAAAACTCAACGTCAAATGCAGCCAGTCCGTTGAAACATGTAAAGGAAGATTGAAAGGCTACGCGTGATAATATGAATAGAAAAAAGAAAACATTTATTCGCGATCACCGTTCCAGACCGTGACGTCGTACAGTGAATATACCAAGAACAAGTATTGCAATTTATTTGATCAAAATGTACTTTATTGTCCACAATACATTTCATTTTTCTTGCCCTCATTTGTGTTTCGTAGTGTTATGGACAAAGACTATTTTATATAGGGGAACTGTGCCTATGACGGACACCCTAAGGTTAAATAGCAAATTCGACTCATCCATTACTCGCAAATTGTACGCAAACCAACCGTGATTCGAGATCATATTCCATCAATATAGCAGCTTATAATAAAAACTCTTTCAATCAGATGTTTAAAATGGATGTGAAAATGAGACGCAAAATCGTCATTTCAAAACTGGGATGGAAAAGACGGACATCTGGCATGAGTAAGGTGGACATGCGACATTGATAAAGACTAGGGGAGGATGAGCCATTTCTCGCGTAAAAAATATGTCCATCTTCCCTACCTTACTGTGTCTACATGACAACATGATATCAAATTTAAAAAATATTCCTAAATTCTGAACGACTCATTAAAAGTTTTATTTTTCACCAGTCAAGTGCTAAATAATCATAAATACATGATGCCAAGCTAGAAATATTTCCCGAGATCAACGGATTTCAGGTTAAAATCGTTATTTTCTGGCGTCAAAAATCATATCCATTAGCGTGCTCTCGAGAGAAAAAAAAATGTGTTGCTTAAATGTCTGATGAATCGCGTATTAGATAATTGCAGTTTGTTTCAGAATCAATTGAATTCTTCTAAAAATTCTATTGTGTCAGTATATTTTAACTGAATTTTAACAGTTTGTGAGAAACACATGGTATCCATCTTACCCACAGTGACCGTCATAGGCCAGGCTTTCCAAATGAACACCATACACAATGTTCGCTCTGGTTCTGTGCCCATATTGAAACCATACTTCATGTAAGAACTCAAACACGCTATTTCGTACCAAAACGCGTGCACATGTTCGGCTGCATAACCGAACACCATGTACGTACACAGTGTTCTCTACTTCTTATAACTATTCTTCTCTATGCTGCAATTCATACATATTTTGCAGTTTTTCCAATGTGAAAAAATCTCAGAAAAGGAACGGAACCTTCGCAACCATTGTCAGAATTCGAGAAGTTGGGATTCTGGAACATTTCATCATTCAGATTATTTTTTTTTTCGTGACTACGACTAATGTTTCAATATAGGGGCCCCTTTTCAAAATTTCGCAAGAATTTTCATCATTCGTTTACCCGTTCCCGATAGCAGTGGCGGCAAGCTGTAGAACAGGAGCAGCATGGAAGGAAGAAGCCCAAGTCACAGATAAGCAGGGATACTGGCCAGAAATCACCAACCTGAGAGAGTCGTCGCTAACAGATACCGTTTTCGATGGTAGTGCACCGGTGAAAACTTCTGAGTATGTTCCATTGACACTAAATGTAGCTCTCTGGTATTGCACTTTTCGAGCATAAGTGTGAATGAAACATACTCAGTTTTTTTGCACTTCTACTCGAAAGTGCAAAACCAGTGCGTGGAACTACCTCAGTGCACATCAGTCGAAAAGAACAAGACAAAACTGAGCTGCTAGCTTCCCTTTCAGCTGCAGTGGTCCTCCTAGAAACCGGCGAGGTCCTAGTTGTTTGGTTATTTGTTTCAAAGACACCGGTATGAGTTAGAGAATTCTAGTTAGATTGTGGCCATGAGGATGAGAAGACACATGACGTATCCAAACGAGCATGAAATTTGACGTATTTCTGTTGTCTATATGTCAAATTTCATGCTCGTTTGGATACACCATGTGTCTTCATTATCCTCATAGCCACACGGTCTAGTGCGAATGACTCATGCCGAAAAAGTGACCCATGCCGACGAACATAATTTGGATATTCCCAAATCGTCAGTTAAAAACGCGTACAGTAAAGTATTTATGTAGCAAAGCCAGCAAATGCCGACGTTCCCAAACTGCAAAAAAGTACGTTTAAAGCTAGATAGGCATCACACTATATTCAATAAATCGAACAGATTAGGAAAGCTAGAAATAACAGAAACGAAAGCAATATAAAATAAATAATATATCTTTATCAAAAAAGCAAAAACCGTACTATCCCGCTTTTTATGTACCATAATAATGGCTAATATTGACGTTTCATAATACTGAAGCAGCCCTTATTGTATCGTGGATAGGGTGACCATACTTCCTAATTTCCCAGGACTGACTGTCCTGAGATGTCGAGGAAAACGTTTGACCGCGTGTGTGTAAATCCTGCTCGGTGCGCGGTGATTGAAATCGTTTGAAATCGGGCTCACTTTTAAGTATTCTTGTTTTTTACTCGCCTGATAGCTAATATATTAGGTTTGTTCCAGTACACGGAAGTTACTCCGGAGCAAACAGCAGCAAAAAAATCTTGCTCCTTTTTAGTCCGGTTTGCTACCAGAGAATAAAAAAGAGAAGAAGAGAGTTTCCAATTTCCCCTGGTACTGGAACAAACCTATTATCTACCATGACACCTCCTGATCGTTTTCCTTTCCTACCATCACTGATACTCGTGGAGATGCAGAGTTAGTCTCGGGCTCTACCAACAGCGAGTGTCGAACTAACATTTCTTCCCTTCCTCACTTAAACAGCATGGGTTGTGGCCGGCAACGTTATTGACCATTTTTATGAATGTTTTGAGTCAGTGAAACATGCACAGTGAGAATGATTTGCTTCTCCCAAGCATCATTTTTTTAGTTCATTGTGCATTTTCATTCATTCGGTTAATCACGAAGTGAAACTACGGGCAGTCTACCTAAGCTAAACTAAGCTCCTTGGTTTCTACTCGCCTAATAGGGTCACCATAATGGTGTATTCCTCTATAATGTTGTTTTTGCTTGCAACGAAACTGAGTTAGAACAAAATGTATGAACTGACAGCGTTTGGAGTTAGACCCGGACTCAGTTTCGGGGTCAAGCAAAAACGCTATAAGTTTAGAGAAAGCAACAGAAAAATTATTTATCCTCCAGGGAGAGAATAGCGGAGGAAAATGCAGATTAAATGGCAACCTCTAATTCCATTGTCAAAATTAAGCAGTACTCCCAAAAAGAGAAAGATTGACTCGGCGGGCTCAAGATGGCGTCTGCGCATATTTCTCCCTGGATGATAACTAAGAAAAATGTGAACAACAGGCGTTTGACTAGGAAACTAGATGTACTAAAGGGCTAAGAAAAGACGAGACAACTGGCTTATATTTTTGACATTTGGTGAGGTAGATTCGTAGGGCAGTTGTTTTTGTGTATTGTAAAAATTACTACAGATTATTTTTTAAACAATCACGATCAACTGCAAACATTTCTGGCGAATCCTGTCCTCGTTTTTTCTACTCTGCTCTGTTACCCTGAGTTTCTAATTTCTCGCATGCTAATGTCGGTAGTAGTACCCGAAAAGCTTCTCGCCTTCACTCTGAAAGCCAGGGGCGGATCCAGAAAAAATTAGGGGGGCGTCTGAAATTTCGATTTTAAAATGAACTTTATACAATTCGTCATACGTATCAACCTTAATTAATAAATATCAGTTTGGTTGGACAAATTTGGTTTGGAATGATTTTGAGTTTGAACCTTATATAAAATTGTAACTAATTCAAAATTTCTCGGCAAGTAAAATTATTTCGGAGGGGGTCCGGACCCCTAGGACCCTCCCCCTAGATCCGCCACTGCTGAAAGTAGCCATAGAAAACATCGAAACAAGAGAAAAACAACAACGTTTACTCCCAAGATGAAGTGGGAACATTTGACGCTTTTGAGTGCATTAGTTTTATACTTGCAAAATTTAACATAGCGTTCGGGACCTTGAAGTAAACATAAACATCCGAACGAGCATCCTGATTCTTTGGCGCACGATGAAAAGTGAGAAAAGGCCGAGCTTCACCTTCGAACACTTAGGGACACTTTTTACCTCGAAAATACCGATTAAAATAATTATGACCGAACCGAGCAAAACTTATGGCAACGGAAAGGCCCACTACGTCATTTGTTTGTGCTTTTCTTCTTCATATCCTCTTGTTTGTTTCGGCTTCATCTAAGAAAAATGACAACCGCACTCACACATAGAAAACAATGTGCACACCTGTATCCGTCTTGGTATACTCCGACATTGTATGGTAACACCAGAGAGAAAAGAAAGAGAGACGAATAGTGGGAAACTTAGGGGCAGATCACTTTAACAATGTATAACAAATTTGCATTAAATTAGAAAAAATGCATTTAATTTCCATTTTTGCATCAAGTTTGCACTTCCTCGCAAAAAAGTTTATTTAACAAATGCCCTACGCTGATCCACTTTGATCGGCGTTTTGTTGAATGTAGGGCTAGTTTTTTGTAGAGTTATGACGTCTTACACGCAACGCAAAATACATTGCACGCAACGTAACAACACCGAGAAAATTCGTTATATTGAATCTATTGATTTCACACATTTTTTTTTTCAATTTATAGCAGCACATAAAATTATTTGTCACACAAAACCATGTGCAAACTATTGAATATCATGTGGCGTACATCAAAATTATTCAACATAGAAAAATGTTTCCTAGCAAATTTCACATAATTTTTCTGCTTGCCCCATGTTTCATCCATTGCAAATTTTATTCATAGAACATTTTTGGTCTTGAATGCATAAACATAGCAGTTCAACTAAACAGTGTGATGTTACAAACAGGCCACATTTTTCTGCGTGTACCAAGATTCTGGACAAGAGACTTTTGCTAGACAAACGTTCGATTCTGTGACCAGGGATGCCATTATGCCAGATTTATCTGGTATAGCCAGAGCTTTTTACTACATCCAGACAAAAAGGCAAACCTCTTATTCTCTTGCACATAATTTTTGGAAATTTGGGTCATAATTTCACCTGATTTAAAGAATCGATTGATGTACTTTACATGGATACTAAAATTTGTGTCAAATTTCCATGGCTTTGATGTCACTGTCAAGTGACAGATTGTGTCAGACATTTTTAGTTGGTCTGCCAGATTTTCTTACAAGAGTAATGGCAACACTTACCTTGACAGATATATACCGAAAACAAAACAAACAATTGGAACACCAGTGACAATCCTAATCTAGTGTTCGGTATTTACTTTTGAAACCAAAACTACGTTATCGAGCAGTCAAATCGATCAAAATAAATAAACATTACTTATGCCTCATTTGAAGGAGAGGTAGCATTATACATTCAACCGTAGACACCTAAGTTTTCGCAGTTTTTTCTTTGAAAAATTGTCTCTACAAGGTGAATTGTAGGGTAAATTTATCATAAAGAAATAATTTTTGGATTTCTACATCTATTTGATTAATTATAATATTTGCGTTCCGACTTCGTCAGAATCCGACACTAACTTAGTAACAGGACTAAGCTAGCGCCGACACGATTTGTTTTCCTGAGCGAACCCTATCTTAGTCCTGTGACTAAGTTAGTGTCGGATTCTGATGAGACGAAGTCAAAATGCAAATATTATAACTAACTTAGTTATAGTTACGTGCTCTTCATGCAAAAGGATAGTTATAAACACTGTTCTCCTTAATGGAGAAAAATAGTTTTTACCAAAATTATGTTGCACTAAGAAGAAATACAGTCTATTTGATGTAAAATGAATTTCTTTTGAAATGATTAACATCATCAAATTAACGAAGATAACGATTTTAATATATAATTGGAGTCATTGAAACTTGTGGTTGTTAAATGATAGAACAATATTCCTGGAAATTTTGGCTTATTCCAACTCTTCTTAGTTGAAATTCGTTTTTAATAGCTGAAACGATCCAACACAGTGTCTTCACTGCTCTCTTGTTCTGAGTTATCCTGATTTCAAGGAGAGTGAAAGTATTTATGAAATACAAATGAAAGTACTCCAGCTTGCAATCTAAATATTTGAAAAGCTAAAAAAATATCGAACTGCAGAACTAGTTCAACGCAAGCATATGAATCGTAGGATCTAGAGAAACACTCCAACCTACTATTTTACTCTTTTAATTTATACTCACATGAATACCAGAAAATTCAAGTACCATGGACTTACATAAATACCCACAAAACGCAATTTGGAGTAACTGAGAAAAGGTCGAAAACAGCGCGTATGTAATACTACAAAGTAACTGTGCCTAGTTAAAACTTCCTGAAACATTAAATTTCCCTGTTCGCTGTAGTAATATTTTTTTTACTTTTTAAGCAGCAAACAACTCATCTCATACCGACCAAATACATACATGTGTAGTATACTTAGCATAGACATCTACATAACTAATCATCAACAGTGTGCAGCACCATAAATGTCTTAAAGTTCGATAAAAGATTCCGCTTATCTGTTCTGAAATAGTGTACATACTACACGAGCTTAAAACCTGGATAGGTTTTGAATTTCCTTCAATTTATTCTTAGGTAGGGTTGATTTTGTAGAATTTTTGCAATCAACTTCCGTTGATATTTTGTTTTGTCAATTATTATTCCAACTCAAACCATTTTGGAGCATATCTGTTGAAAGTTTCAAGAAACTTGTTAAGTTTGAGTGCGAGCTGATGGAAGATAATCTAACGAACAAATTTTGAAAATCGATTGGGTGAGGACATGTAAGCTGAACACAAACGGTTTGATCAACCAGTCATTCTATCGTAGTCAACATGAATTCATTGTATATGCAAATAGTTTCTGGGAAAATAGTGTGAGGACAGATGAAATGAATAACCGAATACATCCAAAATCTTAATTTAAACCACAGAGAACAGACGTCCATCTCTAGCGTAAAAGTTTTATAACATTTAACGGCTCATTTTAACGTTATTTGGATTTCACCACTAGGTACGCTAGTGGGTTTGACTAAATTGACAGATAATCACATAGCGATTTCAAAATGGGTAACATAGTTTTAACTATAGTTGTGATATGCTGATATGACTGGCTGGTTCTTATTCGGATATGCGTTCAAATGTTTTCATAAGTACTATAATCTTTGAGCATTGTTGTCTGTTTTCTGTGCTTTGACGTCCTTTAATGTTGTCATTGATTCCCCTAATTTGATGTTGTTTTAATACTGCCAAAACGACCGCAATAGTTTGGGTGGAAAATGATGTTCCCTATTGTCGAACTCTGTATGTAAAAATAAGGATGGCGGTAGGTTGGTTTTATCCCTATAGTAGTTCAAATCAAACAAGGCATATTTACACAGGTTTTTCGGAAATTTTGTTCTAGCTTATATGTCATTCTCTCTGTTAAAACTACCATCGACGAGTAAATTTTGCGCAGATTGCACTTAATCTTTGCAGGATTCTAAAACCCCAAACCGAAACTTGTAACTGGTAAGCTGTAACATCTGATCCACATTTATACAATCACCAATGTTTTAATTGACTGACACCTGACTGTATCGGTTATTCGAGAACTATTTTAAATGATTAATATCAGTGATTCTCAACCTGGGGTCAGCGGACCCCAAGGGGCCGTGAAAACGTTGATGGGGGTCCGCGAAGAAAAATATATTTGTGGAGTGCATATTGAAAATTTCAAGTCTTGTTTCCTAACAAACTGAAAATAACATATTGATAGCATACAAAATTGATGTTTATCCGTGGGAGTCATATCGGTGATTTCTAAGGGGTCTGATGAAAAAGGTTGAGAAGCGCTGATTTATACATATTCTCGAACCGACGAAAAAATTTGCCTGCATAGGTTAGAAACTGTATTATAACTTTTATTCACCATCATGCTCCTATTACTCTGACATTCAAAACTTCATCATCAAAAACAAGTTACTTATTTATTCATAAATGTGATCGAGTATAATTGTACATTTCAATTGTTAGATGTATTGTATTATCTACATAAAACAAGTAAGCAAACTGTATCAAAAATTACCTTACTAATCATACTGAATAGTAACCAAAATAATGTTAACTGTGAATCTATAAATATACAGCAACAAAAAATCGACACTTGTTAGAACGCAAACTAAAATTAGATATTAAATAACTGCAAGTTACACCCGTACTCATGTTTCCCAGAAAGAAAAACCAATCATCTCAATTACAGCAACAAGGACAGTATTCGCCGTAACAAAACTTTGGCTCAGTTCTACTAATCGCATCTAGAGCCATTTTCTTGTATTC
Organism: Topomyia yanbarensis; assembly: GCF_030247195.1. Taxonomy (NCBI): domain Eukaryota; kingdom Metazoa; phylum Arthropoda; class Insecta; order Diptera; family Culicidae; genus Topomyia; species Topomyia yanbarensis. Next base: position 62,208,897 of record NC_080670.1, read on the forward strand.
ATCGACACTCACAACTTACCCTACTATAATGCTGTTTTTACTTGATCACAAAGTTGAGACTTACTAACCCTAACTGCTATTAAAATACATGATCTTACAGCAGTTAGGGTTAGAACTTGACTCAATCAAAAATCTTATGAGGTTGTGAAGCGTTGGCAGGTTTTTTGTGACATTTGGTTAAAATCTGACAGTTCAAAGTTTATTTCTGCGCTGGAACATGGTAAATTTTAACAGATTTTTAGTTAACACTTTCACACACGATGTAGGATGAAAGGTGGAAAGATTTCTTGTGCTTGAGTGCGATTGTCATAATTTTGCAGCTGGTTTGCGCAGCATTCAATTACAAATAACTATCCATCTGTCAACATTCCAAATGACCGCTCTCAAATTTAAATGAGAGAAAATAACTACCGAACTGTCAAATTTTAAACGGAAGTTGAATAATTTTGCCGATTGGGTCACAGCCTAAATTGTTCTTTTTCATCACTTCACTCCTTTTCCAGTAATTTATCTCAATCTGTTTAAACTATCTATCATAAGTATTCACATTTTAACCCTAAAGCTTATACCCAATGCATAAACAACCAAATGGAGACTAGATAGTTTTAACTCTACTGCGCCAGCGCCACTGTAAAGTTCGATTCAACACTAAAACTCTAATTAATTCTATACTTAATCATTAGCGGACTTGTAAAAACAATGAAATTAAATGAACATGAATCTAAACATTAAGGTGCCGGCACGTGTAATATTATTGTAGTATAGACGCAAAGCTAGTCAGCCTCTACTCGATACCAGTAGAGTAGCAAACAGTAATGCGAATTGTTAATATTATCAAAAAAGAACAAACAAAATAGATACCATTACTAGCATCATAAATAATACTTGTTCTGTTAAACGTCATTCGTTATTCGCATAATTTCTTTGACGCTAAGCTCGTCGGCCTCGAACCGATAGAAATAAAAAAGGGTTTCGTTCGGTTTTACGCATAACGAAAGTTTTAAATATGACAGCAATTTGAACAAATTATAGTGTCAGAATTATCCCACCCTGCTCCCAAAAAATGCAATTATTGTCCATCGACAGAATTAGTTATAATCATCATAGAGGAAAAGAAAGAACATGTAAAACAAACTCATCAACATAGTGCTCTGTTACAACACGTTAAATAGAAGAAACACATCGCCATCATGAAACAAAAACATTACCACGTTTCACCAAACAAAAACGAATACAAGTAAGTAAAAAGTGTCAGAAAAATATTACATATAGCTGTTCTTGAAACGAATAGATAAAAATAAGTCAACAGGAAAAGAAAACACAAATTAAAACCAAAGTTATAGTTGTATTAATTGCAAATAAATGAAAATGACAAAACAAACCGTGGAAAGCTATTAAGTATATCAACCAGTTTAAAAACCAAACGTTTACTGTCTCATCTATCGATCGGAAAACATGCTTGAACTTTTGAGCAACATGTAACAGTCAAGCTCCGTTCGGCGAAACAAAACGGTAGAAGGAAAACATTGCAAACTGAGAACGTCATTATATAAATAAAAATTTAGTTCAAAACAAAATAATTGCGCATTTCATTTTGATTGGAAACACCAGAAAGCAATCCTAATAGGACTACACTGGATTCTCTTTTTAAGTGATTCTCTGTCGAAGCTACGATTATCGGTCTCTATCATACAATTATATTGCTTTTTCGTACAATAAATTCTCTATTGAGATCAGGGACGCCAGGTGCACAGATAAATCTGTGTTTTACAGATTTTCAATATTTTCGTGCTTATAATAAAATCTCACATTGTGCGTGTCTGAAAGGCACGTTGTCTTTTTTTAACAACTTTATGCAAAAAAAATCAGCATCCCTGAAACTTCAGGATATGAAAGAATGGGCTTTCCCCTTTCATTTGAAACCAACATCAAAATAATCCGTCAGGGGGTCTAGATGCAACTTTTTTTAAGTTTTTATTCGAGAAAACATAGATTTTACAATGGAACTAGTTCATATTTCTGCCCCTAGATTGTGCTTTAGACATTCGAACAACATTAAAAGTGGTAATCTGATAGATAATTTAATTGTCTACAACTTTGTTAACAACTAAAAACCGATTTCAAATTATCCGGAAAAGTTTTTTAATATTTTAACGAAGTCTAAGTCTTAGTTAGTTTCACAGAAGGCCTAGTGGTTTGTAAGTCAATTCACACGCACTTTTTTATTTGCCAAATAGTTGTGTTTAGTTGAACAGTGCATTCAGCGGAATTTGAGAGCTTAGAAAGTTTCATCTTTTAGCTGAAAATATTAATTCCATTTGGCACCAATAATATTTTTGGGATGAGAAGTCTTAGATAAGTGTTGACCAAAATAGTATGATATTAATATTCTTTTCCAAGATAGTGAGTGATTCCTCCCGCAGAAACAGCTTTTTCACAGATGTATGCCTTCTTTTTCATTTTGTCGATTGTTCTCGGGGATGACGGATAACTATGCTTGCATGAACCTCCCACTCTGTTAGCATCTTCGTATAAAATTCACTTGTCCTGAACTTCAACCGTTATATTTGAACAAACTCAATGAAACTTTTAACACCATTGCAATATTTCGCGGATTTCATTGCAACGCTTGGTTAAAAACGCTGAATATCTTTTTCAAAATTAACTCAATGTGACGAACAGTAAACTAAAAACTTTGAGTTTTTTGATCAAGATAATTTTTTGGGATATATTCGAGAACTTGTATGTATATAAGGTTTTTCTTGTGCGCAAATCATATTTTGTTTTCAAAAGTAGTACGTTTCGCATAATCTAGGATCAATTAAGTAACGATTTTTCGCATAATTGATAGAAAATGGCCGTAAAATACAACTGCCACAATATACTTCGCGGAGAAAATTTGAATCGTTTCACGCTAACCACTAATTTGGACAGTTACCGCTGTGGTTTGCGTTCAATTAGAAACGGTGTTTCCCGACATGTCGTCTTGAACGAAATTATGATAGCTGACTTAAACGATCATAATCTAAATTATACGACGTATGGTCCTTCCTAAAACATAAATGTATGCAAACCCTTGTAACAAAACAATACCTTCCGATGAATGATAGTTCCTTCGAACCTATCGGAAAAGATTACAAACTTGAATCAAAAGCACAAATAGTTTTCTGTCTCTGTCAAGCATTCTAATTTTTAGAAGATTAGTTGCGCCATATTTTTGCATCGGGCAAAAACCAAAAAAAGCTCGCCACATCTTGTTTTGAGACAAATTTGTACGTTTTCCTTAACACAGATTGGCACAGATTTTTAAATGGTCCGCGCACAGATTTTTCAAAATATCACCTGGCATCCCTGATTGAGATATACAGTGAAACACCAACACACAGTGGGACGGGCCCGGACTTAAGTCCGTATATGAAGGTTATGCGATATTCCCACTAGTATTTTTTTCGTATCAGCTGAGCCATCAGAGACATTTGCGCGAGATTTTAGGTGATTTGAACGTAAAATGGATTTTTGACAGCTTTTTGAAGGTCATAACTCAAGTGTTTTTTGCATTATTTGACCATAGGAACTACATACGATTATTTTCATTTTTCAAAGAAACGGTTGATTTTATGCATTGCATTACTTCACCAAAATTATCCGTGTGATAAAAGTACATCGCCAAATCGCCAAAAATTAGTCACTAGTTGGTTTAGTTAGTGTTTAGATAACTGTTTGTCTTGATTTTTTATTGAATTTGAACTTCTAATGCGATAACAACAACGACGCCCGTGAATGCCCGCGATCACACTATACTCATTCGAAAGCTTTTAATTTTCTCTTTAAAATGAGTCTATGCTAGTTTTGCGAAAACTTGCGATAAGCAGTGAAAATTTTAAAAAACTGTCAATGAAGACGCTTGGTTATTAGTGATATTGAATTTGAATAATCACTTTATAGCTAGAATAATGCCATTAATACATACACAACTTTCAAATAGCATTGAGAGCATGATCTACAAGGGTTTTACTAGTGATCAAGAATAAGAAACCGATTGGGAAGTTTGGTTTTTAGGTGGTAAAGGTATTAAAAATGTTTAAAAATCAGTAAATATTCTCAACCATCTGAAATATGTCATAAAATGTTTCTGGAACTATTTTTGCTAACTTATGCAATAACTGTCAAATTGAGTGAACACAGTTGAGTTCTAGTCATTTGGTGAGACTATTTTGATCCGAGTTTGCATAGCACTGATATAGCTTAAGGGTATGCGATATTATCCATGTAAAATAAGACCATTTTTAATTTTTACGCGAAAAAAGGGGTTTGGATTTATTTTTATTTAAGATATGAAATAAGCAATCTAAGTAACTTAAAACACACCTGTGAAAAAAAATCTTGTTGATTAGTGAATGTAAATCAACATTCCACTAAGACGCTCAAAATGTTTGTTTTGGAATTGAATGAAAATGTAGTTTTCATGTCAAGTAACCCAATAATGAATTAAACTTTCCAAAATTAGTCTAACACATCTTATTTGATCCTTAAAAACAAAATAGTCATTTCTAAAACCCCATAATGAGATGACAATCAATTCGTTTCAATGTGGAAAATAAATTTCAAATTTACTATTGAAAAAAATCATTACAAAAGATAATATATTTACTTTTGAGCCACTCTAATAAGTAGTAAAGTTAATTTCTATTTTCATAACCAAAATAGCGCACAAAAATTTCTTTAAAAAAAAATTTGAACCTTCTCAACAAAATAATTATTTTTGAGCCACCCTAGTGTATAATGAATTTTTTTACAAATGTTCATATAAAAAACGATTTAGCACACGAAAATTAACATACACAAATTTTAAGAACGATTTAAAAAAAAATTTTTTTTGAGACACCCTAATGAATGGCAAATGTTTATTTTTAAAATGTTTTAATATCAAAAACGAATTCAGCGCACCAAAATTACATAAAAGCGTCCTATTTAAACCGATACGGTAAAGTTTGGACTTTAGTCCACCTTTTGTTCTAAGTCGTGCCACTGTGCAACAGTCCATATTAGCTGTCGATTTATTGTGCACTTCACCCTGTCCTGGACTTCACACTTTCAAAGTGCGTGTGATCAAACTCCTACTGAAAACTGCGAGTAGTCAAAAGAGTTGTATTTCAAGTGATAGAGATGGTACTGTCATAAACAGGCCAGTCGAACTAATCTTTGAACGCGTCAAAAGCATCATTCAGCTAAGCCGATAGTTTTTCCAGCAACTATTTTCTATGATTTGAATCGTGATGATCTAATAAATCGACTGATATTCTTCTTTAAGAGTTTTGAAAAGGTTTATATGGATAATCTGGTGGCAAAGCTGAACACAATTTTTCCTACTCATACTACCAAGCGTTCAATTCCAACACATGCTCAAAAAAGGTAACTTGTGCCTTAATATAATGACGAAAATTGTTCACCAACGAAACCCAACTTAGTCGGTTAATTAATCTATCGATTAATTTTCGATTTCGATATCGATTTCGTCGGTCGACTGGGAAATTTATGAACTGTCAAATTTTCTATGGGAACAATTGTGCCAACTTTCATAAAATAACAAAGTAAAGTATTTTTCATTTTTAAATCACATACATTTATCACATAAAAAGAGAATCCAGTGTACTGCACGTTTCGCGTATTAGGGGAGGAACACCGTTGTTGAGATATCAAATTTGTCTACACCAGGACCGGGAATGATGTCATGGCAACCGCCCACCGTAACGTTCACCGTTCTGATAAAGAGGGAATACCAGGTAGGTAGGTAGGTTGTGTAGGTTAAATAAACACTGCAGCGCTGTTCGTAGAGAAACATTTGCAACAGCTCCAACCCCAATAAACTCTGCTATACGAACGGATCAAATTAAATTGAAAATTAAAGCATCATCGTCAGCCGCCCGCGTTGCTGGAAAATATATTTTTTCATCACTTATGGGGTTTTCGATTGATTGACACCGGTGTAGTGGAGTGCACTGAAACTGCACCGTTTTTGCACTTTCTAGCAGAAGTGCAGAAAACTGGGTATGTTCCATTGACACTTCTGCTAGAAAGTGCAAAACCAGTGCACTCCACTACACCGGTGTCAATCAATCGAAAATCCCATTAGGATTTTCGATATCATCCTCGATAGGGGACCTTATGTGAGGATAATGTGGGTGTATGGCGAGTAATTTCTTTATGTTTGAGTCCCTGACAAATTCGTGTTTTGAATGAGTATTTGAGTGTTGATTCTTTTAAAGAACAGTTTGCTACACTTATTGGTCCATTTGATATACTTCCCATCCAACGAGGATTCGACATTTTCATCGAATTTTTAATAAAATTTTACCTTTAAAGTCCTTAACCCTCCGTCAGTTACGTCATTATCTACATTTAAGCGGCCGCATGAAGCCCTAAGATGATTTCACCTGAATTTCAGAATGTTGAATTGAAAGATTCTGTTTCCTAAATGTCTAATCCACCAGATTTTTGCGTTTGAAACTGGAACTCTGTTGATTTTACTGAGGACATTCTGATTCTAGTTAAAGATCGAGCACGCAGTTACAATGTGGTGGATTCTATATAGATGTGAAATTTGTTCTCTCGATTTTTGTTAATTTACGACGGAAAGGTCAAAAATTGGCCACCTTGGCATTTTTCATTGTGCAGAAAAACCTACACACCCCTCATTTCAAAAATGAATGTGTGTAGTCAGAGATGATGCTTCCCTTAAGAACGTTTCAAAATCGTCCAATGAAGGCGTCCGTTGGCCAACGTTCAAATTACCGTTCAACAGACGTTTATCGTTGAACTCGTTTTCAACGATTTTGAAAACTACGTAAGAAAGACAAACCAAAAGTCCCAATCGAACCAAAAACAACGGTTGCAATCGAGCAATGTAAACAAATATGACAGCACTATGCTATATTCTCCTTAGTAGAGAGCAATTTAGGCAAAAACTATTTTTGCACCAGCCGAACCGCCGTCGGAACCAAGCAAACCTGTTATCCACTCGTTTGCCGGCTTATTCAAACATGGGGGCTATCTCTAGTTTAAGCGATGTAGCGTAGCCACAATTGGTAGTGGAATCAAAATAAAATTGGCAACGTTAGCAATATATCAACACATATGAACACTCGAGATGAACCTATCGTCAATTGACATTTCAACGAGTTTTGATTCAAGCCAATAATAGGGGCCCAGATTTTGCGTGACCAATCTCATGAACCAACCCAACACGCAAAAGCTACGCCCAATAGAAACATGTTGGATAATCGTCATGTGGAACCTCAAAAACACACGCAAGACAGCTATCAGCAAGATGTAGTTCAAGGCAACCAATAAGATGATTTTCCAATAAAAAAAATTGACACACAATTTACACCTAGGGGCAGATCACTTGAGACGCATTTTTAAAAATCAGCGAAATTAAATGCATTTCTTTCCAACAAAATAGAAATTCATAATGTATTTTGCGTTGCGTGCACTGTATTTTGCGCTGCGTGTCAGACGTCAAAACACTACAAAACAACTAACCCTACATTCAACAAAACGTCGGACAAAGTGGATCAATGTAGGATGTTTGTTAAACAAACATTTCTGTGAGGGAGTGCAAAGTTGATGTAAAAATGTAAATAAAATGCATTTTTTTCTATTTGCCCGCCCCTATCTGTGATCAGCCCCTAGATTTACACACATTATTTTTTGATCTATTTTTGATAGTAACACCCTTCAACGTATACAGCAACAATAAGACTAAATGCCGTGGTCTTATTTTCGCTCTTAGGTTAAGTTCAAACGATGAACTTAATATGCCAATCAGAAGCAGCATTTTAGTCGCTTTCTATGATTTCCAATTGATATTCATGTAACTGTACAAATGTTGTGCCGTGCCATTTGGCGAAACGATTTGCTAATTATCACACGAAAATATTCTCACACCGCATCTACCATAGATTCATGTAGTGGCTAACAAAAACAACATTGAACGAATATAGAATTGTGCATAAGATGTTCGGTTTGTTTATTAATTGTCCTCCATGCAGTTTGACGTGATGCTTATTTTGCTGCTTTAAAAATTTGCATGAAAGTCTATCTACGAACGAAACGGTTCGCAGATCATCCTGACGTCACAGAGAACGGACATCCATGTTCTAAAAATAACCTGGACTTTCAAAGTGCGAGTGATCAAACTGCTATTGAAAACTGCGAGCTGTCAAAACACATGTATTTCAAGTGATAGAGATGGTACTCTCATAGACAGGCCAGTTGAACTAACCAGTCCACAAGAAGAATTCATTAGAATAATGTCGAGTGCGCAGTGCTATTCGAATCCTGGTTTTAGCGCCACGATATTTTCGCATTTGTTGGTCGCACAAATTTTTAAAGCAGCATAATAAATATCCTCACATCAAACTGTACGGGAAGCAAACCGAACGTCTCATGCACACTCGTAGAGAGTGCGTTCAGTGTTGTTTATGTTGGCCACCGCAACAATCATGGTAGATGTTGTGTCAGCATATTTTATATTTTCGTGTGACAAAATTATTTTGATGTGAGCCTATTTAGATGTAAAAATCGCAATACTTGTACAGCGCAAATTCGTTAGTTGGGCTGTTTGTTAGGTGGGTGTTCGCTAGTTGGTGCATGCCCCAACTAAAAATCACTCTTATGTCAAAACCAAAAATCAAAAACTGATTGACGCTTGAAAGTCCTCGATTTCAAGTGGTTTATTGGTTGATTTCTGTGGCGATCTAGAAAAAAAGCATACTTTGAAATTCAATGGAACTTAATTTTTTTAGTTCATATTCGGGAATGATTTTAGTGAAATAAATGTGTTAGATGTTGCGCTTCTTCCATTCAGCATTAATTAGTTTGTGTTGCAGAGAGGTTAGTTTACTAATTTTTGAAGGTCATTTTTGATGTATTTAATCACATTATTCAATCATTTTAGCTAGTCGAATGTATACTTGCGCTTTATCGGCTTTGTTTCCGACGGTGCATCCATTTCCTGTTTCACGTGAAGGAATTTATCAAAAAAATAATTAATAGCAAAAAGAACAGTAATGACATACTTTGTCACAAAAATCAACTTTAAACTGGAAGGAAACAGCCAACTATCGTGAACCGTAAAATATTTCTGTTCGTTTTTTATTGAAAGAAAACAAACAATCAGCGTTTCCCTCGGGTAATTTTTGCCAGCTGTCAGTTACCCCAATTAACGGATACGATTCGATAGTTGGGGCGCAGTCGTGACCCAACTTACGAATTTGCGCTTTATAAACATTAGAGCAAATATCCGTTAAGGTTCAACTGACAAAACTTCTAAAAGCGGCCATCTTTGAAAACGAAAAAAAACAGTTCTGTATGACAATCAGTCAATGTATTCGGGACATTGTTAGAATAGTAGTGATTAGTTTTCATGGAGATTTTGCTCGCGGTGTGCTTGTTTTTTTTTCAAAGATGGCCACTTTTTAGACTTTCTCAGTTGAACCTTCAAACGCTCAAACCGCCATACCAGTCAATCTCAGCTATTGACAGCCTTATTCTGCATTACGACGGATTGATATTTCGAACGAATGGCGAACCTTCGTTATGCAAAATAGGACTATTGCTTGTTCCCAAAAGAATATATTTTATACCCGAAAAATCACAAAGTTGATGCATTTTTCCGCCTTGACTAGGTCCCTCTCCTCAATGACCTTCTCGCTGAGAAGCCAAATAATCAGTTTAGTGATGTCCGATTTTTGCAAATAATCGATTATCCGTTAATCGAACAATTTTTGAGAGCTTGATTAATTCATTCGATTAATCGACCAAGATAATCGATTAAAATCAATAATCGATTACTTAGTAAATCTTAGTTTGCCAACCAAAAAAAAGGTCACTGGACACATTCTGAAAAATTTGGAGAAGTCTTGTCATATTTTTTGTTCAGCGACTTTGATTTTCAACGCACACCCTTCATTAATGATGCTCTCGATTAATTGATATTGGCTACTCGATTTGCTCGATTATACCGAAAGCTTGTAACCGATTATTCATTTTTCGATTATTTTAGAAATTAATCGATTATTTGTGTTAATGCAGTAGCAAAAGACATCACTAAATCAGTTAGGCCAACTAATCGCAACATGTAAATTTTATGTTTTATCTGAACTAGATTTCTTTTTCTACTCAGATACTGTTTACTACTCATTTCTTACTTAATTTTTATTTATTATTTTTATTATTTATTTCTCATTCGTCACGCATTTACCACTGATTGATAGCAATCCATAGTTGCTCAATTAGTGGAGCGCCACTCATTCTCTTGTTTACATTGAAATTTTATTTTGTGCACATAACCTGCAGTAATCAGTTTTCGTTATGAAGCAGAATTCCAGGTAGATAATTTCTTATCCATACACCAATTATTATCAATTATCGTTTGTAACAGATTGATTAATGAAAGTATTTTTAAACAGGCAAAATGTATGACATAAGTTATTATCAATATAAAATCAATATCATCATAATTTGTTATCGTTTATATCGCAGCTACAAAATTATATTATCACTCTTAGATACCGTGCAACAATTAAAAACAGACGATAAGAAATCTAGAGCTTTTTTCCATTGCATCATATCTAACAGAAACGTCAAACGGAGAAAATCGCGTGCAAAAATTTCCTTGCAACTTTTAAATTTATTTAACAATTTAAGCACACAGAAGGCTATTAATTCTACTATCACCTCTGCATTTACTCATTACAGGATCTTATAAGCATATTACATGTTTTTCGCGAAGATAATAGGGAGATAATTGCTAACTATTATTTTAATACATTTTGCCAATCACTTTTGCTATTATGCTATGCATATGTGGTCTTGGCAACACCGTTTGTAGATGGCACATTTTACTGTGGCGTTGGCTTGTAGTTGTGATATATTTCATTTGCTGTATTGCAACCGAGAGTGTAGATATGAGGTTTGGCATTGGAAAAACATGCTAACTACAGTCGACTTGGAGAAACATCACAACGCAAAACATCACATCTACAAAATATTAGCAAAGCTTTGGTATACTATATGTAACATTTTGATTTAAGATTGAATTAACATATAAAGAGTTATTATTTTTCTCTACTATTTGTGCACGGTAAAAAATTGTCACGTCAAATTCAAATGATGTTGCACTTGAATCAGTTTATCATGTATCACTAACAATTGAAGTGATTTAGCATTGATTTTCCAAGGATTTAAAATTCGTATCAGAATGACCTGGTCTTTGAAAGCTATTTAATAGAAATGATATTTAAATTGAAATGAATATCCGTTGAATTCGCACCACTGTACTAATCTATTGAATTTGAGTGGTTCCATCATTAATTACAAGTGTCAAAACACTAAAGTCTTTAATCGACTACCATCGTGTGCTCGGAAATAGGAGCAAAAATGGAAAACTTGCATTTCCAAAGTTAATTTAATATGTAATTATTTGTTCTCAGGTAATCCATAGTGGGATATACCGTGAGGAATACGTATACAGTTAAATTGCAAGATCTATTAGAAGCGATGTGCAACACATTTCAAGTGGAAGTGATTTGCTGTTGATTTCGTAGTGCTTTGAAATGATCCATTTCAACAGATTGACACATCGCATTGAAATGTTGGGCAAGTAGTGCGAAATCAACTGCAAATCACTTTCCATCAACGTGAGGATTTTTTACCGTGTGGACAATAAAGAGTCAATGCTTAGCTTTTATTTGGCATAATAAACTCAGTTTGTTTACATTTGTTAGATATTACGTTTTGAATAAACGGTATAGAAATATCTTATCCTTAAGTAATTTGACTTTAGTTTGGGTGAAATTGTAAATCGTTGTTTCACATGAAAACTATAGTTTCTATATTCATAGATAGGCGGAAACGTGGAACTAATTGAAAATGTGAAATGCCGAACCCGTCTTTATAGATTAATGTAGAGAAGGTATTGCGATTCTGGAGACAATTAATTTACTCTTCCCTTGTGTTGCCAAGCCTAGAAAAATGGAATATCCTGCATTTTTCATGTGAAACTGAAATCTGCTTGTGCAATTAAATAAAACATGTTGCACACTTGCTCACAACGATGCCTATGAAAGCGTGTAGCTAAAGCTTGAACATTTACATGGAAGGCTATTTCTTGAATAATAGCAATCAGTTTTTAGAGTTTTGTGTCAGCTTAACTATTAATATAGCAACTAAAATGAAAACTCACTCGTATAAATCTTATGATTAACTCAATTTCCTTCAGGCAAATAATATACAATATTTCTTACTCTACCGTGAAGTGAACGGGCGATTTTAACTGTTCGCCATTTGTAGCACAGGGTACAAAATATGTTTGTTTTTTAGCACTTTTTGCTTCGTTGTTTACTGAACAGATTTTTATTACAAGCACCAGAAGGGTGATAAATTTGCCGCTTGAAGAAGAATCTGGTTGCATTTGTTGTTAGTGAAACGCAATGTCGTTCGCCTTCTTCTAAAACGGAAAGTACCTAACATAATAGGGGAACTGTGCCTAAGATGGACAATGGAACTTTGAAACCATTTCCAAGCGTTTTAAGCTGTTATAGTACCTTCATTACAAGATCAGTTTTTTCAGTTCTTCTTAAGGATAAGACGTTACACTACAATACAAAAACAATAAAATTTAACGTTTCTATAGTAAATTTAACAGTTGTTTACAATTATCAGAAGAGAAAAATTATCCCTTTCATCGACTGATGAGATCTCTGCTCTGAGTGTTACGGGCCGTGCGGAATTTTCGCTGATACAAGTTCTGACAGTTAGCTTTAATTATTGATAGGTTAGTCTCCCTTATTAGTAGCGGCTACGTTGACCTATTAGCCTGTGCACGAGGACGAAGTCGACCAGCAAATCGACATAAATTCAATAGTAAATTTGCAAAAGGGCGAATAAGATTTGTAAACAAACTTGTATTTTGATGGTTTCTCTTAATTTACTACAATTTCAAAGTAGAAAACAATTGAAATTACTTCTACGAAGGGTAAAAATTTGCATTAACGCATATTTTTCATGAAATTCCACTCTGCAGCAGACTAATGAGCGAAATAAGTTTGTTTACAAAAAACACTTTCGCCCTTTTGTCGATTTAGTACTGAATTGACTTTAACTGTGAGCCGTGTTTACAAACATTGCCTCACAGTTTAATGGCAAGAATTAGAATATATTGGCTTAAATGGCACGTTTCCCGTATGTAGTCGGGGATTTGTGTCTTGCCGTGTGTTTTCATCATTTCCTGAGCGGAAGGAAAGGACAAAGAGGTGTAGGGAAGTAGAATTGGAAGGGTTGGAAAAAAAGCACAAGAACAAAAATAAACAACAGGTGAGTTAAACTCACAAGTAGTTCAACTCGCCTGCGAGTAAGCCTAAAGCTCTTTACCACATTCGATAAGAAACTTTATTATGTCTCTGAGTTTCAGTCGTCCAAACATGGTTTCGTCTATATAAGGACAGCAGCCGAAAACTCGAAATCGCAGTTTCGCAGTGGCCGGTTAAAGCCCTGGTCAGCATGCAGCAGTGGAGCTTCGAAAAATGTAGGAGATTTTTCGAAATCGCTGGGCACGGTTGTTCTAGAAAAAACTTTGTTCGGCGACACGTTTGTAGATTTCTCCATTGATTGCGGTGCTCGGACGAAGCCCAGGACTGTAGTTTTCCCTTATTCAACTTGTCGAAATTGACAGCGCGGGCTCAGGACCAACGAAGTCAATCGCTGAACCTGCTCTGGCCAATTCGTCAGCCTATTAATTTCCAGTAATACCGGAATGTCCGAGCACCCAGAGTGTTGACAATGCTTAGTTCTTCGATTTAGGTTCGGCACGCGATCACTAGCTTGGACCGAGATTTGTCTGAGCTAAGGGCCTTGATTGCAGCATGACTATCGGAGCAGAAGTTTATAACTCTGCCGGACAAACTCAATTGAAGAGCCGATTGTACCCCGCACATAATCACAAAGATTTCTACTTGGAATACACTACAGTATCTACCTAGTGAGTGAGATTGTTCAAATCTCATTTCACGACAGTAGACACCAGCACCAGCACGTCCCTCCAACAGAGAACCGTCAGTGTAACAGACCACTTGCGTTTATTGTTGTCTTTCCATATAGCCAGACAACCACTCCTCTCGAGAGGTAATCTTCACATGGAATGTCCTGTAAGGAAAACTACATGTGAGTGTAATATCGCTGGTAGTAAGAATATCTTCACCCCATGTAACCATTTGTGACCACAATCGTGTATGACTGGTAGCAAGATCAACATGGTTACTGTTCCAAAGTCCAGTGTTTGATTAACCTGCTGTTCGGCCATCTATGGGAGCTGTCCATCAATGTCAGCTTCTTTCTCCGAACAGCCTAGATAAGCCGTGTAGTGTCGGTAGTGGTTGTTTCAACCGGCTAAGAATTACACTACGGACTACCTGTTCCGGTGGTAACACCAAACAGGGAACCCCAATTCCATAGTGTCATGCGACCCGTGCTATGGGTAAAATTGTTGAGGGGGTTTAAAATATTCTCAATGGCGAACGGAGCCTGGGAAGAGCCGGGCGAACTCCCCATTAACTGGCTGTGGTCCACTAGGAGGTTGATAACTCTATTATCTTTCTCCGGACAAAACCAGCCTAGAGGCCGTGTGGCATCCGGCGGGTTGAAGTATGTCAACCAAGAATTGATCCACTGGGTTCCTGTTCCCATGTCGTAGGAGGCGACTAAAAACAGGAGTCCTCAAGTCAAGGTGTTGCTCCGTGCCGAGGACTGAATGGCTGGCAGGACTAAAATATGCCAGTCGCGCACGGAGTGTCGTGGGTCTTACCCTTGCTGTGTTATGCGAATCTCTGACACAGTGGACGTTCGTTTCTTCGCAAATCGTGGGATTCAAATGATGTTCATGTCCCTAATACCCATTTCGGGGTTCGCTATATGCGATTATAAGCCAACGTGTTTGGTATCTTCTAGTTGCTGTACAACAAGTGCTGATGATGAAATGTGTAGTGCTGTAATCGAATATGGTTAGAGTAGCACAAATTAATCTTCAGCATAAACGTACAGCAACTATGAATCTATCTCGCCTTGTGCAGGAAGGGAAAGCTTCCATAGCTTTGGTTCAAGAACCGTATTTCCATAAAGGAAACTTCTATGTTGGAAAGCTACTTAACCCCGTCTTCGTAGCTTTCAACAAAAATGGCATGACAAATCCACGTGAAATGCCTCGTGCATGTATACTTGCGAATAGTGCAATTGACGCTTGTCTTATATCGGACCTCACAACTCGTGATATTTGTACTGTCATGGTAAATATGACTGTTGACAACATAAACAAGAAATACGTCTATTGTTCGGCATATTTGCCGCATAATGAACCATCACCTTCTGATGATTTCAAAAGGGTTGTATCATACTGTGGCAGAAATGGGTTTCCTCTCATAATCGGCAGTGATGCAAATTCCCACCACATAATTTGGGGCAGCTCTGATATCAATTTGAGAGGCACCGAATTGATGGAATACTTAAGTAGTACAAATCTGCACATTCTTAATGCAGGAAACCGCCCAACTTTTGCACGAGCTGGCAGAGAAGAGGTGGTAGATGTAACTCTCTGCTCTGACAGTATTACGCATGAGTTGACAAACTGGCTCGTACCAAACGAGCTCGAACCGTCGTTATCTGATCATAAGTACATCGTCTTTGATCATTTAAACGTCTCGCTAGATATCGTCACCTATCGTAATCCCAAATCTACGAACTGGGACCTCTACGAAGAGGGATTGGCGACTAGGTTTCATGGGTATCTTCCGACGATTGAATCTCCAAGTGATTTGGATGAGGTCGTGGATAAAACAAGCTCACTCATAGTAGCAGCATACCAAGAGGCTTGTCCGCTTCGAGTTATGCGTGCTTCTAGAGGAACACCTTGGTGGAATACCGAACTTGTTCGACTCAAAAAGTTATGTAGGAGAGCTTGGAATCACAGACGCAGGGACGGGTCGGAGGCATTTAAGTTGGCTCGCAAAGCATACAGAAATGCCCTTCGATCCTCTGAGCGAAGTGGTTGGAAAAGCCTCTGCACAAATGTCTCAAGTCTCAACGAGACTATTAGATTAAATAAGTTACTTTCGAAATCGAAAGATTTTCATGTCAGTTCCATTAGAACTGCTAATGGTGAATACTCATCTAAAGAAGATGTAGTACTCAACTGTCTTTTTGACACACACTTTCCAGGTTGTACGGAGCCATCACTGACGACTGCCCCTGAGTTCTTTTCAGGCAGTTCTGATTCTTGGGCATTTGCTCGTAGAATTGTGACAACCGAATCGATCAAATGGGCGATTGAAAGTTTTGCTCCGTATAAGTCTGCGGGAAAGGACGGAATTATTCCAGTTCTACTACAAAAAGGATATGAACACTTCAAGCATATTTTGAAAAAGGTTCTTACTTGCAGTCTTGCAACAGGATACATTCCATTAGCGTGGCGGGAAATAACTGTCAAATTCATTCCCAAAGGTGGCCGCGTCACTTATGAGGAGGCAAAGAGCTTTAGACCGATCAGTCTGACCTCCTTCCTTCTCAAATCAGTGGAACGTTTAATCGACCACTACATTCGGGATGGTAGCTGGGGCGAGCACCCGCTGCATGCAATGCAACATACATATCAGCGGGGGAAGTCTACTACCACCCTGTTACACAATGTTGTCTACAACATTGAAAAAGCTTTTTCACAAAAGCAATCAAGTTTAGGAGTTTTTCTCGATATTGAAGGTGCTTTTGACAACGTGTCTTTCGAATCCATTTTGGAAGCAGCACGAGATCATGGAGTACCTTCATATATCACGAACTGGATACACGCAATGCTTAGCAACCGACATCTGTGCTCATCGTTAAGACAAGTAGAGATGAGGAAACTGAGTGTCTGCGGATGTCCTCAAGGTGGTGTGCTGTCACCACTTCTATGGAACCTTGTCGCCGATAGCTTGTTGAGAAAACTAAATGAGCTTGGGTTTCCGACGTATGGTTTCGCCGATGATTATCATATAATGATCACCGGTATTTGCATTAACACACTTTTTGATTTGATGCAACAAGCCTTATATGTTGTTGAGCGGTGGTGTCTTCATGTTGGACTATCAGTTAATCCAAATAAAACCTCAATGGTGCTATTCACGCAACGAAGGATTACAACCGGAGCTCGTCCATTGCAGTTTTTTGACTCTGAAATTATTGTCGAAGACCAAGTTAAGTACGTTGGGGTAATTCTCGACTCAAAACTTAATTGGACAGCTCACATCGATTTCAGGATCAAGAAAGCTTGCATGGCCTTTGGCCAATGTAGACGGGCTTTCGGCAAATCTTGGGGACTCAAACCCAAGTACATTCAGTGGATCTACACAACAATTGTTAGACCAATACTGGCATACGGGTGCCTTGTTTGGTGGCAGAAGGGAGAAGTCATGACAATCCAATCAAAGTTAAACCATCTTCAGAGGATGGTCTTGATGGCGATGACTGGTGCGTTCTCGACAACACCTATTGCTGCTCTCGAGGCACTCTTGAACATAAAACCACTACATGTGTTTCTGAAACCAGAAGCACTTTCTTGTGCATACCGTCTTAAGGTTACTGGGCTCTGGAACAGTAACCCAATAGATCGTGTAACTAGCCACACAAGACTGTGGCCCCAAATGGTTACTTGGGATGAATATACACTTGCTCCCAGTGACCTTACACTCACATGTAGTTTTCCTTCTAAAACTTTCAATGTGAGAATTCCTCTTCGTGAGGAATGGCTGTCTGGCTGGCTGGAGCGACAACTTGAAGAATACGTAGTTTGTTATACAGACGGTTCTTTGTTGGAGGGCCGAGCCGGTGCTGGTGTCTATTGTCATGAAATGAGATTAAACCAATCTCATTCGCTTGGTAGATACTGTACCGTATTCCAAGCAGAAATCTTTGCGATTCTGTGTGGCGTACAATCCGCACTTCAACAGGGAATTTGCGGTAAAAGAATCTATTTTTGCTCTGACAGTCAGGCTGCCCTGAAAGCACTTAGTTCGGCAGGTTCGAGATCAAAATTAGTAATCGCATGTCGAACTCAAATCGAAGAACTTAGCATTTCAAATGCTATCTACCTTCTATGGGTACCCGGTCATTCCGGTATTACTGGAAATGAATGGGCGGACGAATTGGCTAGAGCTGGCGCTGCGACTGATTTCGTTGGTCCAGAACCAGTTCTACCACTGTCAATAAGTTGGATAAAGCACAAGATTCGCTCTTGGGCTGCATTCGAACATGCCAACCATTGGCGTAGCTTGCAAACTTGCGTTCAAACAAAGGCTTTTCTGCCGGATGTGAATCCGAAAATGTCAAGAAATTTGTTGCATTTTTCCAAGCACAACTGCAGTATTCTGGTAAGGGCACTGCCTGGACATTGCAAACTCAATTATCACATGGCTACTATTCAGCGCGCTGAGTATTATTCATGTGATCTTTGTGAATCCGATTACGGAACATCATATCATTTGATATGCAATTGCCCTGTATTAATGCAATTGCGCATCCGGATTTTTGGTTCTCCATACATAGATGAACCTATGTACAGAGAGCTGAAATTTAAGGATATGCTTTTGTTCCTAACCCAGCGTGGTAAAGAGCTATAGTTTTTAGCCGTATTTGAATGATAATATCTCTTCGGGGGTGCTGTCGTTCTGTTATCTCAATATCCCCTCGGGGGTGTTGATATATCCGCTCACTGTTTGAGTAGAGGTTCTAAATCCCTCCGGGGGTTGGAAGTTTTATTCCTGCTGTTGTAGCACCTGCAGATCGTTCAGCATCACTCCGGGGGTGCAGAATGCTCTGTTTTAATTGTTCTGTGTCGTTGTTTTCCTTACCCCTAACCTTACCACTTCCCCAATCCTTCCCATCAGGAAAATGATGAAAAGACGATTCTTGGCAAGGCACAAATCTCCGATCAACATGGGGAACGTGCCATTTGAGCCAGACGCTACTGATTCCTAGTTCCCTCCAACAGAGAACCGTCAGTGTAACAGACCACTTGCGTTTATTGTTGTCTTTCCATATAGCCAGACAACCACTCCTCTCGAGAGGTAATCTTCACATGGAATGTCCTGTAAGGAAAACTACATGTGAGTGTAATATCGCTGGTAGTAAGAATATCTTCACCCCATGTAACCATTTGTGACCACAATCGTGTATGACTGGTAGCAAGATCAACATGGTTACTGTTCCAAAGTCCAGTGTTTGAGGTGTACATATGTGTAATGGTTTGATATTTAGAAGTGCCTCAAGAGTAGCAGTCGGAGTCATGGTGAAAGCACCAGTCAACGCCATGAGCGCCATTCTTTGCAGATGGTTTAGCTTTGACTGGACTGTCATCACCTCTCCCCTCTGCCACCACACAAGGCATCCGTATGGCAGTATTGGACGTACAATTGTCGTGTAAATCCAATAGATGTATTTAGGTTTGAGACCCCAGGTCTTTCCAAAAGTTCGTCTGCACTGCCCGAAGGCCATGCACGCTTTCTTGACTCTGAACTCAAAGTGAGCAGACCAATTCAGTTTGGAATCCAATATAACTCCAACGTATTTAACTTGATCTGCACACAGTAACTCAGAATCAAAGAACTGCAAGGGACGAACCCCGGTTATTATTCGCTAAAATGTCGATTTATCAGGCGACTTCGTCAACGTGCACAGTCTAATACCCTGTAAAGTACTACCGATTCTAACTAGAATCGGTCGGTAGCGTCGTGTTGCCGGATTACTAACTGAAGCCAGCCGGAATTCCAGCTCATTTCCGGCTGAACTTTACTGGGTAGCGGCCATAACACG
Organism: Topomyia yanbarensis; assembly: GCF_030247195.1. Classification (NCBI taxonomy): domain Eukaryota; kingdom Metazoa; phylum Arthropoda; class Insecta; order Diptera; family Culicidae; genus Topomyia; species Topomyia yanbarensis. The sequence continues at coordinate 62,228,790 of NC_080670.1, forward strand.
TTCAATATTTTTGACAATACACAGTATTGACGATATTGTTACAATATTTCAATCCCATTTGAAATCCACATCGTCAATAAAACTTTTTTTCAATTACACGTGCAATACTTTTGTCAATACTCTCTAGTATTGTCAAGAATACTGAACGTGTGAGGGCCGCTTATAGCACTATTTACACCTATCCAATTCGTTTCAGTGCCGGTTCAGTTCCGTGCACGAACGCCAATATTCTTTGATGCAATTTAAATGCGAAAATTCACACTTGTTTAGGATGGTGCCGTGCCGGACAAGTGTGAATGTTCGCATTTGATGTATATGAAAGAATATTGGTGTCCGTGCAGGGAGCTGAACCGTCACTGAATCGGATCGGAAAGGTGTAAATTTGGCTTATGACTTCGAGCCATTGATGTTTAGCCGTAAACTGAAACCGTCACAGGCAGCACTGCTTCATAGGAAGTCAATCAAATTAAATACAATTAATAAAATCAAACGGATTATATTAACAAATGTTAGTACTCAAAAGAATGGAAATAGTTACTAGCCTTATAGCTGCTTATGTTCATTAATGTTTATAAACAACAAGGATATAAAAGGGTTAAAATTCTTCATAATTGCGAATAATCCCGTATATGTGGCAGCCTTGAATCGTCGTGCAGAGTACACACTGTCAGGTCACTCGGTAATTTGAGCCGTCTTTCGCTGGCACTTGCTCAAAGTGGATGAGCAAACCCACTCGAATGTGTATAAAGCAAGGTAGCTAGCTCTCCTGTCAGAGAATCCACTCGACTGATGAAAGTGAAAATCAATTCTCCGCGGGCGGGTTGGCTGACGGGCGGATGAAGTGCGAAGAGTTTGGTGCTTGGGTTACCACTTATGATGCTTCTACTGTTACACTAGCGGCTTCGGACGAACAGCCGAGGGTTGGCAAAAAGTTCAAGTTGCACATGTAATGGGATCAAGTTGATTGAATGTGGAAGTTTAGTAAGGATTTTCTCGTAAGTTAAAGCTTAATGGAAAGTGTTGGATATAACACTCAACCCTGCTGAACTGCAATTTTTGCTGCCGCAAAACCTACATACCACGAAATTCGATACACTACCTTATGTGATTATAGCTCTCCTCTGCTTCTACCAGGCTTTAATGAATTGTTATTAGTTTAGCATGAGGCAGTGACGAGACAGAATTTTAATTGCATTTAGAATCCCTGGTGAACGGCGTTACTGATTGATTAAATCTGCGTCTTGCCAATGAACCCAAATTTAAATTCTTTGGTTTTTCGAATGTTGACACGTGTCTAACGCCAGTCGTTAGCAAGTTTTACAAACAGTGTAGAGTAAGGTGGGGCTAAAGTGCGCATAGGACTTTTAGAAGCACACAAGCGCTAGAACCTGGCAACTCTGTATGGATTTAGTTTATCATTAAGTCAACTAATCGCACATATAAGTATGAAAGGTTTGAATATAGTGGCTTGAAATTAAGGGCGAAGGACCATTTTTCGCTGTTTTGATGTACTTTTTTTGAATTTTGGGAATCATAAATTGGCTGTTTGAATAAATCAGGATCAATAAAACTACAGTACCCTAAAATCTTCAACATATGGTTCGTTGCGAGATATATTTGATTTGATGAAAATAAAATTCAGTAATTTTCGTAACAATTTAATAAGTTAAAAAAGTGACGATGGGGTGAAAGTGCGCATAGCATATCCGCCCCAATAAAAAGACGCGAATGAAGCTTTTTATATAAAAATTGAACTAATTTTTCCATGATTTAAATAAGGGACCAGCATCTTCAATAACTGCAAGCTCACTGATCAAATTACGACTGATTACGGCTTTAGGAACAAAAGCATCAGCATAACTGGTTTCAAGGGAAAATGTAGAGTTCCGAAAGCTCAGAGTAATTAAAAAAGAAACAAAAAACTATGAATATGTAAATAAACCGAGGCACAGTGATCACCTTCCATACAAAAGTCGGACAAAACCTCAAAAGTGGCCCGAATTTGATGAAAACTTCACATTAGGGTAATTGTGTGACGCTGAATTCATATTTGATGTTTATTTTTTGTTTTTTATTACCTCAAAATTTTGGCACGTAGGGTGGTTCGAAAATTCAACATTTACAAATATAAAGTGCACTATTTCCAAAAATTCATTTTCAAAAAATTAGGCGCGGTGAATTTTTTAGCAGAATACACATTTTTTCAATTGTTGATAATGATAAGACACATCTATAAATTATATTGCGAACCCTGGGTAGTCAAAGGCTACCATGCGTCTCCTTCAGACGTATCATGAAAAATTACCGTTTTTCATACCTCGGGGCAGAAAGGGGCAAAACAAGATATTCATTTTCGAAAAGTGCACTAATTTTCAAGTATCGTGAACAACAACCGATCTTTCCGAACCGTTTCAAAAGAAAGTACAGCCACTTTGAACATTATAACTTATTTCTATTGCTCGATTTATTATTTGTTTTTCATGTCTGAGCGAGAAGAAATGCTTGTATCGACTAAATCGAATGGCAGCTATAAGTCCAGCGAATAACCTTTCACATGAAATCAGTTTGATCCCAATCGGAATCTTAACTAAAAAGATATATTCATTTGAATAACTTATGTTTGAAAATAGTTTTCTTCAGAATTCATTATCTATTTCACCTTTGAAGTCATGTAAAAAATCGAACTATCGTCCTCGGGACTTAATATTTCGAGAAGACTCTATTCAACCTGTTAAGAAACAGAGAAAAATGTTAAATCATGAAAAATCAAAAATAAAATTTTGAGGTTTTGTCCGGCTAGGCGACACTGTGCGAGGCAGAGGGAGGGGTACTTTTTAGTTATGAAGGAAGAGTAAGAGGGGATGGATATCCTAAAATTGATTAGTTTAATTTATGGGCGGTAATAAATCGGCTATTTAATCAGTACGCATTTTTGCCCCGTGCTATGCGCACTCTTGCCCCGACCATGGGGCAGAAGTGAGCATTTGAGTATTCATAAGAAAATAATTATTTCACGGATTGCAAGCAAAACCAAGAGATATCTAGTATGTGTGATAAGAGTATTAATTTGTAATCATGCCGATTTTCTAGTGCTTTTCTACCAATAGTTATTTTACGAAAACTGTTAGGTGCGCACTTTTGCCCTACTTTACTCTAAGTGTGATTGAGAGTTGTAGCACCGACGAACCGACGTGCCACATGGAACAAAAAATGTGTCAGATGTTGTCTTAATTGTTTAAATTAAAATACGTTGTTACACTAACGGCATCTGTATAATGGTTCACGTGGTAGTGTTCGTCGATAACATAACAGTACGCAAAAACGAAGGTGTATCGACGTTGTACCAGGTATGCTAGAACGAACAAACCTTTTTTGGCATGTTGAAGATCGTTTTTCCAGCTTTTCATTATCCTATGTATATACTATTTAACAAAACTGTCCGTTACAAGCAAAAAATAACAGAATACATGCATTTTCAATGAGTTCTGAATACGATTTTGATGCATATTACCACTACATACGCAGCTGAGGGAATTGCACGCCTTCTGTAATATCAATATACTTATCGAGAAGCCTGCCCAGATTCGAACATGGCGAAGCGATCTGTCGTAGTTTGACAGTAGTGATCGCTTCATTTCAAAACAATCGTTATTTTGTATGGGACACTTTTCGAATACCTCTGTCATATCGGTTCGTCGGTGGTTGTAGTGCCAATCATATTTTATATTATAAGATGAACGTGGTGTTCACCCGAATAGAATTTTACAATAGTATTTACCCTACAAACAATCATAAAACAATAAATATTATAGTTATTACTGTTTCACAATTGTTTGACGTAGAGTTCTCACAATAGATTTACAATAAAATTTCAAGTAACAATCAATATTATTGTTCAACAAAAAACCGATACAGTAAATTCACATCAAATTTTACTGTTTACGTGAGAAAAATGCATGGAAAAAATCGATTTTTTTAATGTTAGGATACATAACCGCCCCCCTTTTATACTGTAAAAGTCGATTTTACATTGAAATTTACTGTAGAAACGTCAAAGTTTATTGTTTTTGTATTGTAGCATAACACTAGAATTCACTGTAAATTATTGTAAAAATACTGTACTGTCAGCTAAATTCATAGTTTTGTTACTGTACATTTCTATTCGGGCAATATTACGGCAACGAAATATTTTCTCACGTCAACCTCCATACTGCAGGAGGACGCCATCTAGTGACGTGTACCAGTGCTTATGTGCTAATGAACGTTACCAACTTTGGGGTACGGACAACAAACAGGTGTTTTAACAAGAATGTAATAAAAACAACGCGACACCAAGATAGGGCCAGCGTCGTGATAAGATTTTCATCATTTCCCATATTTTTACAGTTAAATAATAAGTATTATCAGCATATGAAAAATATCGAATATCGGGTCAAAAATGATATGATCAGCTGTCATTTAAGCATTTAATGAAGAATATATACTTTCTTAAGATAGCAATATATAAATTCAACCCTTTAAACATCAGTATAATTTTCAATTAATTTTCCACGAAAATGTAAACACGTCTTCGTTTGACGCTATCAGTTTTCCTTGACACCGAATTTACCCATATACGTTAGCATTTTTGACAGTTATTGCAGCAAAAGGATAGGTGTGGGGCTGTTTTCTTTTCTGACTAGTGGATCCTTGCGATGACTATCGCCAAAACGTACTTTGAGGAAATAGTAAAGGTTTTTATACAACATATCATTTAAATACTAGAGTTAGTAAACTAGCGTTAGCAGTAAATACATATAATGTTTGTCCTGCCCATGTGGCAGCCCTAGTAAACATCTTATGATCCAAGAGCCTAACGACCTGTTCAGGGTATAATCCAAATAATTTGTGGAATCGTTGGATTATATGGGTTAAAGTTCGTGTATAATTTGTTTTATTAGGGAGGTCTCTCTTTTCTTTTTTATATGGCAGCGACACTAGAAGAAATCATAGCTTTTTCAGGCAAAGAAAGGCGTTTACGTTAATGATTTGTATTCGTTTCGTTTTGGTGCGTCTGTATGTGATTCAGTCCCCTGAATAGACTTCATTGCCTTGGTAGCTAACATACGCTACGCTATTTTTAAAGAGCAGGTCAAAATTTTTATTATGCATGGGTTTGTTTTTTCCCACTTTAATTTTGTGGTATCTTCGCGTTGGCTAGACTTGACGTCGCTTCATGTTCGTTATTTCTATTACTTTTTATTAATCAATCTGTTCTAATCCCTGCAAGAGGCTTTGATGGTTCATTGAACTAGTCGGCAAAATAGAGATAAAGGTAGTTCAATAAGAGGTGTGGTTGCTATAAGTCAATTTTATAAAATAATTTTTGTTTTTGACTACGTATCTTTGACATTAGCGGCCTCGGAAAAAATCAAAAACACCATATGGCTTAATGACCCAATTCAGTTTACTTTTATCACAACTAAATTGCTAAAGATTTAAAAATTGTCAACATAGCTATAGTACCTTTAGTTAAGATATGCTGGTATGGCTGCGCTAGTGTTTTAACGGATATTCCAACAGATTTTGATCTGGTTGCAACATTGAAGCTCTAGCAATCCATTACGATGTAGGTGCAATCAGGTCACGACGGCTACTGTATTGGCAGTAAGAGCGCGATCAGCAACTTCACAATCGTGCTCGAAAGCATTCAAGTAACATGAAGCGGAGTGGCGTAGTAGGAGGAAACAGAAAGGTGGCAAGATATAGAGCTGATTGAGACAAAGAAATACTATGAATACATCAACGGGGATCTTCAAACTCTCCATCTCTTCCTGCGACCGCTTCGCCTAATGTGCCTAAGCCATGAAGAGAACACGGCATCGTCCTTCGGGTAGTTTTTCTCAATGAAGGCCGAAACTTCCGATAAGCAGTTCTGTACACCCCTTTGTTTACCGCAAGTTACATAGGCTTTTACATCTCTTTCTCACTGATTGTCAGCTACAAGACGACCTCTTTGCGAACTTCTTGTACTTTACGTCGCTGCTCACCTCCTTCACGGTGGACGTGAAATAGCCGATCCCCTACCAGTCATTATCGTCAAGTACCAGGAACGTCTTGTCGTCCATGATCATAGTTAAGTTGCGCTTCGCAGAGAAGACATCCTTAACGCGAACCTTCAGCCGCAGCTTATGGGGGGTCTCTTACGAATAACACGGACAAGCTTTTACCCTCTGACCGGTCGCACTGACCTCCGGCGCCTTGCGGAAGGATTTCGCCACCTTGCCTTTCTTCTTCCATTTCAGCGCTAGCTGCTCCTTCCGGTCAAGCATCGGACAACTGGAATTTGGTTTGCGCTCTTGGTCTCACTATTCGCAAGGAGCGACAGGATCTTGTATATTGGCGTTCGGCTGTATCAGATCGACACAAAATGATGGACTTCTTCGCTCCGGGGTGAAGCTTGCGGTAATTACAAACCTTCGAAAGTAGTTGCTTCATTGTTTTCGTCATAGTTGCCGTAAGCGGACTGATACAACTGTCAATTTTGTCTTGTATATAGCCTACTTACATATATTAACGATACACCTGTAGACACGCCACCAGATGGTAGTATTATCGCATGAAAAATCGTTGAACTTTGCCTCTTTTTAGTCTTTCTCATATAAAGAAATGCTATGCAATCACTGCAAAAAACGAATTATCAATCGAGGTCTGGAGGGTCATATACCCTTCAACAATTCTGTTACTACTCGTATATCGTCAGGCGATGAAACTGTTCTACTCGGATTGAGATTTTCCCGGCGGCGGAATTTCTCTCGGTACCGCTGTCTGTTTCGTTATCCAATTAGCTCCCAACCTATTAGAATCTACCCCACTGTAAATTCCTCGGTTGTTCACTCCGATCCCGATGCTCGATCTAGTATGCGGCGTTCAGTGCCTCGTTGGGGGTACCGTCCAGACCGGGAGCTTTCTTCGCTTTCAGCCCTTTTGTCACTTTAAGTAGTTCGTCGTTGGAGACATGATTGTCACCAGCATTTTCACCGTCTGTTTCAACGTAGGCGATTGGGTCGTGTTTCGCGAAAAGACCCTCCACGATAATCTTTAGTTTGCCAGCACACATTTCAGCTATCATCGTTTGACCCCTGATCTTGGTCATCACGACACGGTAAGCGTTGCTCCAGCAGTTGGCGTCTACTTCTCTGCACAGATGCTTATAGCAGGTTGACTTATTAAGCACTATCTTGCGTTCTAAAGGGGTCCTAGTCTCTCTGAACGCTTCGTCTGGATTTTAGACAGTGCTTGCAAAGTGCTTCCACAAAAAGGTCCTTGTCGAAGTTCTTTATTTTCCACTTCCGCAATTCCACCGACCAATGGTGTAGTCCCGACCGTCCTTACGTTTAGCGTTACATCCAGTATCGCCAGGGCTTCTAAAAAGCTATAACATCTTGCGTTGGTCAGCCTGCTACCCCACTCAACGGTCCAAGCGTTAAAATCTTCTCCTATGACAACTGGCGTTCGTCCGACTAACGAGTCGGTTAGTGCGTCCAGTATCCGATTGTACTGCTCTACTGTCCACCGTAGGGAAGCATAACAGCTACATACGAATACTCCGTGGATCCTAGCGATCACGACCACTTTGTGTGCTCTATCCACCACATCCTAGACAGAGAAATTGCCCATCAGTTGGATTGCCGCCATCCCTGCATTATCCACCACCCAGTTACCGTTATCAAGACGAACACGATACGGCTCTGCAATAACTGCAACCTCACACTTCGTTTCTGTTGTTGACTGTAACTACAGTTGCTACGCAATGTCACATTAATGGGGTTAAAATGAGTTATCTCCATCATCATTGACCTGCCTTCGTCTTTTTGTACTCTGGGCATAAGAAACTTCCCGTCATGTGATCCTTTCTACCCTACTTAATGCAGAGCATGCACTTCAGTTCATTGGCAGTCTTTAGCAATGTGTCCTTTCTCCCCACATTTTCTTGCCTGATGGCCGAAACCAAGGCAACTGAAACACCTCTCCGTTTGTTTAGTAACTCTATGGATCAATCTTAACGAGCACACCGACCATCCTTACTTTTATCTTATTGGTCGACATGAGCTGGTTGGCTGCGGCTGGCGATAAGCGAATCGTTACAATCTGTGTGCCACAATAGGTCTTCCTCAACCTAATTGACATCAGCTCATTCTCCAGATTACTTTACTCTATAGGCGCACACATCACTTCGTCTTCCGTTGTAATTTCGTTCACATTCCTACACTCGACCACTGCTTCCTGAACTAAAGCTAACATGGTCGCTTCTCGTCCCACCATTTCTGTGACGAGTTCCCGATGGGTCGAGCTCTTGATCAATAGATTCTTCTTCAACTCGAACAGCATTGCACCTTTCTGAGTGCTCCTGGTACTTACTACGTTCTCCTCCAACTATTTCAGCTTGGGATCGTCGGTTGTTTCGCCATCCTTCACCGACCTTCTTATGCTTCTTCAGTTCCTTTTCTTCTCCTGGTGTTTCCTATACTCCTTCCACAGAACAGGAATACCGGTCACCCTTCGGTGTTTTATATGCTTCTGCTTTCGCTACCTCCATGGTCTTCAAAGGCTGCTACGGCGGATTTGATGCTGATCACTAGCTCCCTGATCTGTCCGTTCACGTTGCCTTTGCTTTTCACGTACTCGTAGAGCTCTTCAATGTTTTGCCTCAGCTTTATCACTTTAGGCAACGCAGACTGCCTGTCTTCTTGTGTTATGCTTGATTTTTGCGGGCTCACATGAAACTCTAGCTTTCCTTGGCATCCCATTGATTTGTCGCCGCTCGTGTTCAGTACGACCTCCCTGCGGCAGCATTTTCTTTTGCACTCGGCCGTTTTGCTGGGTCGGCGACCACGGTAACCCAACTTTGACGAACGAATTCACCAGACTTGCTCCGTTAGAGCCTTTTGTCTTTTTGCTGATTTTAGCCTATTTCATACTGCTTGGGTCCCAACCGCAAGCCGCTATTTACGCCCGTAGTCGTATATGATCCCATGGTTACATTTGCAAGTAGTCCGGTCGCATGCAAGGGTTGATGCGGCTCTTCATGCGGAACCGCGCTCAGAACCGAATCAGCGTTAGTCAGAAACTGAGTCTACTTCCACCGGCTAATGTATCGGATTTCGAGCGTACTTGGAGACCTACCAGAGTTTTAACGGGACGATGGGCAGCCAGTACCATTAGCTCTGTCGCCGTTTTAGAGAAGTGTGGAATGGCGTGGCTGTCGGTCGGTGGTTTAATTGCGTTTAAATCCTTATTAACGTCCGTGGTCTGCCGCCAGTATGCCACAATTACGATCTTACTGGTATAGATCCTAATATGCCGGTTGACACTCCGAATAGACTTGGGTGCTTCTACTACTAAGATCTATGGCCTTTGATGGGATCTTAGCAGAAGCGGCACTCACTCGCTTCGTCGGAGTTACTATCAGAGTTGTGGCTTTTTAGAGATTTAGCAGAGCCCAATTCTGCCAAAACTCCACCATATCCTACCAAGACTTCCCAGTCGAGTTCGCAAAATGTCTGTGTGTATGAGCGTGTGTGCGCATGAATGTGTGTGTCAAATAATGACACTCAATTTGCGCAGGAACTACAACAAATTTGCACAAACTTAGTGTTAAATCAACGGTATAATGCTCCCATAAGCTACTATTAATTTTTTAAATTGATCGGTCTTCCGGTTCTGGAGCTATGGGTTGAAGATGGTGACTACATAGCAAATTCCCATATAACCTGGTACCACCATGATGTCCAAATAATGTGATACATATAAAAATGGGTGCAACATGATGATCATTGCAGATCACAATTTTATTATCGAATCACAAGCGAGTTTCTTGAAACTACTAAAGACAGGAAATATCGTTGACTTGGCAGCGTGCGGTGTTAAGTAAAGTAATCATATACACAATTACATACTTGAACACATTCTGGTTACATAAGAAGTCCGTGAAACATATTTTCCTGAAATAGAGAGCATTTCCAAGTTCAAAAAATTGTTGAAAGGTCATCCGTAAAAAATTGTTCTAGAATTTTGTTCTAAAAATTTATTTGCAATTAGAACCATTTAGACATCAACGTATAACCATACATTTCCAAGTGGCAGCCCTAAGTTTGCGCCGCTAAAACAACAAAAATGACCCATAAAAAATTGAAAAGCGATCCATAAAAAAGTTGTCCATGTTCCATAAAACAAAACTGAAAATCCATGAAACAGTGTGAATGATCCATAAAAAAGGGTGATTTGATCCATAGATTATGCAAAATTGAACCATAAAATGGTCGCAAAAGAGCACTAAAATAGTAATAAAAGAGCAATTAAAATGAACCAATGCCCCATAAAAATATTGGAAATGTTCCATAAAATGATACATTTTGCACCATAAATTAACTGACATTGATCCATAGAATATTAACAATGTACATTAAAACACGTCGATATGTTCCATAATATCGACAAAAATGTTCCACGGTATTACAAAATGGAGCAATAAAATGTCAGAAAAAGTTCCATAAATTTGATGAAAATGTTTGCTAAATAATTTTTCTTGGTCCATAGAAGATGTAAAAATGAACATTAGAAATGATTCATATATCGAACGTTAAATTATTGTTCATGGATATTTACAAAACGATCCATAAGAAAAGAAAATGTAAAACGATCCATTAATATGTGCTTATGCACCAGAAAAAATAAATTTAACGAATTCATGCGAAATTTTTGCTATTCCACCTAATAATAAAGTTTATTACATTTGGTTGTAATGTCAAACTACAACAAACAATGCATACATTATAGTTAAACTTCAGCTTCCGTATCCCACTAGTCAGCTAACTGACCTTAGCTAACCTGAAATCATTATGGCAACTCTTTAAACGTCAGGGTATTTATGATATTAGAGCGCTAAGAGTTATTAGACCACTGATACAGGCTGGCATGAGTCGCAAATATTATCTGAATAACTATCTGAAGCGAAAACGGACACTTTATACACGAACACTGACTAATGTGGCTACGCCACATCGCTTTCTTGTGCACTGTCCGACTTCGCTACCGCTCAGTCGGCTTTTAACTAGCTATGGCCCTTATGTTTAAGTAAACCGGGCAAACGAAAGGACCACATGGTCGCTTGCAATTCCAGCTACGGGTTAATCAATGCCTCGTCCAACGGATCCTCAGCGCCTTTGCGCCGCTTCGGATCCTTGGCCTCGGTTATGCGGCCAAGCCGCATCACACTAGCTCCCAGTATAAGCTCACTTGTTAAAACACTGTCACTGTTATGAGAATTATTAGGCACAACTTATTTTTTCAGTTTACCATAAAGTTTCGCATGAATTCATTAAATTTATTTTTTCTAGTGCATAAGCACATATTAATGGGTCGTTTTACATTTTCTTTTCTTATGGATCGTTTTGTAAATAACCATGAACCATAATTTAACGTTCGATATATGAATCATTTCTAATGTTCATTTTTACATCTTCTATGGACCAAGAAAAATTATTTAGCAAACATTTTCAAATTTATGGAACTTTTTCTGACATTTTATTGCTCCATTTTGTAATACCGTGGAACATTTTTGTCGATATTATGGAACATATCGACGTGCTTTAATGTACATTGTTAATATTCTATGGATCAATGTCAGTTAATTTATGGCGCAAAATGTATCATTTTATGGAACATTTCCAATATTTTTATGGGGCATTGGTTCATTTTAATTGCTCTTTTATTACTATTTTAGTGCTCTTTTGCGACCATTTTATGGTTCAATTTTGCATAATCTATGGATCAAATCACCCTTTTTTATGGATCATTCACACTGTTTCATGGATTTTCAGTTTTGTTTTATGGAACATGGACAACTTTTTTATGGATCGTTTTACAATTCTTTATGGATTATTTTAAATATTTTATATGCAAAAGTACATTTTCCCATTTCCAAGTCTGTTCATGTTGAGTATCTGATTAGTCGATTAAATAACATCCACCAGCGATTGGAAGAGAGTCTGATTACCGGTCATTTTGATTTTGCCCTGCTTGACAGCGTCGGCTACGGTAACAGTTTTAGTACCGACGGCAACGAAGTCGTCATCGGATAAGTTGATCACGACATCGGCACCGGAAACCTTTCCTGTTGTTACCTTCAAGTTCTTCAGATCAAACACTGCGAAAGGTGGTCAAAAACAATCAGTACTAAAGTGAAACCATAATCGATAATAGAATAGACAAACTTACCATACTCGTGGATGCCATCGGCTGCTTCGATATTTAGCTGGAACACACCGAGAACCGTTCTGGGGCCGCTGGGGTCGATTGCGGCCACACGGGCTTTGATGTTCTCAATAACGGCGTCACACTTCATTGTTAGTAGATTGCTAAAAGCAGCAGGGAGCTGTAGTTATTTCGATGAAATTCGTTCGACAACTGGTGAATGAAAACACTTCTGGTGGGATTATTTATAGTAGCATTTCCGAAATCCAGTTAATCGATGCATTGTGTTGCCAAACATTGGAAAGTAGATAGTAGTTAATCCAAACCGTCTATCAGGCAAACAATGCATGCCTCTTATCACATATAGTATGGTGTATCCTGATTAACCGATAAAAACTGAGCTCGTATCGCACCCATAATAATTAATAAATGTTTGGGTTGAGCACTAATATGATACCGACGGGTGCAAAAACACTGGAGCTAACATCATCAAGTGAGCGGCTGGAAATGGAAGGGACTCTGTTTCGTGGAACACCGTAAATTCTATTAGCGTCCAAAATCACCTAAGCCCGTTAGATTTGAACTTCTAGTCCAAGTTCCATCTCATTATTCCAGTTATGTCCCAGACATTATCCACCCATCTATTTGCACATGCGAATGAAACAATGATGCTTTTACTATGCTCCAGTTGCTAAGGAAATCGGTAGCATCCAGTCGTACACCAAGTGAAGAAAGATGACCAATATTTCACTTCACTTCTGACTTGCCCTTCAGTTTATTATATCTCCCATAATTTCTGTCTGTCTGTCTTCCTTCGTATTCTTGAAGTTTACATTTTACGCCGGGATCTGGACACTCTCCTGAAAAACCAATATCCATGAGAGTTCTAAGTTCACCAAGCGAGTTCTAAGTTCACCCAGATAAGCTCAGAAGTGTGATATTCTGTCTAAAGCATGCAAATGACGTTGCTAGCGTCAAGTTTTTAATAAATGACTACCGCGTCTATATATCCGCTAACCAAGTTGAAGTCAACGGTGTGGTCATCTATTCGAGTCCGCCGTGCGTTGATCTACTGAAGCACGGGGTGGCTGTTTCAAGTACCTTTCGTCATAGAAGTCGAGAATATTTTGAACGGGAATCGCACTGGACGGGACTAAAATGTGAGTCCCTTCCAACTTGTATCGGATATATTTTGGTGGGACTGCTACGCCTTTACTTACGTCTTCTTCGACAAGGGATGTCTACCTACTCAGCTGTTTCTACCGCTCAAATGGGTCATTGTAGCAATAAGGCGGAATGATAATTAGGCAGAGAATCTTGAGGATGACCCTTGCATTGGGAATGTTGAAACGTATGCCTATTATGGCATTGGGCCGGAGTCTCAAAGATTGCGGGTTCCAATCCTGCCTCTGGAGCATTTTTTTCACTTGCTTGCGCTTCACTCACCATTTCGATCAGTTTCCCCGTTGGATGCCACCAAAAAATCTTAAATCGGTATCGGCACTTACGTCAAAAACCAAATAAATGAGTAGTTTAATTCGAACGGCGGTGTCATGTGGCGGGTTCGCTCCTTTCATACCTCTGTTAACTGGGCAAAGGACCAGAAATCGAATGTCTTCTTTAGCTCTGTCACCCACCAAAGCACGACAAAAAATCCGAGCCTTAGTATTCAGCAGGGGAAATTAAATAGAACAAATGTGTTGGGTGGCAGCCGTGCTTGCAGGTTCGAATCCTGCCTCTGGAGGATTTTTTTCACTTGCTTTCGCTTCACTCACCATTTCGATCAGTTTCTCTATTGGATACCAGCAAAAAAGTCTTAATTAAGGTATTGCCACCTATGTCAACAACCAAATAAATGAGTTATTAGTACTCTGTATAGGCTAAAATTCTTGACAAGACTGATTAAGGCTACGATGGATGGTGTAAGGTGTACTCTTCCAAATTTCCACTGTTGTGTGTCAAAATTTCGGGCGGCCTCTCGGGTCCGTTTGAAACACGCAGGGGACTAAGACAAAGCGATGGGTTGTCCTGCCTGCTGTTCAATATAGCGCTGGAAGGTGTAATGCGAAGAGCAGGGTTCAACATGCTGGGCACGATTTTCACGAGGTCCGGACAGTTCGGTAGAAACAAGGAGACGGTAGCAGATCTGTATACCCGGCTGAAGCGCGAAGCAGCACGAGTAGGACTGAAGATAAATGTGTCTAAGACGAAGAACATGCTGGCTGGCGGAACCGATCGCGATAGGGAACGCTTGGGCAGTAGTATTACGATCGACTGCGACGAGTTCGAGGTGGTTAACGAGTTCATCTATCTAGGCTCATTGGTGACTGCGGACAATAACACCAGCCGGGAGATCAGAAGGAGCATTATCTCTGGAAGTCGTGCTTACTATGGGCTCCACAAAACTTTGAAATCCAGGAAGCTTCATCACCGCATGAAATGCGCCATGTACAACACACTGATTAGACCGGTGGTTCTATACGGGCACGAAATGTGAACAATGCTCGAGGAGGATCTGCAAGCACTCGAAGTCTTCGAAAGAAGGGTGCTGAGAACGATCTTCGGTGGTGTGCAGGAGGATGGCGTGTGGAGGAGAAGGATGAACCATGACGGTAGGCGGGGCATGTTGCGAGGATGCCGGACAACAACCCCACCAAGTTGGTTTTAACCTCCAACCCGGCAGGTACAAGACGAAGAGGAGCGCAGCGTTCCCGGTGGCTGGGCCAAGTGGAGCAAAACCTGGCAAGTATCGGGCACCTGAGAGGTTGGAGACAAGCAGCAACTGACCGAGTGATGTGGCGGAATATTGTGGAACAGATTAAATCATGATAATATGATTTATAATCAGGAAATATTTGTATAGGCTAAATTCAAATCCTAAATTTACGGTCAAACGAGGAACGCAATGTAAAAATGTGAGCCACTTCCCTTACGGAAGATGGCTTGAGTTATTCATCTTAGAATATCGTCCTCTGCTGGTGTTAAACTTAGACACGCTGGGGTATACAGCAGTCAGGTCTATTAGTTGACCATCGGTGCTGTCTATAAAATGTGAGGTGGTAGTTTGTTATTAAAAATATTTAATTCATTTAGCTCATTTTCTACATACTTCTTCCCAAACCTATCACAATAAACGAATGTACAAGACGTTTATTGTATTATTCAACCAAAAATCTACCTCGACAAAAAAAAATCGTACGCAAAGGAAAATATTGCAAAGAGCCGTTATTTCGATTCCTACAGCAAGGATGGAACATGAATGAACTTCAAAGCGATATGTGCACCTAGAATCAGCAATATATCGATTGATTTCAAGGGTGGCAAGGCGGCGAAGTGGAAAGTTCATTGGACGAGAAAATGTGGCGCTTCCGAAGTTGGATATCGACTCTGACCAGTTTCATTACATCAGGAATGTTGCATTACTCACAATCAAGAAGTTTTAAACAAATCTAAACGGGACAATGTTACAGCGATCAAGATGGCTGTCATGCGCTAATCAGAAGAATTCGAAATGCATTTCCAATTCAATTAGTTTGATTCGAAGCAAAACACATTATTTCTCATAGATTGGACATACTTTAGTATGAGAAGAGAAATAACAAAATAATAATATAAACGAACAACGGTTAAAAATAAACAACAAATACTTCTTTCTATATTTTGTCAGCTTTTGTGAGACTTAGAAGGTGATACAACGTTCGCCCATATATTAACGATGTTAGTCTCGATACTAAAAAGTTCAGATTCAACATGTAAAAAACCGCACTATTAAAACTAATCAATTAATAGGAACTTTCGCGCTTTGATTATGAAAGCCACCTTAAACTCATCACCGAATGCAGAGATTTCTTCTGGTCAAGACAACCTTCAAATGGTGGACAGTAAACGCTCTACTTCAGCATTCCCCCTTGGCCAAATCACTCTTCATCCTCAAACAACGTCATGCAACTATGCAGGTCAGATTACCACATGTTAATTTTGTCAGGCTACTGCTATAATGTGCAACGGCGAACAAGAGAAACGTCACGCAATATTATTTTATTTCTAATCTTTAAGGGTCTTTTTATCTTGCCAATAGATTTTACAACATATTTCTTTTTGGAAATCTTAGATTGAAACAGGATTCTTCTCTGCTATATTTTGATTTAAAATTTTAACACTATTAACTCTACCTTAGGGTGTCCGGGATTTTGCTTTTTTTTTTCAAATTCTGCGCATAATAGACTCACTTACCAATACATTTTCAGATCAACTCAGATCATCTTGCATGTACAATATCACCTGGTGGTGGAATCTATAACCATGCATTTTCTCCTTTTATTTGGATGGTTTCATCATTTTTAATGCTTCGAATTGTTCGCTTGAAAAAGCTACTTAATTATACAATTCTACCCTTTAACGAAGAAGCATGAAAAATACACCTTAACGGCAGCCTATTTGGTATTTAAGTTACCCTAAGCGCTACTTAAAACAGCCGTTGGCACTGTATCCAATAACCTAACTGCAGTGCTATTGCAATGTTTATGGGTAATTTTTGTGAATCCAAATGCTGATCACTAACAAGTAATATTCAAATAGTCTTTTTTAATATGCTAATTTGCAACAGATAGGCATTCTAAATGCTAATGTACAACATGAAGAATCGGGAATGCAAATATAAGATTGGTTTATTAAAACCAATATTTATTATTGGTAGTTGCACCAGGTTCATAACATTACCAAATCCACAAAACACCTTCTACTGAAACGATTGTAGCAACACTTGATAATATCTTAACGATGTTATTAAAGTTAGCAAATCCTCTTGACTTTACGCATCGCCATCCAGATAGCCATACAAAACAACAAACCAGCGGAACTAATCAGTAACAAGCATCCGGATCCGATGAGCACTTGCTCAATCCTCATTAACTTATTTACATTTGAAACGAACATCAGCAGCATGCACGACCTGGCGGGTCGCGTGTCCCATTGTACATCGCCGGCTTCAGCGAGAAACGTCCCAAGAGAGGGAAAGAAATCGATTCGTTCCGGCCTCGATGCTGGCATACCCTGTGAGCATCATGAGCACAATTCAGATACCTACCGACCGAACGATGAACGAATCGGTTCGAGTGCCCTCATTTCGGAAACAAGGACACAAAGGAAAACACAGGCCACCACAATCAAGTCACGTGGCGGCAATTTCAGATGTGTACGATTCTGCCGGCGAACGGCCTGCCTTGTTCTGGTGGGTGTGCAAGAATAACCCGGGATGGTCTAAACAGTTGGCCTTTGTTAATTTACATACCAACCTACCGCCCGAAGGCGACGAGGGCTGTTAAAGAAAAGTATAAATCTAAATTTAATGAGCCGAAGGTATCACAATGGCCGCAAAATGGTAACTGATTCGGTCATATGTCGGTACCGAGTTTTGAAAGTTTTAAGAAAGAACTAAATCCGATTCATAACTATGGGGGAAAGTGAGTTCATCCGTTTCGCTGTTGTTGACTTTTATAACCAAGAAAACCATTTTCACTTGTTTCAAAACGAGTAATATGTGGATCTAAATTTTGTGTTTTACATCAATGCACAGTATTTTTGTATGAAAATGTGTGGTAACTTATTTCGCTGACCAGGCAGAATTCGGAAATACAAAACTTAAAATTATAATGAATAACTTGATTATTTCTGTTCACTTGAGGTTACTGACCTAGTAAAGTATGAAAAACTTCACACACCAATTTTTTTCGCCGAATCATAGCAAAACTTTGCTGAATTTTCATCAGCTGAAAGATTTAGCAATTTAAAATGCCTATAGCTCAGCAATTCGAATTATGTAAATTTGAAAAATTCAACTGGGAGAATTGAGCTGGGAATCAACAATTAAAAGTGTCAAATTGAGCTGGGAATCAACAATTAAAAACGTCAAATTGACAGTGCAATTGCCGAATTTTCAGTATT
Organism: Topomyia yanbarensis; assembly: GCF_030247195.1. NCBI lineage: Eukaryota > Metazoa > Arthropoda > Insecta > Diptera > Culicidae > Topomyia > Topomyia yanbarensis. The sequence goes on from NC_080670.1 coordinate 62,246,967, forward strand.
CCGTGCTGGATTACTGCAAATCCGGTGATTGCGCTGTCAGTTTGACAATTTGAATTGCTGAATTTTCAGAAAAACGAATCTGCCAAACTGGTTCAATTTAAATTATCGATCCTTCGGCATCTTTGATTGCTGAAACTTTCAGCTGATGAAAATTCAGCAAAATTTTGCTTAAATCGACAACCAAATTTTGGTGTGCAGACATTTTAATTATTCTTTACTGGTCAGATTTGAAATGCCTTGGCAGCAATCTCTTTTGAAAGTACACAGCGAAAAAAATGTCTTGTGTCGAACCCAGGTGAGCTGCAAACAAGGAAATCGATTTACCAACTACGCCATGCCCGCCCCGTAAATTCACATTTAATTACATGTAAAAATGTGAGTTGCTCACCTTTTTCGAGGAAATGCAGTCTGAGGTTAACATCAATAGAGTCACAATATTTAATTTTACATATATTTTTTTGTTTTAATCTAAAGTTTTATTTGAAACGGCTCAATGCGTTAGCACAACAGAAAAGCACATAGCCGTGGGTCTTTTAATTTTTTTTACAATAAGTAAAAATAAAAAAATAAATTCAGAATGTCGGTCTGCCAGATCATGTTGACGCAGTTTGCTGCTGCGTGTTGAGATCCTTTTCCTTGGCGGTGAATCCGCTTGGGGGTCATTCAGTCTGGCTTCTCTCGCGTTATCGTTCCCGTCCATGTCATCATCGGTACTGTTTTCTTGCTCTTCACGATCAGAGGTTCTTATTTGTTTCTTGTTCTTACGGGTCGCTGTTGTAAATCCGTTCTCATCGGTATTTGCTTCTTTATTGGCGATGCTAGTTGTTGGTTTGGAAGCGGTTGTTGTGTTCGTTGTACCTGCATTATTGGTTAATTGGATCGTTGTTTTTGGTTTATCTGAAGGTGTCGGTGGCTGTTAGAGTTGGCTGTAGTAGATGAGTTTTGACTAGTTGCTTCGGCGCATGTTTTTCCCTTGGGGGCTGTATGGTTACAGAATTGGCATGTTGGGCTCTGTCCAGGATATGTGATTAGCGTTGTTTGCTTATAGGTCACGCCATCCTTAGGTGATTTGCATTCGATAGTCATGTAAGAAGGTATTGGTTTAGTCACTCGCATCCTCGCAATACGAACGCCGTTGGGAATGCCGGTGAAAAAACTTCTCCAGGTGTCATTCGTAATAGATTGTACTTCTCCATATTGCGACATGATTCGTTTGATGTAATCTTCCCTAGTGCGCGGGCCAAATCATGGATACGTACGTCCACCATGTCGTTTTCCATATACACGGGGATCTTGCTTATGGTGTTATTATATTGGATCTCATGTTGCATGTTGTTTCGGCTTGCGCTAATCTTCTAAACCAGATCAAGACACAGTTTTTTACATGATGTAGCTGGATGTACATAACTTCAGCGAAATTAAGCTCCATTTTCACTTTAACTAATTGTTCCACTTGCTGAACTGCGGGTCTAACACGAGTTTTATTGAAGTCGATCGAAATCGTGTTATCCCGTAGCACGAGCACTTTTGTTTCATTTGGCAAATTCATTTCACTCCGCAGACGGGGGCAACGATACAATTTGTTTGTTCACTGATATAGAACAAAAGCTGGCTTGATTCACTGGTGCCTATAGCGTAGCGATTTTTTTGCTTCTGATTTGTGCGAGGTCAGAAGATAGACTGAATTTTACATATGCGAGCATGTCAAATCTTATTATCAGTCAGAAAGATAATTTAATAGTAGATAGTTTTTCTAAAAGTGTACATTTGTATCAGTGGTGAAATTTTCATCTCGATAATATGCAGAATTACCAAATTGTCGTTGATCGATGACGAGAAACGAAAATAGATCCTAAAAACCTACATCGAAAAACCGAAGAGGTCCATTTGGTCCCTAGAAAAGTTAATGTTTTTTGTTCATTTTTTGTGGTGAAACCAAAGGTTTGCACATTACATAATTCAAGGACTGATGCGGTGTAAAGCTGCTGAGGATGTGCCGCCAGAAGCGCCAGCTTTTCGCAAGCAAACCTATTATCCTCGCGTATAACCGGTTTACTCGAACATAGGAATTGGTTCCTTCTTTCAAACATGAGCTCTTCTTTGAATTTGTATGCCAAATAACTCTTGCACGCAAACTTGTGATCTTTTCGTCAGCCCGGTTTATTCAAGCATAGGTGTTGATTCCTTCTTTCAAGTTTTCTTTGAATCTATATTATAATCGAAATAAATGAAAATTTTGACAAATGATTTGGTGGCTTTTTAGAGCAGTTATCTTTCTTTTGCATTGGAAATGTTTCGCACTCAAATGTACGAATCATCCGATTGCTCGATTTACTCAAACATGTTGCACTAAATACATTAGAAAAGTATTTTCATACCAAATTGTACTTATACCACAAGTAACAGACATAATACTTGACAACAATTCTTCACCAATGTTAGCGAACATTTTGAATTGAACATATATGTTTAGTTGGGACTGTTACCGCATTTGTGATTATTGCGCCACTGATATATGTGTAAGTATACGGGAGATAGAGCACTAGTAAAAAAATGGGTTTGGGTCTGAGCGTTAACTGATTTGAAAATGCGTGGTTGGAACCGTGTATAAAAGGTGCAGCTAGTCATATTTTTTTAAGAAATTTGCATAGTGTTATGTCGTGCTTATACTACACGACTGTTATGTCAAATGACCAACTTACATATAATGTCTTATGTCAGACGATGTTGTGCCAAAAGACTTTATGTCGAACATGATAGTCTTGCTCAAAAGTTGCTAGATCTTTGAAAGTGTCCATTTCAACTTTTACCAAAACCGGAAGCAGCAACAATGACAAAAAGGGTGGCCAATGGTTTCAAGTGGAACATCAACCACTCCCACTGGGAACGTCGTGGAGTTCTGAATAAATTATCTGGCAGCATTTTCTTGTAACCGGGACAGTCAACCAAGAACATCTCATTAATATGGCCGGCATATGAATATATGATCAATGAAACGCATCAAATAAGAAACTTCGATAGTAGTCACTATCTCGAAAGACTCTAAATAAACATTGCGTAATTTCAAACAAATATTCCAAAAAATGAAACTCAAAGGAAGGGAAGGGAAACTCGTTTAGAAAATGTATTCATATGAAAAATAATCAGTACTAACAGTGCAACATAACACTTTGAAAATTGTCCTAGCTTCTAAACAAGATTACCCTGCTTGACATAAATCCATTTGACATAAGGCATTATATGGTAGTTGACCAATTGACATAACAGTCGTGTAGTATAAGCACAGACTAACAGACATAACACTCGAAAACAATGCCTGGTACTGCTTGAACGGTCTTTTAAATATATTTGTAGTTGGGACTGTCCACATTTGCAATTATGGCGCAACTGACATATGAACAAACATATGGGGGATAAACCACTAGTGAAAAATTGTTCCCAAACCAGAGGGGTAACCCACCAGCAAATGAGTGTTTGGGACCGTTAATAAAAGGTGGAGCTAGTGTTCTGGAAAAAATGCCAGATTGATATTCTTTGAGGAAATTCCCTCATAGTGTTATGTCTGTTAGTCTGTGGTATAAGCATTTTTATTTACCATTTACTGTCGAGTGAATTTTGTGCTACATGTTTGAGTAAACCGCGCAATCGGGTGGATCGTGCTATTACATACGAAACATATCCAATGCAATTGAAGGATAAATACTCTAAAAACAAGCCAAACCGTTTGTCAAAATGTGCATTCATATCGATTTTAATATAGATTCAAGAAAAGCTCGAAAGAAGTATGTTTGCATAAACCTGGCAGACCTGGTGTTGGAATTCTGGGGAATGGCTTTCTGGGGCATGATTTTCGGGGGAATAGTATACAATCATCAAAAGCCGATGGTTTTTACTAGAATATTATGCAAAGAGTGCTAAATGTCGAAACGCTCGAGTGATGAACAGAATAGCCGCTTTTTGCAAGTATTCTCAGTTGAACCTTAAAATACCAAAAAGGAAGAACAGTTGACAATAAGAGGAAGCTCAGTCGAATAAATATCATAAGCGACGCAAAAAAAAAATCCGCAGACGGCAAATTATGCGTAAGTACCAGAAAATTATGCTATATTCCTCCCTAAGGAGAAAAAAATGGGTGAACACCAATCTTTCTCCCAAAGGTGAATTTTTTTTGATAAAATCACTCTTTGTACGTGAAGGGCACAAGCCCTAACTTAGTAAAGTCATGGGTGCCTTTCGACTTCACGTTAGACCAGTGTTTCCGTTTTGGGATTTAGCATTAAACCGGCACCAATCTATTCCGACAATAAGTTACTGTCGGTTTCTGATGAGACGAAGTCGAAACGCACCCATGACTTTACCAGGAAATTATTAAAACAATTCAACGCTTCACAGTCAACAATCGTTAGAGTACTTAAACTGCAAGGCATGAAAAAAAAATTACGTTCCAAAAAAATACATATATAAAATAATCACATCATCTGCTGGTAAAATGTCGCAGACTTCGTCGAACATATTTCAAGCCTAATATCGTTATTGTGATGGATGACGAAAACACTACTTTTTGAATACTATTGATGCTTCCAACAGAGGATTCTATATCGATCAAAAAAATTCCACTCCTGACAGGAACTGATCCAGAAAAAAAATCGGAGGAGTCCAAAATATGCATTGTACAATACGTAATATGTAACACCCTCATTTAATTAAAATCAGTTTTGGTAATCGAATCTGGATTGGAATGATTTTGAACTTATAATGAATTTAAAATAGAAACTATTTTAAAATTTCTCAAGAAGTTAAAAAATTTCGGAGGGAGGGTCCGGACCCCCAAGACCCTCTCCCTGGATCCGCCACTGACTCCTGATAAGGTAAAGTAGGGCAAAGACTATGAAATTTTGAAGCCAACACTCGATTCCCAACCCCGCACTTAAGGTTAGAAATTTTTTAAGGAGATTTTTCTAACCCGAATAAAGGGTTGTATGATCCTAAGGTTAAAAATTCTATACTAAAAAATATCGTTCACAAATAGGAGTACAGTGACATTTTGCAGAATTACTTTGAAAATCGACTGCACTGCCACAACGAACAATGTTACCTAAAGCACTGACCCTTGAGGGACGGCCAGATGACAGATGTACTCCCACCTTTACCCGGAATGTCCTGTCGGCAACGAAACTATTCAGTATGTTGAACATCCGCCCACCGATCTTCCATTTTCGAAAGCTGCGTAGGATACCGAGTCTTCATGTGGCGTCGTATACGTATACGTATTTATAGATAGAACGTACATATCTGTGAAAAATATTTCATTTTTGGATGAATGTTTCAAGAAATTTGTGTGTTTTTAGATGTCCAGATTTCGTCGCGACCAATCCTTATATTGCAAATTGACATAATAATGGATTGCGACCACCTTCAAGGATATTTGGAATATGTTATAACGGTGCTTACTTAATGGAAAATCCCCGACTCAACAACATTTTCACGCAAACTAACAGACATATCACTATGAGAAAATTCATTCCAAAAATGTCGATCTGCCAAGTGTATGAGACACTCATTTGCTTGTCGGTTATCCCTCAGACTTAGAACAATTTTTCACTACTGGTCTATCCCCAGCTTACTTGCACATATGTCAGTGGTGGCATTATCGCAAATACGACCACACTTCAAACCAAAACTATATTTAAAATCGCCCTTAAATTAGGCGAAGCATTGTTTTCGAGTGTTATGTGTTGGTCTGTGATTTCCATAAGCACCACGATGTCGGATCTAAGAGTATGCATTGAACCAGAATTCGTCACAAGCCGGCATTGTGATATTGAAAGCAAATTTTTATTTCGCAATTTAGAGGAATGAAAAAAACTTGTTTAGATTTGGAAAAATTTAAAGTGCATGGCAGTTAAAAGAACAAAAGTGGTTTAATTGAAATGGAAGATACTCCCATTGTAAAGAATTATGTTTAAACACTAACTAAAAATGCACTACATGTAAGCTCAAACAATGCACATTAATAAACAGGGCCGGCGAATAGCGTGGGTAGTATAGGTAGCTTACAACACACTTAGGCTAAAAGTATAACGCCGGCCCTGTTGATAAATGTGAATTTAAATGGTTTGTTTCAGCACTCTGGAAAAATTATAAAAAGGTCTGCAAAAACCTGGAAAATGAGGGAATTTCATTTTCAGAAATGAGTTGACACCCTGAAATTGCAGCACGTTAATGCGGGAAAACTATTTTTAGGCTCTAATTCACCGATTTGGATCGAGCTTTCACTGTTACTACGTTATAGTACTAGCCAACTAGCGGCCGATTAGCTTTTACAAACAAGACGACCACCAGAATCACTAAAATTACTTGTGTTTTTATTCGATGCGCGACTGTCACTGATGCTACAGTAACCCGAACTCGACTGGGTAGCAAGAAAAGAATTAGGAGAACTCCTAGTTCGGGCGAATGACCTTTAAGGTTACAACCCCAAATAAACAAACAAACAATTCCTGGTAGTATCGTTCTAGTTCGTGGAAAAGTGAAACTTATCCATTGGAATTAAGAACAATAGGTGCTGGGTCTCATGTGAAATGTTTATTCTACAGGTGTATTCCGAATTTATATAAACATCGACAAACATCATTTCACATATTACTGTGAAATTACGCGTAGCTAATAGTTGACAAGATGGCAGTAGTTTTCATAAGTTTTTAATCATATTTTGTTCTAGCCCAAACGTCTGCTATCTGTGGTTTCTACCCATTTTGAAGTTACTGTCGCTTCGCGTGTATCACAATACACTAAGGTTTTTACGCGGGGGATACATGCCGCGTAAATGAAAACCGCGTAAATTTCAAAATGCGCGTAAATGAAGACCGTGTAAATTTAAGAATCCGCGTTAATAGGAACCGCGTAAAAAATACCGCGCAAAAACCCTGTGAAAAACCTGAGTGTACAACATTAGAGTACAGTCTCATCTCATTTACCGACGATATTCTGTCTAGATGTTTCCCCTCCGAATGTAGCCTTGCACAGAACCATCCAGTTCACAATCATCCGACGAGAACGGAGTTTGGATTTTCATTCTCGCCCCCTGAGGCAAAGCAAAGGTTTGCGTTAGTAATTAGTCTAATTTGTGCACCCTCTCGCATTGTCGGTACCGTCGCTTCTTTTATCTGGAACGGTCGTCTAAGGCTTGGTATGTTTTTGGGGTTTGATGTTGATTGCGTTTTGTTGGAATATGTTAAATATGCTGTTTCCCTTGCTACAAACGTAATTCGGTGGCATTGGAATGGCTTAATTCAGTTCGGTGAATAATTAGGACCAATGATGTCTGGGGGCTTGGCATCAATCTATATTTGTACAGAGACTCGTTTGAAAATATGTGGAACTATGCATGTAATTGTGAACTATGTACCTGAATAAGGTATAAATGGACATACAATCTGTATACTGTGTAATTTTTGATGACGTTTCCTTTGGTCCTTATTCGTTGCAGTTTTTTTTACAAAATTGTAGCTTATTTTGCGCCATAGCTAACAGATACTCATTCGAAATGCATTGGCAAATATCTGTTCTCGTTTATGCATTATAATCAGGGACAATGTGCGTCTCCTGGTGCTCTTGTCGGAGTTCCAGTTAAGTACCTTCTTAGTGTTTACTTTGGCTGTCTTTTTCAGTTCGACTGTCGAAAAATAATTTAGTTTGTTACTTGTAATGGTACACTGAACCTGACATAAACGGCGTCGGTGGTTGTGTGGTAAGCGTGACAGCCACTCATTCCAGTTGGCCGGAGTTCAATTCCTGCCGAGGTCATTGAGACTTTTCTAAGGTGAAAAAATCTGTGGTCACGTCTTCCTTCGAAAGGGAAGTAAAGCCGTTGTGACGTCCATGAGTTGATGGATCGATTCTAGACCAGATAGTGTAGTCACCTCTCTGGCGTCGGTAAAGAAGAAGTACACAACAACTACTACGCTACTAACAAGTATCCTTCTCCCGTGATACTTGTGGAGTGCGCAGTGTATATACGACCTCTAGTAAAAAGAAGTATAGGACTAATCATTCCTTCCCTTTCCTTCCGCGATCTACGTTCGGACCTGGCCGGCGCGGGTATTATTGATCAATCAATAAATAGGAGAAACCAGGAGTTGCACGCTACTCCCAAGCATAGTTATCTACTGATTCCCTGTGCAACTTCAACTAGTCCAGGTCGATAACGGAGTAGCAGCCAAGGGTGGTCGCACAAGCTCAAGCTGCAATGGTGAACCTGACCTTTTTCGGGTTAGAGAAATTTCTTTAGAAAAATCTCTAACACTATGTGCAGGGTTGAAAATCGAACCCAGGTGAGCTGCGTATACCCGTCACCTTGCTGCCGGTCCAATTTTAGCTTCAATCCACCAATTTGTCAGTTACTTGTGCCAGGTTAACTGCGAGAAATTCTTCTGAATGTAAACGTATTCTGTGCATAACTACTGCAAATGATAGAACAATTTCTTAATTAACTCTAATATAATGTTCTCCCGTGTTTTGCTGCTTCCACCAAAGTTGCCATTAGTCAGCAGAGCATGAGACGTTAGAAGTAATGCAATCAGCGAACGGAACAAACGAGCCACCCCAAAACGTTCACATTTTCATCCACTTTTCTTGCCGCTTTGGGGGAAGAGTAGCTGAAGCAAAGGCAAACAAATAGGAAAGTTATCTTCCTTTTCCGCAGAACGAGTTTGTCTGGTGGAAATGAAAATGGGCTATCTTCTGTTTCTGTAGAAATACCATCAGAACATTGGACTGGCCTGGGGTACTGGTTTAGGAGTTTGCTCTTAACGTGGAAACCTCTTAAGATTTTATGTGTGAAAGAAAAATTTTTGTTTTTCTCAAACACTGTTATTTATTATTTTAAAGCAATGTTACGAAAACACTAATAACACGAACTTTGAACAAATTTACTTCTAAAAAAATACTAAATTCATTTAACTGATTGAAATTATGACATATAAAATTTTCTTAGTTTTGCAGTGGAAACAAAAAGAAATATGGTAAGTGGCTCACTTTTTAATAAGAGTTTGTATAAGAGAAAATGAATCAAAAATATCCAAGTACTATAACCCAAGCTAAGGTTTAACGATGAATAGGTTGGAAAGATCTTGGATGAAATCGTTGCATTGCCCAATAGGTTTCATTACTTCCCCAAGCAATCAGAAGTTCGAAGTATCAGCTACATAAGGTTCTTGTTTTAAATAATTTTGCTATACGTATTATGTGCTAATCGGCTTAAACAGTTTCCAGGTATAACATATTCCACCGTTCCGTATTCCGACATGATGGTTGAAATGAATTTATCGGTAGTACGCGGGGATAGATCGTGCAGATGCACATTAATCTTATCATTGTCAATATAAACGGGTATCTTGATTCTAACATTATCATGCTCAACGATGTGTTGCATATTGTTTTCCGTAGCAAAACTTTCCGCCATGGCTAAAGTTCTAAATGTTATCAGTACAGCATTACGAGTGTGGTGGAATTGGATGACGACGACTTCCGTAATTTTAAACTGCATTTGCACCTTTAATAACTGTTCCACTTCGCGAACACTAGGGCGGATTGGGCAGTGTTTAAAAAGGTTGGACAGAGAAAGGGTAAAATTCGCAAACGAAAAAGCAGTTTTTTCCACACCGTAAGTCAGATCTTCATAAAAATCAATCAGCAGTACTGTAACAACATTCTACATACGCTGATTGATTTTTATGAAGATCTGGCATACGGTGTGGAAAAAAACTGCTTTTTTCGTTTGCGAATTTTGCGCATTCTCTGTCCAACCTTAAAACAGACGGCCACCGTATTGTACCGAAGATTGTTCAAATTTTGCTGCTGAATTTCACACCGATGAAAATAATGGTGCTTTATTGTTCACACACTATGCTCTGGCTTATTTTTCGATTGTTTTGCTTGCTTATAGCACTGGCGCGGTATATGTAGACAGCAAACTGTAGATAGTTTATTCGATTCACTGCACTGCTTACAAGCAAAACGATTTTAGCTTCCGATCCGTTCGAGATGAAATAGTAGACGGATTAATTGCATTTTGCCAAATGCGATAAAACTAAAACGCAATAACACGCTACGCGATCGACCAGCAGTCTTCCTGCAATCGGTATGCGGACTTTGTGTGCAAACTCGCATACAATGGTTATTCACGCATGCGTAATTGAGTGCGATGATAATTTTTACCTATTTTTATTCGAATGTTCTAGCTTGTATGTATGTTCTCTGTGGTAATAATGTGATTGCTTTATATTAAGCGGAAAAATCACAAGCTACGATTGTTCGTGAGCTCAACCACCTTAATGTGAATACAGTTTTTATTTGGCGCACCATTCGTTATAATAATACTGGTGGAATCGCAAAACGCCATGCAGGTGGTCATCAAAAGACTACAATGTCATGTCACCTGGTTCGAAAAGTGAAGAACGGAAATCCACGAGGAAATGCCAATAAAATAGCTAAAGAACTGACAATATCTGACCGCAGCATCCGACGCATATTGAAAAATGAGGGCAAGATCAAGCCTTACAAGTTGCAAATGGCATATGATCTCACACCGAAGCAGCCAATACAGTCGTGATTCGCTGGTTGGATACTTTTTAACTGGACCGTTGTTTAGTTGGACCTCCGCTAGTTGGACCATTGTCCAACTAAAAAGCATCTGAATATCAAAATCTTATGTCAAATTTACTTTGACAATCAATCTGACAATTATTAGAGATGTGAACAGATGCAATTTCACTACTAACGTCTCCTTTGGAGGATTTTTAACATCTGTCAGTCGGTCCAACTAACGAATCAAGTTCGTTAGTTGGACAGAGGTGTGGCCCAACCAGCGAGTCACGACTGTAGTTAGACGAAAAGCTTCGCTTGACCAAACGCTGATGGAAAATAACTAGAACATGAAGAAGAATCGCACCACTACACACAGAAAAAAAATATATTGGTAAAAGTAAGAGTGTTCCGCTCTTAGCAAAAAACGACCAACGCCAACTATTAGGTTGAAAGTAAAACTTTTAAATTAATCAAGAATAATATTCAAAGCAAAAGTTTTCCTTTTAAGCAAATGAAGAATAGTACTCAAAACAAAAGTTTTATTTTTAAACTAAGAGTATGCGTTGGTTGTTTTTTGCTAAGTTTGAAAAACTCTTATTGTTACCAACATTTTTTTCTGTGTGTATACTTACTAACAAATATCCTTCTCCCGTGATACTTGTGGAGTGTGCAGTAGTATATACGGTCCCTAGCAAAAGCAAGTATACACACTTATTTTTTTCTGTCGAATCTCAGCTTTTTTGTATCTTTAGCCGAAATCTCAACAGATGAGATTCAGCAAACATTATTTTTACTGAGATCTCAGTGAAAGTGACATTTGAGTGCTGAGGGTCGGAAACTATTTCACCGAAAATCAGCAAACTAATCTCACTTTACTGAGAAATCAGTTTCTAATTTAGCAGACTACATAGCTGTAGGGAAATTACCGAGCCGGATTGAATGTGTAGGACTAACATTCCTTCCCTTTCCTTCCGCGATATACGTTTGGGCCTGGTCGGCATCGGTATTGATCAATAAACACTTTAGGATTACCAGGAGTTGCACATTGAAAGATGTTTCGCTACCCCCAAGCATAATTATCTACTAATTCCCTGTACAGCTTCAGCTAGTCCAGATAGATAACGGAGTAGCGGCCAGGGGTGGTCGCACAAGTTCAAGCTCATATAAAAAACCGACGTTTTTAATAGAATATTACGCAAAGTGTTGAGTAGTAAATGTATATTTATTTATTTCGTCAATCAAATGTAGACTACATTATATAAATATTAATTGCTTATATACTATCCTGTAAACTATTTCTATGTACTATGATGCCGTAAAGAGTTGAAAAACTGTTTTAAACTTGTTCGGGGCATGGTAAGGTCAATACTTTCACAATGCTCGTTATACACAGCCATCATCTGGTTTAGTGGTCCGAATTTAGCATAGTCTGTACGATGATGACCTATCGCGAACAAATTTCTATTGCGTAATTGACGAGTAGGAGCATATAAATTTAATTTTGACAATATGTAAGATGAGTCAATACGCTGCATGACGATATCGTTTAGAAACGAGATCATAGCATAGTCCCGACGTTCTTTCAATGTTTGAATATCTATCAACATACAACGTGCTTCATAAGATGGAAGAGGGAATACTGTCCATCTTAACTTGCGTAGTGCATATAATAGAAACTGTTTTTGGATTGACTCAATTCTCACTTCGTGTTTTTTATGAATGGTGACCAAACAATACTACAATATTCTAAAATAGACCGAACATATGCTACGTAAAGAGTTTTAATTGTGTAAGGATCTTGAAAGTGATATCCGAAGCGTTTTATAAAATTAAGCATATTACTAGCTCTATGAACAATTGTGTTGTAATGTTCCACAAATTTTAATTTTTTATCTAAGATAACTCCTAAATCTCTTATCTTATCGCATTTCTGAACGGTTTGATTACCTAATGTAATTGACACGGAAGCCGTGATTTGTTTTCTGCTAAGAGTCATGAGATTACACTTTTTAACATTTAACTCCAGTAAACATTTACAACACCATGTATAAAAGATTTGTGTTTCATCGTGAAAAACATTATAGTCATTATTATTTCTAATTTCTAAAAATAGCTTCATATCATCCGCATATATGAGAATATTAATGTTTTTTAAAATAAGAGAGATGTCGTTGACATATAAAATAAAAAGAAGAGGTCCTAAGTGTGAACCTTGCGGAACCCCCGAAGTAACTTTAATTATATCAGATTTCATCTCATAGAATTTTACTATTTGCTGACGATCTGTTAAATACGACTTAATCCAAATGAGGAGTCTCATCTCGATTCCCAATTTTTCAAGTTTGAATATTAACATGGGAATGTCCAGCTTATCGAAAGCTTTGCTGAAGTCAGTGTAAAGAGCTTCTATATGATTTCCTTTATCCATGGCATTTAACGACAAATTCTAAAAGGTTTGTACTAGTTGAACGGCCTTTAAAAAACCCATGTTGTGAATTTGTTATTTTATGTTTGACTTGGTTGAAAATGGTTTTATTTGTGATGGATTCGAAAAGTTTGGGAAAGCAAGACAGAATGGCAAATCCACGATAATTGCAAATATCAGATTTTTTACCCGATTTATAAATAGGTATTAAAAAAGATTTTTTCCAATCTTTTGGGAAAATACCAGATTCTAGTGACTTATTGAACAGCCAGAATAAAGGTGACGTAAGCTCAGTTGCTAAATTCTTTATGAAAGCAGGTGGAATTCCATCAGGTCCTGAGCCTTTAGTGGCATCTAGATCATTGAGACCAGACAAGATATCTTGAACATTAATGTGACTGACACCAACATCCCTTGAATAATCAGGAAAATAAGAAAAATATTCAAAGTCACGATCATTGTCTGAATAGTTTGAATAAGTTTCTTGAAAAAATGTTGCGAAGAGATTACAAATATCTTTTGAAGTTTCACCCTCTTTCCCATCTAAAGACATTTTTGATGGGAAGTTGCATGAATTCAACTTAGTTTTGATGTAATTAAAAAAGTTTTTTGGGCATGACTTGATCTCATTTTCAGTTTTTGCATTATATACAGTTAGTGCCGAAGAAATAGCCAAAGTTAGTTGGTCACGAATGTTAAGGTATTTTTCCAAATTATCCTGATTATTGTGTTTTCTGTAAATTTTGTGAGCTTTTTGCTTCCGATTTTTCAAATTAATAATTTCCTTGTTGAACCAAACTGGATTTTTGGATGCATGATTTCGTCGTTTTTTCGTGAGTGGAACTTCCTCCTGTATTATTTGCCATAAAATATTATAAAAGATCTCCACTCCACATTCAACGTTCACTTGATTCTTTAAAAGAGACTGCCAATTAGCACTGCTTAATTTATATTTAATATTTTCATAATTTGCTTTTCTATAATCGAAAACGTCCTCGAAGTCACAATCAATGAAATTATGATTCTTGTGCACAAAAATAGAGAATTCTATTGCTGTGTGAAACGTTTCATTTTTCCATAAGGGAGAATGAGATTCATCAACACAGAAATCTTCATTAATGTTTGTTAATAGCAGATCTAAATAACGATTGTGTTGATTTTTTATATGGTTTATTTGATTGAGTCCTAGCAATGCAATTTTCTCAAACATATATTGTAATGTTTCGTTATCACCAACGACAGGAAGTAGAATGCTCTCATTTTCAGAGTCAGGAATAAAATCTAAGTTGCGCTGATTAAAATCACCATAAATATGAACTTTGAATTATGGAGGAAAATTAGAGATTATTTCTTCAGCTGCTTGAAAAAAAATCTCATATGTTGATTTGCAAGCTAGGTCCGGTGGAAAGTACACTGAGACAAAAATGTGGATTTCATCAGCGATATGTGCTTTAACCCATACATGTTCAAATTCTTTGAATTTTGGTGAGACAATAAGATCGGAATTAAATATAGATGAAACTGCGATGAGAACTCCTCCGCCTGACATTCTTTGGGTTAGTCGTAAATCACGATCATCTCTAAAAACATTATAGTCACTACCAAAAACCTCTTCACTTTTTATATCCTCATTCCAACTTGTTTCGGTACGTAGAATTATCGAAAATGAGGAGCCTAATATATTCTTATGGATTTCGTTCATCTTTACGGCGCTCCTCATTCTATTAAAATTTTGACAGTAAACTAAAATTTCAGTGGCTTTCGAAGAAGTTGGTTGTGATTCGTTATTCGTAAAAATATTGTTTAAAACTATTGTACTGTTACCAGCTGCGTCATGCTTGTCCTGGTCTGCCTCTGAGAAGTGCGTTAAAATTGGCGAAAACACGAACGTTCACAGGAGCAAGATGAACAATGATGTTTATTGTTATGGTGATTGTTGTTAAGACCATTGTTGTTTCTATTGCAAATGCTGTTTCTGTTGTTGTTGTTGTTGTTGTTGTTGCTGTAACTCCTGTTTCTGTTTTCGTTGTGGTTGTTGTTATTTCTGTTGTAGTTGTTGTTGCTGTTGTAGTTGCTGTTTTTGTTGTAGTTGCTTATTCTGTGATTATTATTGTTGTTGTTACTGCTGTTAATGTTGTTGTTTCTGTTTCCGTTGTGGTCGTTATTGTTTATGTTGTGCCTGTTTCTATTGAAATTGTTGGTGGTATTATTGGACTTGTAGCTGTTGTTTTTGTTGCTATTGTTGTTGTTTCTATTTCGGTTGTAGTTGTGATTATTGTTATTGTTGTACTTATTGCGGTTCCTATTCTTATTGCACCTGATATCTTTGTTGTTGTAGTTGTTATTGTTATTACTGTTGATATTACTGTATCTTGTACCCTGTTTTCTTCTCGATTGACAAAACAACCGTGTACTGAACAGAATAGAATGACCCAGAAAAAAATTTCTAATCGTTACTTATGACCTAATCTTAATTTTCTCCAGATTTGTTTGTTTTACTACAGGTATATTAGCACTTGATCTTAGGGTGCTCATATTGCCCTTGTTTTCATCAAGCACAAAACTGCATTAGTATTCGTTACACGGCTCATTGAGAGCCTACTGCCCTAAGGGCATGTTCAGGAATGTTTCATTTCTAGTTTCAAAATTTTGACAGTTCTATAATATAAAACTGAAAATTATAAAACTAGTTTTAGCGGGTACCTATTCTATTCAGTTTAAAATTCATGTCTCGCCATGCCTTCAGCGTTACTGCATTCAAATTTATTTTTCCCCAGTCTATCGGGTCTAGGTATTTGTGCTGAGTACTCTTCATGTATTTAACACACAGTTCTAACCGTGTTTTAAAATCCGCAACGAATAGAACGGCGTCGTAAACAGTTTTAAATTTTAAAACAAAACTGTTCGAAATTATAAAACAAAACGTTCTGCTGAGGATGTGAATGTTTCAGTTCCAGTTCTACTTTAAAACTCCCATATAAAATAAAGCGCTCCTGAACATGCCCTTAGGGTTGAGGTTCCGCTTGAGAACTACCAAATATTTCTCTCTTGGACGGAGCTCTGGTGCATTCCAAATTTTGTGTGCCAAACATAAGAAACTTTTTTGCTGAATTTTGCCGAACTGAAACAACATCAGCAATATTTCCAGCAAAACATATTTCGCTCAAATTTCAGCAATTCAAAATTGTTAAAATTTGCTGAACTGTCAGTTCGATTTACTGAAACTCTACAAAGTTGACATTCTTTCACTGATTGTTTCACCAATCGAATTCTATAGATGTACTGATTTACGACAAAGTAATACGAATAAAAATAATTGTACACGAACTTTTACCCATATAGTGCAACGATTCCACATATTGATATGGATGATACCCTGAACAGGTCGTCAGGCTCTTAAATCATACGATGTTTATTAGGGATGGGTTTTACCACAGATAACAGGCGTTTGGGCTCGATTTGAATCGTGTGTAAATACCCGCTACTGAGATTCATAATAAATCAGACGTCTGAAACACGTTTGACAAACGTTTGTAGATGGCGCACTGATCGATACAATGTGTATAGAGTGCAGCTGTCAAACACGTATAGCAAACAGTTGCGCAGTTGGCAATAGTGAAACGCGCATTTCCAACGTTTATCAATTTGAAAGTTTACGCAGGTTTTTGAAGAAATTTTGTTTTAGCCTAAACGTCTGTTATCTGTGGTTTTACTGAAAATCAGTGAAACAAAACGGGCAAAGCTAAACTTTCAGTAGAATATTTCGCTGAAACAAAATACGAAAAATTGGAGTGTGTGTTAGAACGGTTCATTTCCTTAGGCACCACCCGGCCATGGCCTTTTTTCCGTAATGGTACGATGCCAAGCCTGCTTGCGACATCTCGGACAATGGGGTTACGCGTAAAACAGCTGGCCACTTGGTTTGGCGGAAATCGGCTTTTAATTGCTTCCCGACCCAGTCTTCTTGGTTGTCGACACATATTTTCCGAACATTTTCATTGCGTTAGTGACAGATGATTTGGACACATTCAAAAATTTCGCGAACTTGTCGTGCTAGATCGAAAGACAGTGGTTTTAACTAGCATATTATGCAAAGAGTTGAGGGATAAATGCTAAAGTGACCGAATTATTAAAGTAAACAAAGAGAGTAACTCATTGCAGATATGACGTTTTGAAAAAACGCTCAAGAAATGTCAAAATCAAACTATAGGCATGATGCTACACACAAACATCTTAAAAATGAGGGGTGCGCAGGTCCTTTTAATGTACAACGAAAAAATGCATCAAGTTGAAGTTGACCAATTTTTGATCGTAACACCCTTTATTAGGTATAATCCTACTCCTTTCAAACATCACATCCAGTCATCCGCAAATGTAAAAGTCGGGCACATCCTAATCTCCGCTGATTGCAAAGACAAACTTTTAAATCGATTTTAAATTCCATCTCTCGTCAATCGCAAGCCGCAAACCTCAAGGGAAACGGAAAACATTTTCCTGCCAGAAACAAAGAATAATTTATAATACTACGTAGGTATATCACCATACTTCCTATACAGCAGTGAGGAGAGTGCCATAAGCCTCTGAGCTTAAGTGGACTTAGCTGATGGCTGGTATTGCGTTTACTTTGTAGCACATCGTTGTGGCGTTATTCCCCCTTCTTGTTGCCCCGGTCGGTATTGTCCGTTGGGGTGATTTTACGGTTGTTGGAAAAACTGCAAATGCGAAATCTAAGCTGATAGATTCTCTAACTAGGGTTCTGCAATCCCAAACCGTGTATGTAACACGTATTAGATATTAATTATATATTCTACTAAATTTGACATATTTTGTTAGTAGAAGAAATTTAAAAAAATGGTATCAAAATTGAAATTTAAACCTCCCTCTCAAGAACAAGTACTGTAACAAAGGTTCAACTTTAAACCGGAACTTTTCTCAACACTCGACTACTCCATCTTGCACTGGTCTTGTATGTATTCGATTTCAACAACTTGACAAGCCCCAACTCCACATCAGCAGTGCTGCTCTCAGCGAGGGGATGCTTGTTATCTGATATGTTTTCCTTCTATCTCTATCTTGTATTTATCTGACTCATCCCTCCCACATCCGCAGTCGAGTTCGTCTACCATGCAGTTAAATTTATTTTCCTGTTCAAGTACCGGTTTCTTTTGTCCGACGACAAAGCCGACATTCTCATCTTCACTGTACCTGCGTCCTGGTTGGGGGGGGGGGGGAGGTCTGTGCTCGGCAGGAAGTAACCTTGGACCAATTTTCTTCGAAATAAAACGCTTCATTTGATCCACGGACCGAGAAGGAGGAATAAGAAGAAAGCAGTGTATAGAATCATTTGCTTCGTTGCGACGAACCGTGTAGTGAAAATCAATCGATCTTGGGAAAATCAGACGAACTGTAAATCAGAAACTACTACCTCCACCCTTCATTTCTGTCCTGGCAGAGTAAGAATGCTCGAAAATGGTTCAATCGGATAAGGAAGCTGTAGAGCAAAAAACGAAGGAAAAATCTCTCGAACTTAAATAGCTTTTCTATTTTGAACTTTTCTGATCAAAGGAGTTTACTTCGTTAGCACGAAGTGCACTCGTATCTTTTCTTTGCATAGAAATAATCATAGAAGCTACGTTTAGTTGTATCTCAATAATAGAGAAAATTTTTGACTCTAAGACAAACCTCATTAAACCAATGCTGTTTGATTGTGTTTTTATGATTGTAGCACAGAGACCAGACACTGCTGACTAAATTAATTTAATATCATAATAATAATTTGCCTGATCAGTTCTCAACGTATGCATTGTTTTAAGCATCATAAGGATTTTCAGACAATTGTGAGAATGGGATCTTCAAAGCCAGCGGTTCTCAACCATTTTCGTACCACGGACCCCTTACAAATCACCTTGGGTTGATGCAGACCCCACGGATAAACATCGATTTTGTACGCTACGAATATGTTATTTTCAGTTGATTAGGAAAAAAGACTTGAAATTTCAATATGCACTCGGAAAATACATTTTTCTTCGCGGACCCCAGCAACGACTTCACGGCCCCCCGGGGTCCGCGGAGAGATTCACTGTTATAAGCTAACTTACAATCTTCAATATCCTTATTATAATATCAATTTCTCTGTTAATAGTTTCTACTCTCATTTTTAGATATAAATTTTTGGATAATAGAGTTGCACACCGTTTCAAATATAACACATGCAGTCAGTTTGTTTGTTAACTACATTTTCGTCTCCTTTAATTTTAATGTTGAAAATTTTCAGCTGTTAATTTTGTTTGCTGTGTGTTATCTTTTCTAAAATTGTTGTCATGTAAAAATTGAAAACATTCCCATTTCCTACGCTGTGTTAAGCAAATTTCTCCTATTCTTTTCGTTCCACCGTCGTACTTATGTTGTTCTTATCCGCCACAAAGACTCGCTCGTTTCTCCGATTTCTGGCACCACATTCGCCTTTTTGTCTTTCATTATCGTCTTTCGAAAAAAAACAGTAAGAGACTTTGGGTCTTCAGGAAAGTTGTTGAGATTGTCAACAAACAACTTTGATGAAGGTATGATTACTACATGTATGCAGCATATCGACGATGTAAAACGATATTTTCAAAATTTTCTTAAATCGTGTTGTCTTCAAAAAAATTTGGACTGCTTCGTATTTTAAGCTTTAGAAACTCAAGTACTTAGTGAACAAAATATTTTTTTCGACACTTTACAACTGTAGCGGCATTCGTGTCAAGAAAAAAAATGTGAATTATATTGTTGATCAACAGCAGAAGAGATTTCCATACACAATAACTTCTTTTAAAGATTTTCATTCACAATTAACCTAATATAATTCGATACCCGGAACATATGCAGAATTCATATCTTCAAGTTGTTTGTAATAGAGCTCTCGAAAACTTTAGTGAAGAAATTAAGTCACCAACTAACATTGTTTGAAGTGTACGAGGTCACCATAACTACTTCTAGGAGAATTTATCGCCAAAACTATTAGATATGCTGTTTTTCTTTTTTGGTTTTTTATTTTGACTAATATGTAGTTTTTTACTTTTAACGAAAGCCAGTTTCTAATGACCCTACCACTACTAGTTTACCTATCTGTATATTTCACATCATTGCTTTCGCTTGAGTACTATGGCTCAAAATTTACATGAGTTGGAAAATCAGTAATCTCTAGCTAATTGAATGTGTACCTTCGTCTCAACATCACAAAAAAAAATCAGTAAACGTTGAAGTTTTTTTTTCTAATTTGTTTATTTGACACGGCTCATTGCGGTAGCTTAACGGAGCCGTGGGCCTATTAAATAATCACAATACAAAAATGTATAAAAGCAAATGTTATTGAGCGTTTTTTGGATCTCGTCCACGCAACTTTTTATTGCGCGGGGAGACCTTCTTTCGCGGCGGGAAAATATCTTGTGGGTCCATTGCTTTTTCCTCGTTGCCGTCAATGTCATCATCGTTTGTGGTGCCTTGATGTTCACGATCAGGTGTTTCTCCATTGCTATGGCACTTACGGATCACGAGCGTAAAGCCGTTGTCGTTGTTAATAGCTTCCTCGCCGATGGTGCTAGCAGTTGATTCTGAAGCATTGTATGCTGATTTTACAGTTGTTATTATGGCTTGAACAGCTGCCACAAAATTGGCAACCGTTTGTGGTTCTGGTGATGTTATTGAAGACTGTGTTTCGGATTGGTTTGCCGAAAATGTGTGGGCAATTGCTTTTGATGCATTTTCCACACAAGGTGTTCCATGATGTACCGTCTGGTTGCAGTACTTGCACGTAGGAGTCTGCCCTTCGTGGGTGCATAGCGTGGTTTGTTTGATGTTAGTTTGTTTATATTTGAATTGAATAGTCAAGTGGGAGGGAATAGGTCTTACGACCCGCATCCTCACCACAAGAACACCGTTAGGAATACCCGGGAAAAAGATTCTCCAAGTATCAGGTGTGACTGATTCCACTTTTCAGAATTGCGACATGTATTTTGTAATTGATTCACGGGGCGTACGCGGTGACAAATCATGTAGCCTTACATCTATATAATCGTTTATATATATATATATATATATATATATATATATATATATATATATATATATATATATATATATATATATATATATATATATATATATATATATATATATATATATATATATATATATATATATATATATATATATATATATATATATATATATATATATATATATATATATATATATATATATATATATATATATATATATATATATATATATATATATATATATATATATATATATAGGAGTTGTGAACCATGGGGAGTTGTGAACACCATCAATTTCCGCTAAGCTATAAATGAAAAAATGTGGTAAATATTTTTAAATGCTCCCTCTATCATAACGTCACTTTCTCATTAGCAAATGTTTCATTAACTCATGTTCTTCGTGTTCAGGTTACTAGCGAATACATAAACCAAACAAGAAGTTTTTTTTACACAATTGTATTTGTGGTATGTGGAGTCCCGTTATGTAGCTGATTTCAAAGTAAATTAGAGCAAAACATTCCTTAAGCAATTGGCTTTCAGATCACTTTTCCATCTCATCTTTAGTTCTAAAATATTTTAAAATTTATCTTCTATAGCCCTAATAAAATTAAACCAAAAATCATTCCATTTCTTCTACTTTTTGCGATGGTTCACAACTCCCCACCAAACTAAAAAAATGCCAAATCCTCGCATTTCACGCATTCTGCCATATCTCAAGGAAGATAATGATTATTTTAAATTTCTTCAACCTGATGTATTGAGGCGTCCTTTACAAGTATCAGGTAAAATTTCGAAAATCGACCAATGTTTATGGTAGTTATGCCCCGACAACAAAACTATGTTCACAACTTCCCACCGTCCCCATCTTCACACTGTCACTTTCAAACAAGTGTTTTAGGTTGTTGTGCAAAGCGAATCGTTTTGCTTGGTCTAGCGCAAGGAGTTTTTATTCTCAGGTGATACGATCCTCAAAAACGTTGGTTTTAGAAACGACAGCTAACAACATTGTTTACTTGTTCTCTCCATATGTTTGCTTGGATTTCAGTAGGTAAACAAAGTTATTCGCAGTCATTTTTTTCCTCGCAGTCTGCTGCATGCTTACCTCACACCTCACCTAGTTAATGGCAAAGACGAATCACCTTATAACTGTAAGCACCTTGGTCTAGCGTGTTGAATGATATCACCCAGTGAGCAAATTTTCTGGCAAAGACAGCTTTGCTAGATTTCTGTAAGTCTTGGTTTGGCAGCCCTCTCAGATTTCTGCGCGTATCCTGTCGGGTTAGTTGAGCTAGGGCGAACTCGGTTTCGCTCGCGTTTTCTGGCAATTTTTTACAAAAACCGAGCAAAACATAACTCGGACATAAACTGTGCAAAGATCCTGGAAATTCCTACCTGGTAGAATTTAGCACGAATCGAGCAAAACATCTGACAAAGATGTGGCAGGAAGCGTGCAGAGATCTTGGCCGTACATTTCTGGTTGGATTCTGGATAAAAGTGAGCAGCATCGGTTGGTTTAACCGCTTCTGTCAGAAACGGTTGTTGCATTTGAGCGAATTCGTTGCCAGAATTCTCGCACAAATCGCGCAAAATGCTCGCAGAAACTCTGCCAGCATCAATTTCGCTTTGCTCAACTTTTGCTAGCTTTCTGCTTGCCACGCTGACCGGGCAATACCGCACTGCTCAAGTGATGATACTGAATATATATGACATCCTTAGGCCTAAGCTTCATGTTCACCTTCAGAAAATGTTCCACCTTACGAAGGCTCGGTCGCGTAGAACAAAATCTTAAGTCAACAACCACTGTGTTGGGCCGAAGTAGTGCTTTATCATCAAAAACACTCATGATGCAATGTTTTCTTTGTTCTGGATACACTGTCGTTCACTTTGCTCGCTTGTTGCTCTAACTTGGCAGAGGTTGTTCTTAAGACAATGCACACAAGAAAATAAGTACTGTGTTGTGGTTCGTTTTGCGCTGGATCAGACAGCAGCAGAGTTTCGTGACCAGTGTCTTTGGTGGTTGTAAGTCGACTGCTGAAACATTAAAGTTTATGCAATTTCTCCAGTGAGCAGTTCTATGTTTCATAGGCATTCAATCTATTCCAACTTCGCTTTCCATCCGAAAAATTGTCTCTAATCCACATTTTGGCACATCTCTTCAAAGTGAGCTCCAGGAGGATTGGTAATCTTAGGGTTACGATTTTAAGTTTCCGAACTCCGGGAGCAGTTTATATTGGAGTTTTCTCACGCAAATATTTTAAATGATATTGATATGATTTCACAACTATGGGATGTCTACTATGGGATCGCTTAGAACAGTGATTCTCCGTGAAGTCGTTGCTGGGGGTCCGCGAAGAGAAATGTATTTTCCGAGTGCATATTGAAATTTCAAGTCTTGTTTCCTAATAAACTGAAAATAATATATTGGTAGCGTACAAAATCGATGTTTATCCGTGGGAGTCCGCATCAACCCAGGGTGATTTCTAAGGGGTCCGTGGTACGCAAATGGTTGAGAACCGCTGGCTTATAAAGTTTGGAAAATTGCGATTAACTTTAATGTTTTACTGTCCGAAATAGTTACGTGAAAGCCAGGAGTAGCTTGAGCCGTCCTGACGATCTGGTAATATGTTTGTGTTTTTTAACCTCGCCGAAAAACGTTCATACCTTAGTAAGTCTCGACCAGAGGTACCTTGCCCTTGCCTTGTCTCTCACGGAAAGCGCACTGCTTTTGCTTACCAGGCTATATTGCATATGTTCAACAGCAATGAAATATACCGCATATAATTCTCGAGAGGAAAAGTATAACGACTCAACCCACAGCATTACTTCAGCATTATATCGGTTTCACATTTGCTCTATAAAAGCAATAAATACATATGTAAAGTATAAATGCTTTAAAGATCCATGTAGCATGTATATGTTTGGCTGCCTATATGCATTTGCGATTGAGTTTGATTGCATTGTAAATTTGTTGTCTGAGTGTTGCCCAGAAAAATAATGAATATTTGAAAACTTAGTTGGCCTACCCCTGAGTCGATTCCTAGTCCCACCAGGAGTACTTGCTCTAATCTTGAAGCAAATCGGAGAAGTCTAGCTACCGGACCAACGTGCCTAAAGTTTGCATGGGATTTTTAGACAATTTACAAGGAGAAACCCCACTAGCATATTCGCCACTAGGTGGCACTGTATGCATCATATCATCACTGTAAGGGAAAATGAGAAAGATAATTTAATTGTCTACAACTTTGTCGAAGATTGCTAGGCAATCTGGCTTTGTTGAAAAAAATATTAAACTTTTAACGAAGTGATGTCTGAGTCAGTTTTACATTTTTCTGAAATAACGGCTAGGTTTAGCTTAACAGTATGTTCCGAAGAATTATAGTAAATAATGTTTTGGTTATTTTTACCTGTTCTGCAACTTCGTAGAAGACACCTTCTATCTCTCTCCGTTGAATAATTAGAGTTGACGCCCTCTATGCATGACTCGTATTATTTACTATAATTCTTCTGAGCATGCTGTTGAGCTAAATCTAACCAGTACTTCACAAAAATGTTTAGTTCGTGGGAATCGAGTACTGATACACAACCATGCACTGTTAGGCCCCATGCAAAACTGAAGGAGACATCACTTCGTTAAAAGTTCAAAAACTTAATTTAACAAAGTCACATTGACTAGCAGTCTTCGACAAAGTTGTAGACAATTGAATTATCCTTTTTATTTTCACTCGCAACGATAATACGATGCATACAGTGTCACCTGGCGGTGCAAAAGCTAGTGGGTTTTCTCCATGTACCTTGTCGAAAAATGCCATGCAAACTTCTGGCATGTTGGTCCGGTAGCTAGACTTGTCCAATTTGCTTCAAATTTGGAACTTCTGGTGAAACTAGGAATCGAGTCAAGAGTGGGTCGTTAGGGGTCATTTTTTCTTGTCACTCTATTGGTTGTCTCATGTAACTCATTGGCAATAAATCTAATATCTGCTTTAGACATGCATACAGGGCAGTCTTTAAGAGCTGATGAGCTCAATTTACTAATTTAAAGCAAATTTAACGCTGATGTAATGCAAAAAAGGGTGAAATATTATGCTTATAGTGCAGAGATTGGCAGCCCACTTTTTGCATTGCTAATAGGGATTCCATGAGAAACCGGCCGACCGCAAAATATGACCCTCGTCGATTCGAACGAAACTTTGCAGGTGTGTTCGCTGTATGAATCTCCATGATATTCTCTGGCAATATTTTGATACAAGAGTAATTTTTCAAAAGGGCGTAAACGTTTCTACGTGTATAAATTTCAAATTTTTTTCGTTCGATTACTGTATTTTATACAGCAAAACTATCTGAGAACAAGTTACAGGGAATGAATACTTCTGTCCGAAAAAAATATACACTGAAAAAAATGCGGTGTCATTTTTCAAAAAAACAAATATGATAAAAATTTAAATTGCGAAAAAACCCATTTTTTTTAATTTTTTATATTTTGTTACCTAACAATAACTTCGCACATGTTTTTAAATTTCATACTAATTGACATACAGAATTGTAATTTTATTACAGAATATAATTCTAAGCACCATTTAAAATCAAAATGCATTTAACAAAAATCTTCCAAAATGCGATAGTTTTCGAGATATTTGAATTTTTGCTACTTCAAAAACAATTAATTCGTGTAATTATGCTCTTTTTAAAAGTTATTCGCGTTACTCCATCAAAAAATGTCAAAAATTTAATGTTTATCGTTTTAAAGACGTAAAAGCAACCTTTTTAGTGTATTTGGATCATGTAGAAGCTTTCAATAAAAAGTTTTCCTAACAACAACTTTTGACATTTTTTTATAATTCTTACTATTTGCAGTCAAAAATACAATTTTCTTTTTGAATATGATTCTAAACGCCATTTTAAATCGAAATGCTCTTAACAAAAATTTTCTAAAATGTAGTAGTTCTCGAGATATTTTAACTTTTGTTTTAACAACACAATTATTTTGTTTTATTACGACCTTTTCATAAGTTAGTCGCGTTTCTCCATCAACAATAATAGGTTTTTCAAAAGGCCCGTAAACTTTCGTGCAACTTTTTCTTTTACATCAAGGCGATATTGTAAACCATTTGAAAGTTACATGAAAGCAACCAAAATATATTTCAACCATAGGGTCTGTTGATTAAACTATATAGCTGTATCATATGTTGGTTGTTTTCATGTAACTTTAAAATGTTTCACAATATCGCCTTGATGTCAAAGAGAAAGTTGCACGAAAGTTTACGGGCCTTTTGAAAAACCTATTATTGTTGATGGAGAAACGCGACTAACTTATGAAAAGGTCGTAATAAAACAAAATAATTGTGTTGTTAAAACAAAAGTTAAAATATCTCGAGAACTACTACATTTTAGAAAATTTTTGTTAAGAGCATTTCGATTTAAAATAGCGTTTAGAATCATATTCAAAAAGAAAATTGTATTTTTGACTGCAAATAGTAAGAATTATAAAAAAATGTCAAAAGTTTTTGTTAGGAAAACTTTTTTATTGAAAGCTTCTCCAGGATCCAAATACACTAAAAAAGTTGCTTTTACGTCTTTAAAACGATAAACATTAAATTTTTGACATTTTTTCATGGGGTAATGCGAATAACTTTTAAAAAGAGCATAATTACACGAATTAATTGTTTTGGAAGGAGCAAAATTTCAAATATCTCGAAAACTATCGCATTTTGGAAGATTTCTGTTAAATGCATTTTTATTTTAAATGGTGCTTAGAATTATGTTCTGTAATAGAATTACAATTTTGTATGTCTATTAGTATGAAATTTAAAAACATGTACGAAATTATTGTTAGGAAAACTTTTTTACCGATTTTTTCTCCATCATGCAATCACATTCAAAATGTTTCTTTTCTCTTTAGGTTTTTGGTAACAACATATAAAAAATTAAAAAAATGGGTTTTTTCACAATTTAAATTTTTATCATAAATTTTTGTTTTTTTTTGAAAAATGACACAACATTTTTTTCAGTGTATATTTTTTTCAGACAGAAGTATTCATTCCCTTTAACTTGTTCTCAGATAGTTTTGCTGTATAAAATACAGTAATCGAACAAAAAAAAATTGAAATTCATACACGTAGAAACGTTTTCGCCCTTTTGAAAAGTTGCTCTTGAGTCAAAATAATCTTATTACCTGTGGAAAATATTTAGTCTTGGATGACGGTGAAACGTGTAAAGTTTCATTGGAATCTAAGATGGTCGGTCACGATTTTAAAGATTTTCGGACGGATCTTTGTGGAATTCCTTTACTATTATATAGATCCAATGTATAACTGTCATATTTGAAAGCCAGTTACCGCCACCACTCATGCTATTAGCAAGCTTCAACTGGCTGTCATTTATCGCTATATTTTTACAACGCTTTGTTATGATTCCTATTCGGCATGATGAACAAAAGAAGCAACATTAAAATACTGCTTTGAACTGTAATTGACTCGTTTCTGTAATGTAATGTAATGTATGTAATGAATATTTGATGAATAAATGAAATTGGAAAATATTCTCAGAGGAAATACACAATAAATAAACCCATAGAATTCCACTACAATGGCTTTGTTGTGCCACCTAGCGGTGGAAATGCAATCATTGTATTGTCGAAAAATCCTATACAAACTTTAAGCACGTTGGTCCGGTAGCTAGATCCGATTTGGTTCAAATTTGTAGGAGACACTCCTGGTGGGATTAAAGAATCGACTTGGCTGTGGGCCGATTTAGTATTCAAAAATTCGTTTTTTTTTGCGCAGTCACTGTCCGGTTATATTGTTGGTTGAGAGATATAAATCGGAGTTTCCCGTCCACAGCTGTCGGTTCCCTGTCAGAATATCAGGTTACCGTAATCTTGATCGCTAAAACTACTTCTTTGTAACATCTTCGCTTCCCACTGTACCGGAATATCATTTATTGTCCAAAACTAGATTAGTCCAATTTCACAAAACGACCCACTTTGTGTGTGGGATTGTCCACTAACTATTCTTTCCGTGTATTAATTTTCACAAATAGACAAAGCGATCAAAATTCAAGCGTGGACACCACCTCCAAAGAAGACTGCTCCGCAAGAGGAACGATATTTTCACGCGATATTTTCATTTACTCTACAGGAGGTTGTCTCCGGGGAGCACAGAAGCGTATTTTCACCTGAATCATACTGTGAATTCAACCCACGACAACTGCAACTGCTTTGTTTCTCCAGAGGGGTTCATATTATGGGTTAGTTGTTGTTTTCATCTCTTTCTGCAGTGATTCATCTTCAAATAAAGGGGAAACATCGCGAACTCATTTGGTAGTAAAATATATTCCTTGAATTCTGATTCACTTGAATTAAGATCAAATGCTCTTAGCAATATTTAAAATACTTTGCCTCATGCAACGACAATTTTTATAGCAAAAAAAAATGAAAGCCTCGTCGATCATTTAATCCTAAGACATTTAATCCGAAATCGTTTTCTACTACCTACTGACGTTGCATATGACAAATATGAGCTCCATTGACATAAGTTGTGAAGTTTATCGCTATTAGCTATTAGCAAACCAAGTGTGGCTCGAGAATAAAATGGCTCAAAAAAGGCTAGTAAATGTGGTAGTACTGTATCGATGAATAACAGTGGTGGATCCAGGGGGAGGGTCTGGACCTCTTGTTGAGAAATTTTGAATTAGTTTCTATTTTATATTAGTTTCAAACCTAAAATTATATCAAACCAAATTTGACCACCAAAACTGGTTTTCATTAAATCGGTTTTTACGAATAACGTATTGTACAGTGCTCATTCCAAAATCAAAATTTCGGACCCCTCCAGAATTTTTTTCTGGAATCGCTCCTGATGAATACGAAATTTTATAATATATTTGGTTCAATAGTGTTCCTCGAATCAATACTAAGAATAATCAGGTTTCAGATTTAAGATTTTTTTGCTGGATCCCGGTGACTACTGCATAATAACATAACCTATCTAGATTGATCATCATTCGTGAATCCTATTTGCATTTCACAAACGTCATTGAAAATCCATGGGATGTCATATAAAACCTAGCTCGAAATTCATCCCAACTTACACCGACTCTAATAATAACACAAACATCATTATGAACTCAAAAAGTAACTCTCAGTCGGATATCACGAAAACAATATTCGAAGTTCACCCCAACCTATAACGAAAATAAGAATGACACCGAACATGGGATTGTACTTGAAGCGTCATTTACGCGAACTGAGTTGACAGGAATTAGCGTACCATTTTCGTACCGTTCTTTGATATTTCCCCACGCCATGACAATGTGTATTCTACATAATAGATGTTTTGTCTAGCCACCATTTCCTGCTCATTTTGGCATATGTTTTTTTTTCTTTCTCTTTTCATTACCTTTTCCCGCAATCATTCATGTGACCACGTGACGCTCATGAATGAATTCGTCATCCATTCGCCTCATACGAACGTCATCACCGTAGGATGGAAAGATTCTATTCTTTCGCTACAGAAGAAATGGATGTCAACGACGGAAGCTACCGACGAGTATGGGTTCCCGGAGGTAAGTACAAACGAATCGAATAGTAACCTCATGTTTTCTAGTCTATTTTAGTTTAATCAACACATTTAAACACGAGAATACATCGTTCAACTTAATTGTGAAGAGATTTGTATTTGTGTTTGTATAAAAAAGTCCAACTGACAATTTGTCTAAATGAACTAAACTAAACTAAGTTAAACTAAACACAATTAAACTAGTAACAATACACGACGACGAAATCGCATTTTGTTTTCTCGGAGGTATAAAGATAATGTTGAAAGTGACGGTCAAAGGCTTCACTAGTGCACTGAAAAGATGTGGGTTCAAATTAATGAATAATATGCAAAGAATTCTAGACCATTTTACGAAAACAGGACCGTGAACCAAAATCATGTGTCTTGAAATTATGTGCAAATTTGTTCTTCTGTAACGGTGAACTTCAGTCATGGTTTACGCTACATTCATATCAATCATAATTTATCTATCCGTGAACTAGTTCACAACTTTATAAATATTATAAACCCAATATTGATTTTTGATTTGGTGATAAAAGAATATTGCTTGTGGTCCGACTACACGACTCAATTCATGATTCATGATATCTTCATCATGATCTAGCTACCGGTGTTGCGCAAATAAAATCGAAACAGTACAATCTTGATATTTGCTAATACAACGATTTCACAAAATTCAGAATATATTCATTGAACCATTCCTGCCCTTCGTGCACGAGAAATGTTTCACAAAACCTCCACTTCCATTATATTCATATAATATGCAGTTTCATATAATATGCGGTTTTGTGCATAGTTCTGTTTTTTATCACATGAAAAATTTCACAGAAATTAAAATAATATTCATGGGTCAATTTTATTTTGTGAATTGGTTTATATTATTTGCGATCTATTTTACGCGCTCGTAAATAAATTCACATATTTCGAATATAACTCAAATCATTTTTACTTTCATGATCTTGTTCATAACAAATCAGTCCATGTCCTGCCGATATCCGGCGACATTCTGGAGCAAGTGGAGATGTTGGCGATAAAGACGATAGGCATCGTTGAAACACGGATGGCATGACAGTGTCCTGGCGGGTGTTCCATCCCCATTAGTGAGGTATGGCGTTCCGGCCTGGGCTACAGCGCTAAACTCAAAGCGGAACGGACGAAGCTGACGAGCACATTTCGCCTAATGGCTGTTCGTGTCGTGAGCGCGTAAAGGTGGGCGCTATGTGCATCACTCAGGCTGGGAATGTAGAATGCTACCAGCGGAGGAATACACGAAATGCAAGAGATTGAACAGTTTTTGCCCGGGCATAGCTGCTTCTGGAAGTACCTGCATCGATTTGGACATTCTTCGTCACCCCTTTACCCGGAGTGTGTGAATGTGAATGAGACACCGGAACACGTTGTCTCGGATGACCTAGGTTCAAAAAGGGTCGAAGAGGTATGTCCGGCGTGGCATTCGACAATTTAGTGGAAGAGATGTACCACGATGGACATACCTGAAAAGCTGTCAAAAGAGTAGTGTCGCGGATTACAGCTGCAGAGGTAGTGGTGGAGCGCGCCGGCAATGAAATCGCCGTGTAACAAATAAATCGAGTTCAGGAGAAATTTCGTCGCCCAGGAACTCTTCATCGGAGTAGACTAGGCCCACAAAACTGAGTTCGGGTCGCCAGGCTCCATCGAAGTCACCGAACCGAACACAGAACCCTACCAGTCAGCTTGTAAAAGAGACTGGATAACACCAGAAGAACCCGGTTTCGGAAGAACCGGGAAAATCTCCGTTGGTGTGATCTAAACGCTTCGCCGGGAACTAGATGAGTGATTTGAGAAGACGGACTGATTATTGCGATCATTGGGGACCATCATACCAAAAGTCATGCTCCACCCGGAATCGCTGGACTGACCTCGGTATCCTACCGGTTTGCCCATGGAGGGGAGGATAGCCAAAATAACTGTGGACATCATTCTGCAAGAACGAATGTGCTAGAGTAGTAGCAGGGCCACTGCGAATAGAGCTGCATGCCCCAAGTGACGCAGTAAGATGGCTTCGAATTGCCGGATACTTTCTTCATTAAAGCGAGTACAGTGAACGAGCGGCATCAGCTGGAGAAAAGCACAAACGATGTACATGAGCACAACACAATTACGAATGAGAAAGAAATCAGTGAACTAGCAGCGACAGCTGGGAACTGGATATTGCAAGTACATGAGCATAGCTGCTCCCCGAATTTGCGACACCTACTGTTCCCGGGGAGATCGAGGTATAAGGAAAAGAAGTAGATCAAGTAAACTACACCTGGTTAGGCGAGATTTTTAGTGGGTTGGTCTTCCAATACCACTCCCTGAGTGATAGGATCAGGATTTGTTTGCAAATTATTAACACTTTCCTCTAAAAAATATTTAAAAAAAATCATACATACATACATACATGCATACATGGTGGGGTCTTCACACTGCGGTTGATCAGGAAAAAGAAAATCGTGGGTTTCGCGGACGACATGCCACTCAGAGTGATCACTTGACACTTGAAGAAGTGGTTGTGCCGGTAACGGAGACAATAGGCGCCATCGAGAACTGGATGAACGGGGTCAAGCGCAGATACCTCACAACAACACGGAGGTGTTGTTGGTCAGCAACTGCAAAGCAGTTCAGCGGATGCAGATTGACACCGTACACTGGAGTGATAATCGATGACCGGTTGAGCTTCGACAACCACGTCGACTATGCCTACGAAAAGTTGGCGAAGGAAACGAACGCAATAGCGAGAATCATGCCAAGCGTAGGCGGTCCGAGAAGCAACACAAAACGTCTGCTGTTTACTGTATCGTCATCGATACTGCAATATGGGATTCCAGCCTTGGGTACGGCGCTAAAAACCAAGCGGAACCGTAAAAACTGAACAACACATTCCGACTGATGGTCGTACGAGACACGAGTGCTTACAGGACAATATCGCCGGAGGCAGTATGCGTTATTGCCGGGATGATCCCCATCTGCATCACCCGGGCGAAGGATATCGAGTGCTTCAATCGGAGAAACTCAAAGACGTGAGGAAGATGCCGATAATCGATTCGATGGCGAGGTGGCACAAGGAATGGGGCAGCACTAAAATTGAAAGATGGACCAACCGGCTCATCCCAAACCCGTTGACGTGGGTCAATAGAAAGTATGGAGAGATGAACTTCTACCTAACTCAGGAACTATCTTCATTGGTTAAGACACGCAACATAACCGTTGTGCCTGGAGAGTGAGAATTTTGAGGAGACACCGAAGCATGTGGTCTTTGAATGTCCGAGGCTCGAAGTGACACACATAGCGATACTCAAAACGGTAGGGCAGGACATCAACCTGGATAATGTCGTCCACAGGATGAAGAGCAACGTAAACACGTGGAACGCGGTCAACAGTGGTGGCGTAGATCACTGCGGAAATGGTTTGACGGTTTCGGGAGAACAATCACCACCGGTAAACTCTCCGCCAGAGTAGGCTGGTTCGGTTTCGGGAGAGCTTCTCTCTCCGGGAATTCTCCGTCTGAGTAGGCTAGGTCCATCGTCGGGGACTAGACGAAGTAATTCGCGAACTAGTGAGTAGCTCAACAAGTAAGTGGTGCTGAATGGTACGAGAAGGGAGTTTCGGTGCTGAATGGCACAAGGGAGGCACTAAGTCCCCACGCCTGTTTGGATGGTCAAGAACTGGTAATATGTCGAGGAGTGGTGCTGTAACCCTACTGAAGGAACTAACTACTAAGTAGTTGGATTAAAGTGGGTGATATGCACATAAAATAACCCTCCCCGAAGTAATGCCGTAAGGTAGTGCCGGGAAGGAATCGGGTTCTGGGCAAGAGCAGTGGTTTTACCGCGCAGCCCAAAGCCGTTATCTGATACGTTGGATTTATACATTTTCTCCTGCTTAGGGCTTTTTTGAAAGTTTTTTTTCTGCTCTCTAAAACATGATGGAGATAACCCAGCTTAATGTCAATCATTACATGGATGGCGAGAAGAGGGAAAGGCGGCATTTCGAGCGACAAGGGCTAGATAGTGCTGAGCAAGCCTACCTGCTACAAGAAGATGTGCAGAGAATTAGACTCACCGTACTGTGATGGCTAAGATCAAGGGTCCAACGACCCCAGCTGAAATTTTGCGCTGACAAACTGAAAATTATCTCGGAGGGTCTTGTTCCACAATCGTACTTATTCGCGAGAAATGAATTGACAGTGGTACGAGCACCAGTGCCAATAGCTAGAGCTTCGCTCCCGCAGAAGCTCTTTCGTTATTAGTTTCGCATTGAAGGACTGGGAGACTGGCCCGAACCCCAGCTCCCGCAGGATGTGATAATAATAACTACCACGCTGGACTGTTGTAACAAGACTAGTTTTATTTTTCGTAAAATACACTTCGCACTTCTAATCGACTACGCCGATTCGCTGATTTAAGCGCTTTTATGCGCTTGGTCTTCTGTCGCCATCGCCATAGGAAGACGATGACGACGACGATCACCAAGAATGCTGCGCCAACGGAATACAACGCCACGTCGTGAGAGCTCAGAGAATTTTCCACTGTTATTGTGTCGCCGAATGGCCACATGTTGATGGCTTGGTGCTACTTTGTAATTGGTCGTTGGATCGGGGGTGCGCGTGTAATTTATCGCACCACCAAGCGGATGTTTGTTTTCACTGTTTTATGCTGATTGTTGGCTTTTCGATCGATGTGTCGCAAAGCTACCGTGGCCGAGTAATTTTATTTATTTACTCGAAATGCGGGCCCTCAATTTCGACAATCAAGGTACCGCCACTATTACAGGTGAATGGTGCTTACTTCCGTGGTTACACGTTATCACACCAGGCCTTTTCCCGAAACACGACCGCATAGCCGCCTACACCTTACGTTGAAGCAGACAGTGGAAATGCTGGTGGCAATCGAGCCTCCAACGGCGAGCTCCTAATAGTGACAAAAAGGCTGAAAGCGCAAATAGCTCCTTGCCCGGGCGGTATCCCCAACGTGGCACTGAAGACCGCGATCCTTTCGTTTCCGGACATGTTCAGGATAGTTCTACAGAAATGCTTGACGAAGGCTACTTTCCGGACAGCTTGAAAATCCACAAGCTGGTATTGCTGCCAAAGCGAGGGAAGCTACCATTCAGATTTAGCATCGTATTGGCCTATAGAGCAAGGTGGAGCAAAAGTGCTAATCTAACAGTTTTCCTAAAATAACTCTTGGTAGAAAAGCACAAGATATGCTTGCTGGATACTCTTGGTAAACTTCTGGAAGGGGTCATCCTCAACAGACTGACGAACTACGCTGAAAGTGAGAGCGGACTTTCGCAGAGGCAGATAGGATTCCGGAAAGGGATATTAACGATGGAGCACGCAGTCATTGCGAGAGCAGAGAAAGCATCGTAGCAAAGAAGAAGGGGTAATCGCTGCCGCGATCGACGTGAAGAATGCTTTCAACAGGACCAGCTAGGTGGCTTTCGCCGTAGCGCTGCACAGTATGCGGGTACCCTCAAAATTGAATACTATATCGAATTTGTTGGCTATTTTCGGCAAATTTGAGACTAAGAGAAACGAAAGCAATGAAATTGAAAGACGGATAGGTATTCTAGAGCGAATCAGTTATAAACTTAGAACGGAAAACTGATCGAAAGGAAATGTCATCATGTTTTACCGCCGGCGTCGGCGGTAAAACATGATGATGAGTTATGTTCTACCATAGACCATGCGGTAGACTTGGGTGCAACGCCCAACTCCTACTCTGCAGAAGGCAAAGAATTCTTCACATTTCCTTTCGATCATGCCCATATGAGCCTGCCTAGTTCTAGTTTTCCGTTCTAAGTTTATAACTGATTCGCTCTAGAATACCTATCCGTCTTTCAATTTAATTGCTTTCGTTTCTCTTAGTCTCAAATTTGCCGAAAATAGCCAACAAAATCGATACAGTAGAACCTTGCGGCAATTAAAACATAGTAACAAACTGAATACTAGGAGACGAACATGGGGTAGGGGTCGATTAGGGTTACGGTGGGAGTACCTCAGGGCTGTACAACGGACTGTTAACTCAGGAACTGCCCACAGGAGTTGAAATTGTCAGATTTGCAGATGACGTGGTCCTGACGATAACCGGCAAGACCATTGAGGAACTGGAGATGGTGACGGTAGAGACAATAGGCACCGTGGAAACCTGGATTGCCGATATCAAGTGACACCTGCCTCACCACAAGACGGAGGTAGAGCTGGTCAGTAACCGAAGAAAAACAGCGTGTCGTGATCAGCATCGGTGGACTTCCATCGATCCGTGCGCTGAAGCACCTGGGTGTGATGGTCGACGATCGGTTAAATTACAACAGCCATGTCGACTATGTATGTGAGAAGGCTGCGAGGACAAATAACGCATTGGCAAGGATCATGTCGAACATGGGAGGAGCAAGATGCAGCACCGCACTTCTCCTGCTGGGTGTCTCATCCTCAATAGTGAGGTGTAGGTATGGCCTTCAAAGCGGAACCTTCGATGTTGACAAGAACGTTTCGGCCAATGGCTGTTTGCGTCGCGAGCGCATACAGAACGAGATCGTCGGAGGCGGTATCCGTCATATCCGGGATGATCCCCATTTAAATCATTGTATACCGACTATTTGTCCTACAGCGATACAATTTGATCGAAGTTCTATCTAAACGCCAGACCGAGCTTTACGCTTGAAGTTGGCAGCCTACTTATACACTATAATGAAATCGATTGGGGTTTAGGCGTCCAATATTTATTATATGTAGTTTCCCTCGACGTGCTATTTTATCAACCGAATACCAAGTTTTACGCATAGCAAAAAATCATATGTTAATACAATCCTCATCCGAACGAGATGCATGCAACTCCAAATGTACCTTGCCCGTTGGTGCACTTACCAGTATAGTCAGGGATTGTGAGATCCATCTCTTGTAAAAATTTAGAGCAGACATCAGGGGACTTGCGACGACTTAAACAAAACAGAATACGCAAAGATTTTTCATTAAGTGTGAACTATTGAAGTGCGATGTTGGTAACAGATACATTCTCATCCTCACTTCAGATGCTGCCCAAGGTACCGGTTCCAACGCTGGATCAAACCATGAACGAGTATCTCCGGGTGCTCCAGCCCATCACAACACCACAACAGTTGGAACGGACACGAATGCTCACTAAACAATTCACTGCACCGAATGGACTGGGAACGACGCTGCAGCAGTACCTGCTGGACAAACGGGAAGCCGAGGATAACTGGGCCTACTACTACTGGCTGAACGATATGTACATGGACAACCCCTTACCGTTGCCGATCAACTCCAACCCCGGTATGGTGCTGCCACCTCGAAAGTTTACCACCGTCAACGATGTGGCTCGTTTTTCGGCGAAGTTGATCGACAATCTGATGGTTCACAAGGAGATGCTCGATAGGTTAGATCAAATAATAAATTATTGTTATGAAATATTCACCGAAACCTTGAATTTCAGCGGAAATCTTGTCCAGGAGAGGGCAACTTCTCGTGAAAAGGGTCAACCCTTGTGCATGGCGCAGTATTATCGGCTTCTTGGATCCTGCAGACGACCGGGTGAGAATCAAGATAGCCAATATTTGCCCGAAAAGAGGACCGATGAGCATGTGATTATTTTCTGCAGAAATCAAGTATGTCCTATTCGTATCTTTTAAGCTGAATTCTAACCAGTTGACTTTGACGTAGATGTACTGTCTTCCGGTTAAGGCTGGTGACCGTGGTCGTTTAACCGAAGATGAAATTGCATCGCAGCTCTTGTACATTCTCAATGATGCACCATGTTTGGCTCGGAAAGCCCCACGCATTGGTATTCTGACGGCGGAGTCGCGCCGCCAATGGGCTCTAGATCGAAAGATGCTACTTCTGGAGGAGCAAAATGCCCGGAACATCGAACTGATTGAGCAGGCATTGGTACAGGTCTGTATCGATGAACCAATCCCGCTGACGTTCAACGCTCGTGGATTCAACGGGTCACCGGCCGGGGCTCACTATTGCGGAGGACGGGATGAAAGCAACATGGCCCACGAAATGATTCACGGGGGAGGCAGCGAATACAATTCCGGGAATCGCTGGTTTGACAAAACGATGCAATTAATCGTTTGCAACGATGGCAGCTGGGGCTTATGCTATGAGCACTCTCCTTCCGAAGGTATTGCCGTAGTTCAACTGCTAGAAGGGATTGTTAAGAAAATAGACGAGGCTCCCAATACGGAAGACAATGGGCCGCAGCACCATCTACCACCACCGGAGAGACTCGAATGGATTGTTCGACCGGAAATTGACCAAAGAATCCGGGACGCTGCTAAGAGTGTTGATAAGTAAACATATAAAATGTAACGCAGTTTCATGGATGGTTAATCTTGTGTTTATTTTTCAGGAGCATAGAGAATTTAGACTTTTATGTTTATCGATACAAACCGTTCGGTAAGAACTTCATCAAAGCTTGTCAAGTTAGTCCGGATGTTTTCATTCAACTATCGTTACAACTAGCCTATTACAAGTAAGTATTCAAATGTATAAATTTTCGAGCAAAACATTATAAATGAGTTATATTCCAGGCTTTACGGTCATTTGGTCAGTACGTACGAAAGTGCTTCAACCAGAAGATTCCTGTTGGTAAGGTTGATTGTCTCCACGTAACCTTTAAGATTTATAGATAAAAAACTTTTAGGGTCGCGTGGACTGCATTCGGTCGGCCAGCATGGAAGCGCTGGAATGGGCCAAAGCAATGTGCCAGGGAGAAGGTGCTAATGTGGCGCTCGAAAGTGACAAAGAAGAGGACTACGGTGGCGAAGGAAGCGACGCGAAAAAAGTAACTTTCAGTATTTACAGTGTATGTAGCCATAAGAAAATTGGGTCTATTCAATTAGCAACTCTTTGTGTCTCATTGAAATATTTTTCTTTCCTATGATAATTAATATTTTTAATGATTACTAGCGAGATCATTTGAGAGAACTGTTCCGATGTGCTGCGGCACGTCAAACCGAGGTTATGGTGCAGAACATTCTGGGACATGGTGTAGACATCCATCTGCTAGGTCTTCGCGAGGCCTGTAAAGAAAAGGAAGGCAGTCTCCACGAATTATTCACGGATGAAGGTTACAAAATTGCGAACTGTTTCCTACTTTCGACCAGTCAGGTACCTGTTCATTTTGGTCTTGAGCCTGCTCATTCACGGTCAAATGCGCACCTACCACACTGAATGGCACTACTATGCACAAATCGTTGTACTTCCTGTCAGCACTTCCGGAGCACGTCTAAACTGCACCGCCAGAAACGTTAATCAAAGCCTCTTAATAATATTTTTGTTACTTTTCCCAAGGTCGCCTGCTCAACTAACAGCTTCATGGGTTACGGTCCAGTTACGCCACATGGTTATGGAGCCTCATATAATCCTCATCCGAACGAGATCATCTTCTGCATTTCGGCATTCTTCTCGTCGGATAAAACAAGCGCATCGAGATTTGCCCGGTCGCTTCAGGACTCGCTCGACTCCATGCGGGATCTGCTGTCATAAGCTCTATATATACATATAGGTGGCCTTACCGCACATGATTTGCGAAAATGAAAACAACCAATGAAAACTTATACATATCAATATCTACAAGATAGTCGTCGAAACAACTCAAACATATCAATTAGTTGGAAATCTGTAGCAGATTTATTTAAAACTGTTAAATACCCTACTGTCACCGTTGCAACCCTGTTGGATAGGTTGGGCAACATTTCAACGGAAGCTGATTGATCGATTGAGTTTAAATTTGTCGATGGTGGTCCAAAAGCAGCTTTTGAGAAAAGTCGTGTTTTCACACTTCTTTCCCAAACTACCCTACAACAATAAACAAAAATCATTATGTTTAACTGTAGCTACACATCATGATTTTTTCTACTCATATTTGGGTAGATAATTTGTTCCCCTAATTCTCATGTTTCAATGGTTACAGGATCGGCATCACACCTTCAGTCCGAGTGGGTCGTAAGCATAGCGTGAGGGGTCTATTAGCAAGGATTCGTCGCATTATTACAATACACACTCTTGCAATACATTCACATTAAATCACATGCCGTGCTTTTGTACTGATGAAATTATGGTACATAGATGTTTTCAAATGTGCACAGTGTCAATTTTTTAATTGTTCCAAAAATGTTTTGAGTGGGTAATTATCCACTCGGTTATTTACTACCCACATTATCCATCGGCTTTAAACGGCTACATTACAAAGCAAAACAAAAACCAACAATGGTAACCACTCAGGCAAATTAGAGAAAACTCTCGAATGAAATTATTATTCTAGAGTTTTCTATTTTTTGTGGTTATCTGACACGGTTCAACGCGTTACTAACTGAGCCGTGGATCTTATGTTGGAAGGAAATAACATTGCATCTCACTACCGTCGTTGGGCCTTATTGACGCAGTTTACTGCTGATCTTCTTTCTTGGCGGTGAAACTGCGTTATTCGCAGCCTTGCACTGTGGATCAATCTGTTTCTTGTCCTTATTGATCGCTATGTCTTGTCCTTTATCGCTATTTTGAATGTGTCCTCTTCGGTGTTTTCTTATTTATTGGTGGTACTGGTTGTTGGCTTCGAGACATCAGTCACAGTGGTTGTTGAGTGAATATTTGTTCCTGTCAGATCTGAAAATGTGGATTTTACAGCCGTTTGTGATTTAGCATAAGATGATTGTGTGCTGTTTTTGATTGTAGTAGGCAGACTTTCCTTAACTGAAAGACCAAAACTGCTTAGGATTTGGCTTCTGGTTCGATTGGGTTTCCGCTACGTGTCTTGAATAGAGAAAGCGATTATATGTCTTGTAACTGCCAAAACACAGCTACTCGCAATCTTTTCAGTTTACGTAGTTGACGAATGGACCATATTGGTTTTGGTCGGGGACTTGGTGCGGGAACATGCATTATGAAAAGCTGTTTCAGGACCAGTGAAAGTTTTTCTACGGCAACATCTACATCGATCGCGGAATTCAACAAAGTCAATTGCCTGCAGTGGGTTTTGAAGCCTAGAGAAATCAGTTTTCGAAAAAATGAGCTTCTGACATGCAGTGTTTCATTATAAACAATCAATTAAGAACAAATCTACGTTACTAGAAGAGGAGGATGACGTGCGTCACAAGCAACTAACAGCTCAATGGCTTCTGGAATGGCGCAGTTAATAGAAGCTTCTTCATTTACGAAACGGAGATTCAGGGTTTAATTTCGTCTGTTATTTACTGTACACATTTGTAGCATGTTCAATATAGACATTCCGTCCAGTGAGGCAGTACTCGATCTCGAAAATATTGATTCAGAAGGGTCTGGGAAGGCATAACCGGAAGAGGTACTTTTCCAAAGCAGTCCAGGTTGGTTATAATCACCAAACCGTAGAGGGGCCGTGTTGGGTTGAATGGAAGTTGTGATGTCAAGTGATGAATCTATTTGCTTCTGAATGATGTCTTTATCACTTCCGGAGTCAGGGGAATAATCACCCACATAAATATTAGTATCGCGACCGCG
Organism: Topomyia yanbarensis; assembly: GCF_030247195.1. Lineage (NCBI taxonomy): Eukaryota > Metazoa > Arthropoda > Insecta > Diptera > Culicidae > Topomyia > Topomyia yanbarensis. The sequence goes on from NC_080670.1 coordinate 62,288,088, forward strand.
AATATCTACCCACAGTTGTTCGAGATCAGTACTATCAGTTTTATGCTTGGACGAGAGCCGGATGCATACTGCGATAAGCACACCGCCACCTAGTTTTTCACTGTACTGTCGTCTAGATCGTGATCGTTACGGTAAACCGTTTACTTTGAGCCGTATAATTGATGAATGAATTGATTTGATAATTCAGCCACGTTTTGGTTTGGACAATAACATCATATTCGACCTTTGAAACAGCGATGAACAACTCGTCAATTTTGGTGCGTAGTCCTCTCATGTTCTGATAATAGATGCTAAGATGTTCCTGCAAGTAATGTCCTGGTTGAACGGTAGAAAGGTGAGTGGCGGTGGTGGTAGCGTCCACCTGTAATAAGGGTGGGTTTTCATCGGGGGCAGCATCTGTATGTCCTACTTCGGAAAATATTATTAATATTCAGATTATGAAAAATGTGTAAGATACTAAGTTTGTAGTAGTTGACCGTTTAGGCTCGAAGCTATATTCGGTCTCCGATATGTAGCTAGTGCAATTATAAGAGTGCGAATAGCTTAGACACAGTACATAACTCAGCTATTGTGCAATAGTTCAAAATAACGCTTTTGTGACACTATGGAAATGTATGATTTTTCCATAGGTCAGGGAAACTTCCTAGTGAAATGTAACAGCATTGAAACTGAAGCTGGAGACTAACTGAGCATTTTTTTAGTACGATAGATGGAATTCAATCGGGCCCTGGACTGTACGACGACTTCAGCATAAAGAAGTTACATATTTCGAGCGGAGTTGTTGCTTGAACCCCATCGAGTGACATATAAGATGGCAAATCAGCTTTCTTCAGAGAAGTCCATTCGGCTGACGACGGACAAAACAGTCATACGGGAAGCTGTAGTGTTTGTAGTCAGAGGGTTGGATACTGGCACGTCAACTCTCGATATTTTATCAGGGCATGACAAAGAATGTCTGGAAATATGGAGGCTGTTTATTGTTATCGTTAAAGGACACTTCGTAGAGGTTGCTGATGTTAAATTGCAGATTGTCAAGAATCTCAAGAAAAGGGACACCATCGTTGTTTATTCTATCCGCGTTATAGCGAGATCCGGAATGTCAGCTTGGTTTCGTACATTGTTGGGATCACATACGACAGAGAATCTGCATTTTATGCGACAAACCACCAATCAGTTTTAAGGCGGTGTTCGTGCGTTGCAAACAGGGGCGGGTCCAGAAAAAAAATTCGGGAAGGGTCTGAAACCTCGATTTTGAAATGAACATTGTACAATTCGTAATACATAATAACCTTATTTAATGATTATCAGTTTAGTTGGTCAAATTTGGTTTGGAGTGATTTTGAGTTTAAAACTAATATACAATTTAAACTAACTCAAAATTTCTCAACAAATAAAAAAATTTCGGAGGGGATCCGGACCCCCAGGAAATCCTCCTGGATCCGCTACTGATTGCAGAACTAGAGTCATGGTTTCATTAGACGAATTATTCCTGTTGGGGTTAAAACCAACAAACACTAGAAGCATCTCGATCTTGGCGAGAGAGCTGTTTAAATTGGCGAATATAAGATGGAGGCCTTTAGAGCCAAATTCGCATAAGGCCAATTCGCGGTCCTGATCCACCAAAATAAGTATCGGCATCGCATTTGCTCCTTGTCATGTTGACGGCGAGATGAACCGATGACCGAAGTGCGAGTGACTGTGGGTGCTTGCCGATTATAGATGTGGTGAGTGTCGTAGAGCGAACAGTGGCTTATAATGTTTATTTACCGAAAACTTTTGCGATTATTAGCACAAATTATGATGCGTATTCTAGAAGACAATAGTGTAGAGTAGATATGTAACAATCGTTCACTAAAACAATACCAACTAATGAACAGACGGCAGTATTTCGCTGGCACTTGACAAAAGTTTGAAGCGCGGAAAAACTTTTTGTGATACCTGGCTATACACTGAATCAAAAAATAATATAGACGCGTGCAGTCGACCGACCTTATTTCTGTCTGCGAAGGAAAAAAATTATAGCATTGTACTACGTTGACACTCATTTTTCAACTAATGCTCACTTTTCTTCTACATCCTCAACATTGGCATCCTCATTTGCTCCATGCAAATCGGAATGGTCCTCCAAGCATTGGTCAATGATATCAAGTCGCGCCTGAACAAGATTCTGTATCAGTGCTAATATCGCAGTATCGCTCGTGGTTGGACCACAACATCTGCCTAACTAACGAATTTAATTAATTTGTTAGAACAACCAATAGGCGTCGAAAATTTACAAAAAGGCATATTTGTAGAGTTCACATCTCTTACTATTGTCAGTTCAACTGTCAAAATAAATTTGACATGATATTTTGACATTCAGATAGTATTTAGTTGGACAACTCGGAACAACGGTCCCACTAGCGAAAGTCCAACCTAAAAGCAGTTCAGTCGGAGTTTGGGAATATTGTATCGACGGTGATTATTATTTATCTTGGCAAAAGTGTCCAACATTCTGGTACATGAAAATTACATACAAATCATATTCGACTAGATACTAGAATCATAGCATAGCGTTGCAAAAGACCACCCCGGAGCAAAACACAGTTTGGTCATCAATTTCAAACAATCAGCTTTCTCGAAAATAGAGCCTGACCTATCTCAAAAGATTTGCATCTTGACGGAAAGGGAGAATCAACCAAAGAAACGGAAACATATCACTAGAACGTAAGGCTGTATTTAGACTAAAAATAATCGAAACCATATGTAGATGTAAAGAAACTGTTAGAAATTTCACTATGTAATATTACTTGTTGAAGATGTTATAAACCATCGCTTTTATCGTTCAATTACCTAGTCTAACATATGCTATTGTTTTCGAGTTACGAGTTGAGTTAATATATTAGACTGCGTGTAGTAGCAATATTGAAGTTATTAATCTGAACTGCGTTACATTACCAAGTATTACGTAACAATATCTAGTCAATGTGTTCTTAATGCAAAGCTAAGCTTTAAAAGGCAACGTCTCATAATCAGTGATAATTAATCCATGAAGTTGAGTTTATATATTGCATTTTATCAAATCGGCAATTGAAAGAGAAGAATTATGTGTGCAATATTATTTTAGATCGTATTATAGGTTCATTTGAAATGCTCACAATCTGAGCCAGTTCGGTGGACAAATAAGTCAGAAGTAAACTACTGCATACTGACACGAAAAAAAACCGCTGGTAGATTCGAGCGCCCGCACAGTAATTCTTGTCCATTAAACGAAGCAAAATCGTAGACATTAATCAAAACTAACATTTTGGTATCATCAAGTTAGTAGAGAAACGATAATTTTGTGTGTATGTCCTTAGATGCAAGCTGTGCTCGATGTATGCAATGCATGCAATCGAGTTAGCAAGCTTGCGAGAAACATTGCACGCAACTTGCATGAAACTAATTATCAGAAAAGCTTTAAAGCGTACGAAAACATAGACTATTAAACCTACCGAAAGGCAAAATTTGTAAAACAGGACAAACGTGTGAAAATAACAATATTTAGAGGTGAGTTCAAAATAGTAAACAAGTAAAAAACAATGTAACATAGCATTTAGTCTGGACCTGAAACTGGATACATATCATTGACATATCTGAAATGTACGAATATATACATTATCGGAATAAAATCTCTACATAAGTCATATCTAGAAAGTAAGGCTGGAAGTTGTAGCCAAAGACAACAGTTCACTGGTAGTTCGTAGTGGTATGCTTAATTATTGTACAATAAGCATCTATAGCTGATATAATATAAAATGAAACTATTCAATGGTTTCAAATAAGTAGGAACATGTTATGGTGTATAATAATTAGGTTTGTAACAGACATAACAGAAAAGAGCTCGAGTAGAATGCATCTTCTATAGAGTAGCATTGAGACTCGGTTTAAAAAGTCAAAAAAGAATGTTTATAGTTCTGAACGATGGCGATACAATACAGTTTGTCTGATTATTTGCTCCGGTACAACATAATTCTGCGGAATCTGTTGAAAACAAAAATCAAGTTTTAGCTTTGACACTTATGATCGTTTCTGCACGGGACGCGATTGGAAATTTTGACCGGTCAATACCTGCACATGATCAGCATATTTCGGTACTAATTTGTTTCTACTAATTAACTGCGTCTTGTTTTCTCTATACTGCGGTGAAAATAACATGACAGATGTTTTTTCTGTCGTGTATCAATATTAAATGATGTTGGTATAATTCTATTAAGTACTAATATTATACCTACCTTACCTTATTGGCTACAGCGTCATCTCGCCAATGCCGGACGTATCGTAGAGCTCCATCTTTATCGGTCTTAGGTCGGTCGGATCTCAGGTCCTCTTCCACTGCGCATAGCCAACGCGTTCGTGGCCTCGCACGAAGTCGGCGTCCTCTTCATGGCTCTCAGCTGAATATTGTTTTCGTAATTCTTTCTTCCGACATTCGTACCACATAACCAGCCCATTGCAGTCTACCTTATTTTATCTGTTTAACAATATCCGCAATTTTGTATACTTGTTACAACTTATGATTCATGCGTCTGCGCCACACTTCATTTTCGCAAATCCCGCAGAGTATTGTCCACAGCTCTTCACGCTCAATGATTTCGAATGCTCTCCTATCTGCCGCCCTCAATGTCCACGCTTCGTAGCCATAAAGAGTGACTAGGAGAATCAATGTCTTGTATAAGGCGAATTTTGTTGACATTTGTAGGTTGCAGGACCTAAGCTGGCTAAGCAGACCGTAAAAGGCCCTGTTGGCAGCAGCAATACGGCTTTTACCTCATAAGAGACATCATTGTCGCAAGTCACAAGTGTACCAAGATACATGAATTCTTCAACCACTTAAAACACGTCACCATCAAGCGCTATCTCGGAACCAACACTAGTAGACATGCTTTTCTTTTTACCTGCGATCATGTACTTTTTCTTGGCTGAGTTGATAACTAAGCCTATCCTCGCTGTCTCCTTCTTAAAAAGCAGGCCTTCTTCCACTGCTCTACGATCGATTCCAATTACACCAACAGCCGTCCCCGAAACCAAGGAGCATATGCGACCTTGTGATGATAGTTTCATTCATTTGGACGCCTGATAGCTCCTGTAAGAGTAATATTGAACAGCAAATTTGAAAGTGCATCGCCTTGCTTCGGTCCATCTAAGGTCATGAGGTTGAGATTTCATTTGCAATCCGAAGACTTGGTTTGAAACCATCCAACGTCGCACGTATCAGTCTAAGCAGTTTCGCCGGTAAACTATGTCATGACAGAATCTGCCACAGCTCACTTTTTTCACTGAGTCGTACACCGCCTTTAAATCATTGAACAGATGGTGGATCTGCAAGTTGTACTTCCGGAATTTGCCTGGGATCATCCACAGGCGGAACATTTGATCCGTCGTTGATCGGCCCTCACGAAAACCAGCGTGATATTCGCCGACGATGGACACCTCAAGCGGTCTCAGTCTGGTAAACAGGATACGCGATAGTATTTTGTACGCCGAGTTCAGGTGAGATATCACCCTGTAATTAGGGATCATCCACAAATGACGTAGCCTTATATGGGGGAGGGGGGAGTTTGGAATTTTGTGATGATGTGTGACGACGGGGGGTAGGGGGTCATGACAAGCTACGTAGCTTTTTAAAGTGGAATAACTAACATCGATTTTCATCTTTTTAAAAAAAATTGGCGGGACAGGGGGGGGGGGAGAGTTACCGTCAAGCTACGTAATTACCCGGGGGTATTTGGTAGTTTGTGACGAAATGCTACGATGGGGGAGGGGGTGTTAAAAATTACTCAAAAATGCTACGTCATTTATGGATGGTCCCTTAGCGCACCCCAGTCTGTGCCCAGCCAACTAGCAGGGATTTTTTCGTCCACCCATATTCTTAGAATAATGCGGTGGATTATTTGGTGCAGCTGCTCACTATCGCGCTTGAGAAGTTCAACCGGGATCTCGTCCTTCCCAGCAGCTTTACTGCTTTTCGGCTCACGTATAGCGTTCTGAACCTCATCTAGTGTTGGTGGATCCACAGCTTGTCCTTCATTTCATGCTTATCCTGTTCCTACATACACTTTCAATTCCGCCATTCAACAAAACCTCGAAATGCTCCTTCCACCTGGCAGTCACCATGGTTTTGTCTGTCAACAAATTTCCCTCTAGGTCATTGCACATAACGGGCACTGGCGCTGATTTATGTCGTGCACCTTTGGCAATTTCATTAAATCTCCGCCTATCATTCCGGTCCATGCTTTCTTGCGCTTCAACAATCACACTTTCTTCGTGCTGCCTTTTCTTTTCGCGGTAGATTCGTTTCTCGGCACTTCTCGCTTCCCCGTACCGCTCTCTGTTGAGGCGTGTACTAGCCACTAGCATCCGACGTCTGGCCGCATTCTTCTCGTTCGTCGCTCTCTGGCACTCTTCATCTATCCAATTGCTTCGTTGGCGCCGCGGAGCTGTACCTATCTTTTCTCACGCCGTTATAATCACAGCTTCGTGGACAGCCTTCCACATGCTGTTGACATTGCCAGCTACGTTGGTCTCATCTATCCGCTCATCCAGCTTCTGGCGATACTCAGTTGCTACATCTTCAGCCGTAAGAAGTTGGAAATTTATTGCATCGTCCTGTTGCTTCTTGCACTCGTGACGCTCGATAATCGTGCACGAATCTTTGCTACTACGAGATAATGATTCGAGTCGATGTTTGGGCCTCTGAGGATCCTCACCTCAATGACTTCGGAGAAATACCGTCCATCTAACAGTACAAGGTCTATTTGGGAAAAGGTACTGCCACTTGGGTGTCTCCAGGTGGACTTTCGGATATGCTTACGTGCAAAATAGGTACTACTGATTGCCATCCCCCTAGCAGTAGCGAAAATTCCAAGCCGCAGGCCATTATCATTGTTAGCAGAATGAAGGTTCTGCGTACCAATAATTGGGTGAAGGAACTACTCCCTCCCAACCTGTGCGTTAGCGTCACCGATGACTATTTTAACATCTTACCTTGGGCAATCTCTGTAGGCTTTATATAAGCTCTCATAGAACCAGTCCTTCACATAATCGGGTTTGTCGTTAATTGGCGCATAAATACTGATCAGACTGTAATTGAAGAACTTGCCCTTAATTCTTAACGCATAGATTCAGTCGTTTATCAGTTCCCACCGAATAACTAGCTTCATCTGCTTCCCGATCACGATGAAACCAACACCATGGTCTGCTCTTTCACCACCGCTGTAGTAGATGTGGTACCTGAATTAAGTGTTCGCAATGGGGTCCACTGCTCAGAATTCGCGTTCTCCGGTTTTCGGCCATCGTACTTCCTGTATTGCTGTCACGTGCACACCAACATTACGCAGTTCACGAGCCAAGAGCCCTGAGCGTGTGGATTCAGATCTTACGTTCCGAGATTCCAATCGTTATCCTTTATTCGTTGCTGGTTCGTTTGCCGTAAATCTAGTTCGTTTTTCGCTCTACTCTTGCCTTTCTTGATGTTTTAGGTATTTCGGTAGACTACCACACCGGGGTCACGCTACCTACATCGCGTTGGTGGGGATGCCACCATAGGTGTAACTGATGCGATGCAGAGTTTCTTATTCAGCCGCTGAATGTCAGTCAGACGCTGTTTGGGCCGCACCTCCTGGTGAACAGATGCTCGGATACGCGCCCCCTCACCTCCCTGATGTCAGAAGGACAAAAGTGCAGAGGTTGCGCTACCTGCTAGGCACGCAACTTTCGACTCGTAGACGCGTGAGGTAGGAACTTGTGAGGAGTTGAGGACCAGAGCTATATTGGACGCTCCTTTTGTTGTCAACTCACCATTTGCACTCCAGATACTAATAATAGATTCGCGTAATTGGAATGATTTGAGTTAAACAGTTAAATGCCCTTATTATTAGAAAAATTCCATCTACTTAGATGTTTAATAAGAAATTGTTTTGCAAATTGACAGCGAATATAATTCTATTTTTGTTTATTAATTTCCTATTGTTAACATTTAAAACTCCAACACCTCGAAAATACGATATATTGGACAAAATCCACTTTTACGATAAATTGCACGTATTTATTGATTCATCAAATTTCAGTGTGCCTCAAGTTTATGAGCGAATAAACTTATACTGATTCCATTTCTTTAACTCTGGTCAACTCGCTCCAATGACTACAAAATCTGGAGATCTGGTCTGGTGTCAATTTAGTTCTGGCTTTTAATTTTAACATTGCATTAGCTCTGTGTTGTCCAGATCAAGATCTGAAACGCAATGCTCTACCAACGTTTTTATTTGCTTGACGATTTAGGTAAGTTCTGCAACATAATAAATAAGTACTAGATCAATAGCCATCCAAGCAGAATGTCACTCAATTCAACATAACATGTCGACATCAACGCTTGTAAAGTGGTTGTTATTGTAGCTAAATAAAACAATATCTATCACTAATCAGTATTGTTAAAGTTCGTTAAGTTTGCATGTGACGTGTATCAAAAAAAGTTTATCAAATATAATAGCTTTATGTTAAAATAGACAACTTATAAGTGATACTCAGTACTATTCAGTAAATGTTTGTCAAATGATAGGTACATCTACAACAGTTGCCGTTCGTTCGATGCTTACTGATTTGAAAAACCACTTATTCTAATTAGCTTCTAAATATAAGAAACCCGCAATTCTATATATCCACTACCTATAATGCCAACCAAAAATGAGGGATAAAGTATTGTCGCGCTTATAATAAAATCTCACATTGCGGGCGCATCAAATATAGCCGCAGTTGCTCCGCAAGCAGATTTCAGTGGAGCTTTATTTTTCTGCCAGCTGTGTGCTTTTCGAAAACTTCAAGGAAAAAGCTGCCTATAAATTTATATAGGCGGCTGTCACGCGCCTATCTCAATTGAGCTTTCATATAATCGCATATCGAGCGATTATCCTGCAAGGCACAATATTTTCGCATTTGAAAACTAGAAAACCCACAGATGTAATGTGCATTAGTTTATTATTAGTGCATTTGCCCTAAATTCGACCTTTCCCGATCGAAAGGAACGGCCGCGCTTCAAGAAGTACCACGCTTAACCAATCTGTCATAACATCGCAAATTTGCACAACGGCGGGCTGAATTAGAACACAAGTTGTTTAGAAAATCAGGGCTGGTTTATGCAATGTTTTGTGCAGTTTGAGTATACCAGATGCAAGTGGTGCCAAATTCACCACGTTCAGTAAAATTTAAAAATTATTTTTTAAGATTACAGAATTGATAAAATTGGCTTAGTCCTACCGCAAATAGTAAATACAGTCGTGATTCACTGGTGACACTTTTTAACTGGACCGCTTTTTAGTTGGACCTCCGCTAGTTGGACCATTATCCAACTAAAAAGCATCTGAATGTCAAAATCTTATGTCTTATGTGACAATCAATCTGACAATTATTAGAGATGTGAATAGATGAAATTACGTCTCCTTTGGAGAGTTTTTGACATCTGTCAGTCGGTCCAACTAACGAATCAAATTAATTAGTTGGATAGAGGTGTGGCCCAACCAGCGAATCGCGACTGTACAAGTACTAGTTAGACAAAAAACTTGCTGCCAACCCTAGAGCGGCCTATTAGGTTCTTTACAGACACAGTTAACCACACTTTTCCTGACAATTCGCTTGTACTGTTTACATGGACTTAGGAAAATTTGTGAACGACTAGATTCGCTCAAAGCAAATCGTAAAGAATTTTTCTAAGTCCAAGTAAACAGTACAAGCGAACTGTCAAAAATGAACACTCAGTTCATTTGTGTCGTCACCGTAAAGTATTTAATAGTAAGCAGTTGGTGCGGCGAGTACGTTCAGGTGAATGTCTCAATATAATCGAGTTTTCATCGACGAGGAGAGGGGTTCCCTTACGACTGTCCTGGTTTTCACTCGTTAGATATGGTCACCCTAGAATAATGCACCCAAAACTAGGCCTTATTTTCTTTGTGTCAACAAAGAAGATCCACGTCACAGAATTTTGGCCGGGATTTTCTGCCGGTTTTCGATCACAGAAAATTTTCTACTTCTGAAAAACACCAGCTGTTTCAGAACAGCACAGATTTTCAAACATATTAATAAAAACAATTTTTCCATCGGAAACAATTCAAGTTGAATTGTTTCCGGCCGGATTTTTCGTTTATAGATTTTTTAAAATCCGTGACGTTTTCCACAGTTGAGTTTACACTTCGGAAATCATGATTTGTTGCCTTTTTTCCGTCGCGGAAGCCGAAAATTCTCCTCCCATTTGAAATGCATGTTGCACGAGAAATCACATAAATCCATGTCAAATGATCTTTGTGAATCAGTAAGCAATTAAGTAATTAGAACGGCAACTGTATCATCTCAACATATCGAAACGTGTTCAAACGCCATAGGCAATTGTAAGAAAACCTTTCTAAGGTTTTCAAAAGACCCCCAGTAATATAGTATGTGAAAATAAATAATGTTGAAAAACAAAAATAGTGATCGTATTCGGATACTGTTGAAAGAAACTTCCTTTTGATTCGTGTTTGTGATTAACAATATATTAGATTTTTTAAATCATATTCTATATACATACTATTCAATATTTGAACAAGTTTTATTATCTTTTCGTTTCAAACAATTAGTGTTTCCTTTAACTAATGCTGCGCGTTTCTATATATAACTTCTGAAAAAGGACCCAGAGGTAGATCACTTGGGGTGCATTTTGAAAAGTATTTGCAAGTGGTTTGCTGTTCTGTTATACACCTACCCCCTTCCCCTTCCCTTAAAATGGTCAGGTCATTTTACATCGTTCATATCTCGATCTACCTGCGCGCTACATACAGCGGAGACGATTAGCAACTTCATGACTTAACCTGATTATAAACACTAACCTTGGTTCGAATTGATAGTAGGGCAATTCTTTTCTTTTGATCAACTATTGCTTGTGGCACTAAAAATTGGATTCTAACCGCACTGCGCACTTACTATTCTGCCGTGATACGCATAACTGTCCCTTCTGCATAGGAAACCCATAGCAAATGGGACTGTTATGCGGATCACGGCAGTATTCTTCTATTAAATTCTTCTCATAGACTGGTTAGTTCGACTGGTATGTCTATGAAAGTACCATCTCCACCACTTGAAATACATGCGTTTTGACAGCTCGCAGTTTTCGGTAGCAGTTTGATCACTCGCACTTTGAAAATGCGGAGTCCAGGTTGGCGGGAAATGCGCAATACTTTGATGGACGTCGAGTTGGACCAACTTAGGTTGTCAGTTCTACCGAGAAAGGTGTTATAGAATACCTTAAGGAAAAGTGACCTGATATTTTCGGGACAATAACGGGACCCGCTCAAGATAACTAGAGACTATGCACACTTTTTCCAGTCACTTAAAACTTCGCTGTAAGATTGTGGAACCTTTCGAAAAGTTAGCGCAAAAATTCCGATTAGGCGATTATTTCTCACATAATACAACCTCCAGATCTCATTTTGTGAAGTGATAATTTAAAAAAAAAATACTAACGCGTCTAATCGGGGGCGCCTGGTCACATTACCTTATAGTGATCTACCACGGGGCGATGGAAAATCTACTAAATTTCCTGAATGTCCGAAAATATGTTGATGGAATGTGTGTATAACTTGGTTTAGCATGAGATTAAGTAGTAATGTCCTTTTTATCTTTGATCGTTTCGTAACTTCAATACTGAACAGTCTTTATGATACTCGTAATTGTGTGTGTATGTGTAGGAAATAACTGGCTGCTGACAAAGTAGATGTATGCAAGTAGTATTTGAACAAGTTATTCGTTTGATGGTCAGTCGGTTTTCTCACGACTTGGTTGACGACGATGAGTTAAGATTTCGTCGAAAAGACCGTTGAGTCTCCAAATCCAAATCCTTCATGCTGTCGTCACTCACCTGAAATTACAAGAAGTTGAATTACTAATCACGCAATTTTTTCAAGTGCAAACTAATCGGTAGTATTGATAGGGATTATAATCTCTGGCGGGCGTTTTATCCCTTTCGACGCTCTCCATCAGGCATTGAGTTCTACAAGATGACGACACGAATGAACTCATGATGAATGAAATTCATGTTTGACAATTCTCGGTGGTTTGTTTACTTTGTCAGTTGCGTGAGTTCGAGTGCAACGGGTGCTCATCTGTTGCATTTGCACTCACGTAACTCCCTTGTAAACAAACCACCGAGAATTGTCAAACGAAGTTCATCCGGCTCATTTTGTTGGGTTATGTCGGTTGGTGTAAAACCTAATTGTAATTCTCTCTCACTCACGCGAGAAGGCGTGTCACTCCTGTCATCCGATATGGTGATATACAGACTTTGCCAGTAGTCAACATATGATGGGCCAAGCCGCCTCTAGGCCTATGTCGCCCGTGCAATAGCATTGGGTTGTTTTGATTTTAACAAAGGCAGATGTTGGCTAGGATAAAATGGCTGCCTGGGGAGTGGGACGTAGCGTATTGGTGAATCGATTGCCTTGTACGCAGCGCACCTGGGTTCGAGTCCCGACCCCGCACATAGGGTTAGAAATTTTTCCTAAGAGATTTTTCTAACCCGAAGAGGCGAATGACCTTAAGGTTAAAACCTCTATAATTGAAATAAAAAAAAATGGCTGCCTAGCAGGGGGCTGGACTTATCCGATATCCAAGTTTTCCGAGATAAGATGAGTCGCAAAATTCTCCATCTCCATAAATAGCGTGAGAATAATTTTTCGGATAAAAAAAATTTATTTGATTTTTCCCTTCTCACCGGAGAAGGTGATAATATTTTAATTTTGTGAAAAAAATGCGTCAAAATATACACTTAATTTCAAAGAAAAGCGGCAAAGAAGTACAACAGACTTGTTTTTTTTCGTATTTTGGAATTGCGATAGCAAGGCAGCGAGTGCAAAAAGGATACCGTGATAAACTCATTCGCTAATTCTCCAGCGGTTTTATTTATCCGGAGAAATAACACGTTATATTTATTCGGAGAAGTTGTGTGAGTGCCAATAACTTTTCAGGTGAATATGTGAGTTTTTATTGTGGCAGTAGCAAATTATCCGGACGCATTTACTTATATGAGCGATAAATGCAATGACTGCTCTCCATGCATTTGGTGATCGTATCAGTCTGTCTCGCTTCAGCTTATTCTTTTCCATTGCATTAACATGTATAGAGTTTCTACGGTTCATGTACGTACACGTCACATGAGACAAATACTTCATAACTAGCTAGTGGAAAATAATAAACAAAGACGGCAAAAGCAAATGGGATTGTTTTCAACCAAGAAACTGCATTAGTGTTCGTGAGACCGGTCGACAAGAACTCAATATATCCAGGGCAAAGTAAATATGTCAAAATAATGTACCTAGCATGGACAAGAGCGTTCCGCACTAATGCAATCAGCGACTTACGACCTGTATAAGGTATAATCTCTTGTAGCGCCGAAACGATTATCCTGCAACCTTTATAAAACAGGTGAGTAATGTGATAACAATCCGCGAAGGCACAGGTTGTCCGAGGTCAGCAGGGACTAATTATTTTAATTTTTTTTTATTCTTGCATTGCTCAATTGTGTAAACAATAACAAGCATACGATAGTAACATATATACTAGTCCAAATGCAGAAGAAATGAAAAAGAGACCAACGAATTAGTGACTATCAAGCAAAACATGCTGTGTTACATAGCGGTACTTTCCAAGCCCCAGCTCGACTGGAATGACATTTCGTGCGCTCTTTGTTAATATCAAGAGGGTGAATGTTTTGACGTTTCTTTGAAAAATGAGTGAAGCCAACATAAGCTAGCTTTCTGGCTCGGCTAGTTGTTAAAAATGACAGCGAACGCGCTTTAGGCAACTTTCACATTGCTACGAGCCAATGTTGTTAACTCGACCTGAAAATTTTCGAATGCAAACAAACTTCATTTTGATGTGCTTAACTGGTACTCAGGTTATAAAAGCGTTCGGATTTTGTGGAGAAGAAGCGATGCAAGAGAAAGCGTGAATTCTCATATATTGTTATTAATTACTTATTTTGATTCCAAATTTTAAACAGTTGTTATACAGTTCATGTGAACAGACCTTGAACATTTGAAACGTAGCTAGCGCTACTGGCATTTGGTGGCAGCTTCAGGCAACAAACAGTTTTCACGGAGCTGGGTGGCAGCTTCAGGCAACAAACAGTTTTCACGGGGCTGGTTTATATGACTGATCAGCTGTTCTTTAGAAAACCCGCGAACAGCTGATCAACAACAGTAAACAAAGAGCGCAACGAATGTCATTCTGGCAGGCTTGGAAAGTAGGGTGGTCAAACATCCTGGTTTCCCAGAGAATGTCCTGGTTTTTAACTGACTGTCCTGGTGTGTTAGGTCTTCGTGAAAAATGTTAGATTTGTCTTGATTTTTCTCCTCCAAACCAAAAACATTTTCGCAGGGTCTTTAACTCATTTATTCTGGTCGCAACATAAACAAATCGAACTGGTTTCGGACGTGGACCAAACTCTGGGCGCTCTCGATTTGATGAAACGATAATTATCTGAGCTTCTTGATTTAAATATCTTTCAATACTGGGCCCTTCCGATTTCCCCCTCCCCCCAATTTTTGGAAAGTCACATCGACGTTTTGGTGACTCCGTTTATTCCCATCTTTCGAGTATCTGTTTCCAGTGGAATATTTCTATCTTGCTGAAAATTTGCGAAAATGTCTCCAGTACATAAAAAGGGAAGCGAGACGTCAATAACACTAGTTTACAAATTTTGGGTTAATTGCATGAAGTTAAGAAAAAAAGATGTTATCTAAGTCAATTTTGGGTCGCTGAGCACGAAAATCATATCCATTTTCTTTTTCAAAGAACCGTTTTTGTGATTTTTTGGAAAAGGTGTTTTTGAGCACTTTTTGCAGTTTTTGGTCAATATCTCAGGAACAAATCTTCCGATTAACACAACTCAACGACTCACCATTCGAAAGGTATTGGTGTTCCCATTCGAAAAATGTATAACATGTTAGGATAAAATATTAACAATTTAGGATTAAGAGCAATCAAAGTAAAAAAAGTAGTGTTTGGTAAAATTACTAATTTTTGCTTTATTTTTCATAAAAAATAAATCAGCAAAAAAATCTTTTAAAATCTTATGTGACAGGCAAACTTCTCACGTGAATTGTAAGCCTAAGATCACGAAAATCTGACAAAACTGGTGATGTTATTAGGCACCGAGTGAAAATTGCTCTGTTTTTCACATATCTCTTTTGGTCTTAAATAAAATTACACTAGTTTACAAGAAAAATGAAGTTACGAGAAAAAGCGTTTTCTAGATTTATTTTGGGTCGCTGAATACGAAAATAATACTCTATTTCTCTTTCAAAGAAGTTCGAGTTAAAAAAAAATTTCTTCAGCTTCTGCTTTTTTGTTTTTGCTCTATTTTTTATTGCAGAAAAATAATTTTTCATATTTTCAGAATCTAATGTGACAGATTTTAACAATTTTAAGCTAATCGCGGTAAGCTAAGAAGAAAGGTGTTTCCTCAGTTAATTTTGGATCGCTGAATACGAAAACCAAGTCAATTTTTTTTCAAAGACGCATTTTCAAGATTTCTTTGAAAAAGATGTTTTTGGGCCCTATTTCAGTTTTTTGTCAATATCTTGTTCAAATAGGATCCGATCGAAACAGTTCGAAAGGTATTGATGTGCCCTCTCCGAAAATGTATAATATGCGTAGATCAAATCTCGACAAACATATGATTACGGCTTAAAACCCAACTGTAAAAATTCTTTTTGAAATGAAATTTCAGACAAACTGTTACCCGCCAATCACAGATGTTTAAAGTAAACAAAAGAAAAGTTTTCTCTTGCATGAACTGCGTTTAGCCAGTAACGGTTTGTCCGGAATTTCCTTTCAAAGAGAATTTTGACAGTTGGCTTTTAAGCCGTAATCGTATGTTTGTCGAGAAATGTACATTTATTATGATTACAATCGACCAAAGTAAAAAAAAGTCTAATGTTCGACTTTTTTTGAAGTAGAATACTTCTAACGTTTCAATATAGGGTTCCGTTTCAAAAATTTCAGTTGAGAAATTTTCCCAGATTTGAAATGCGAATATCTTCCGTTCTACTGGACGAAATCGCAATATTTTTGCACTATCTGATCGGAAATTTGTGCACGTATTTCGTATTAAATTTCGGAATTACTGCGACTACTATAAATAAACCAAAACAAGGATTTTCAGAAAACAGCGAGGAAAATGCGCAATTTGCCAGCATATCCCACGCAGAGCCGTCAAAAAGGAGCATGTAAGCGTTTCATTACATACGGGAATGTTATATATACAGGTCACGCGAGCTTGTTTTGTATCAGTGGGTGCTCGCTTACCACACGAGCAACATGCTCGTCCGGACGGTACAATGAGCGGTATCATGTTTGCGTTCCCGTACCAAGCGTCATCGCAAGGTTCTTCGTGATAAAATGCAGGGAATCACCAAATCCGCCATTCGGCGTCTGGCTCGTCGTGGTGGTGTAAAATGCATCTTCGATTTAATCTACGAATGATGATGGTGTGCAAGAAAATGTCATCCGAGATGCCGTGACCTACACTGAACACGCCAAGCGCAAAACGGCAATGAATGTCGTCTATACTTCGAAGCGGCAGGGACGCACTTTGTATGGATTTGGAAGTTGAAAAGGTAGAACTCACTTGTATCATAAAAAAGGCCCTTTTCAGGGCCACCAAAATCATTTCAAAGAATAAGTTTGCATTTTCTGTTTCATGGACTGTTTCTCCCTGGAGAGCAATTTATGTTAAACCCTAAATTATGATTTATTTCAGTACGCAAATTGCAATTATGGTCAGAAACAAACTGGAGTGAAGTGGAAAACATTTTTACTAGGCGCATTCAAAAAAGGTTTCAATTCTCAAACATTTTACCAAGGTGCCGTATTACATTACTCTCTTTACCCTGAGTGTTCGATAATCTCCGTAGTGGAAACACAATTTCAATTTTGTTCTTTATCAAAAATATGTGGTCGGCCAACAAAGGTGTGGAGCTACGAAGAACACATATTGAGGACAACACAAAAAAGGACGAGCTTACATTGTGCTGTAGTCAGGTATAAAAACTCAGCATGCTGTTGCTCACGCTCAGTTCGTTTCCAGCATCAGCATACAGCAGTTCGTTTGCAGCATCGCCCGCAAAATTCAAACCGCCGTCCATTTGCTGCTGTCAGAAGAGTTGGCCAAGCACGCCGTCTTCGATGAAACCAAAACTGTTACCATATACACCAGCACCAAGTAAATTTCGAACACTGCCCAAACAAAAGGCCCTTTTCAAGGCCATCAATTTATCGACAAAGAATGAAATTGAAGTTTTGTTATTACAAGCATCAGCTTGTCAAGAGCGTTGGATGGTAAGTGAGCCACTTGTGAACAATACCGTCGCTTTCACGAGAATGGCACAAAATCAAAAGTTATTTGTGATTTATAGACAGTTTAGTGTAATGATTCAATTTACACAAATCGAACGTTTTCTAACGTTTCGATATAGGTGCTCCGTTTCAAAAGTTTCGGCCAGAATGCTGCCTGTTTTTTCAAACGTTAAAATCTGCTGTTGTATTGAATGAAAACCTTCGATTTTTGCGCTGATTGGAAATAGTTGTGACTAATTCTGTAGAATGTACAATTACTGAAAATAACGGATTTTGTGAAAGCAGTGGTTGGTCCATACAATTCGATTCTAAGCGAGCCAGACCAGTTTTCGTTGGAAGGTCCACCTCTGACAATAGAAGTAAACTATTTTATTTTGAATTCAACTACAACTTCCTTGAAAACAGCACAGCTAAAAAACTTTTGGGAAAAACGCGCAGACCTAAATTTTCCACTATAATGGAAACTGCCTGTGCCCCGCCGCACAGCATCATCAAGATTGATAGTAATTCAAGCCGGGAGGAAAGAGGTTGTAAGGCAATGGAAAACGAAAATTTCATTTATATCTTACTGGAATATAATTGGCTGGTCCTGAAAAGAACTTGTTGGTTTGTGGTTTATTTTGGGTCACAATTTAGGCCTGCTCGATTGCTGATAGCTGTGAATTTCTCGCAGGGCGACAGTTTCTGTTCAGTAGTGATGAGGCTTCCTAACGCCAACCGTGACTGGGGTACTTTTACACGACCTTCGTTGCTTACTGCTTGCGGGGAGGCTTTCCTCTGGTGGACTTACGAGCGGTTTGTTTGGTACGGGCCATTTAACAACAAAGAATCGAATTGAAGTTTTGTTATTACAAGCATCCGAAAGTAGCTTGCCAAGAGCGTTCGATGGCAAGTGAGCTACTTGTGAACAATATCGTCGATTTCACGTATTTCACAAAAGAAAAAGTTATCATTTGTTTGTTTGTTTACAGTTTCGTGTTTACTAGGCGCATTCAAAAAAGGTTTCAATTCTCAAACATTTTACCAAGGTGCCGTATTACATTACTCTTTTTACCCTGAGTGTTCGATAACCTCCGTATTGAAAACACAATTTCAATTTTGTTCTTTATCAAAAATATGTGGTCGACCAACGAAGGTGTGGAGCTACGAAAAACACATATTGAGGACAACACAAAAAAGGACGAGCTTACATTGTGCTGTAGTCAGGTATAAAAACTCAGCATGCTGTTGTTCACGATCAGTTCGTTTGCAGCATCAGCATGCAGCAGTTCGTTTGCAGCATCTCCCGCAAAATTCAAACCGTCGTCCGTTTGCTGCTGCTAGAAGAGTTGGCCAATCACGCCGTCTTCGATGGCACCAAAACTATTACCATATACACCAGCTCCAAGTAAATTCCGAACACTGCCCAAACAAAAGGCCCTTTTCAGGGCCATCAATTTATCGACAAAGAATGAAATTGAAATTTTGTTATTACAAGCATCAGAAAGTGGCTTGCCAAGGGCGTTGGATGGTAAGTGAGCCACTTGTGAACAATACCGTCGCTTTCAAGTAGAATGGCACAAAATAAAAAAGTTATTTGTGTGATTTGTAGACAGGCTAGTGTAATGATTCAATTTACAAAAATCGAACGTTTTCTAACGTTTCGATATAGGTGCTCAGTTTCGGCCAGAATGTTGCCTGTTTTTCTAAAAGTGAAAATCTGCTATTGTACTGAATGAAAATCTTCGATTTTTGTGCTGATTGGAAATAGTTGTGACTAGTTGTGTAGAATGTTCAATTACTGATAATAACAGATTTTGTGAAAGCAGTGGTTGGTCCATACAATTCGATTCAGAGCGAGCCAGACTAGTTTTCGTTGGAAGGTCCATCTCTGACAATAGAAATAAACTATTTTATTTTGAATTCAACTACAACTTCCTTGAAAACGCACAGCTAAAAAACTTTTGGGAAAAAGGCGCAAACCTAAATTTTCCACTATAATAAAAACTAGTGCCCCCGTCGCACAGCATCATCAAGATTGATAGCTATTCAAGCCGGGTGGAAAGGGGGAGGGAGGTTGTAAGGCAATGGAAAATTTCATTTATAATAATAATACTTTATAATTGGCTGGTCCTGAAAAGAGCTTGTTGGTTTGTGGTTTATTTTGGGTCACAATTTAGGCCCGCTCGATTTCTGATAGCTGTGAATTTTTCGCAGGGCGACTGTTTCTGTTCGGTAGCGATGAGGATTCTTAACGCCAACCGTGACTGGGGCACTTTTACATGGCCTTCGTTGCCAACCAGCCCCCTGTCAAGGACGACGTCTCTGTACAGCCAGCATCACTGCCATGAAAGGCAAAACATTGATTTTGAACCGAATGATTAGAAGCTGTATTTAGTTACAAAATGTCAATTAAATTAAATTATTAAATCATCCCACAAGATGCAAAACGTCGTGTGGAATGCTTGAATATCGAGCATAGTGCCGAACATAATTCTTTGTTTGGGGCTTTATAGCTATAACACCCCATATATGTCGGTCGCTGTCAAACTCCATATGATGGTATAGGGTTGCCAGGGGGCTGTTGCCAACTGCTTGCGGGGAGCCTTTCCTCCGGTGGACTTACGAGCGGTTTGTTTGGTACAGTTTATGTAGCGAAAAATGCTGATCTGCTACTTCTCTGATGCTGGTAGTAGGACGACGGTCAAACGCTCGTTTGCGTGCCTTCATTCATAAAAGTTCAACAATATTTTCAAAGAATGTTGCAAATTGTCAACTTGATAATTCCAAAAATACTCCAAATAAACTATGAATGTGCTAAAGTCGACAAAGTCGCATAGAAATTGCTTATTCCAGAGCAGAATTTACCGGTCTAAAGTGTATTCTACTTCACTCCGGTTATGTCTCTGACATTACCCACCCATCTTTTTTTAAAAAAAGCATATTTCTAGCATATTTTTTTATAATAAATCAAGGACAGAAGAAAATTCTTTTAGAATCTAATGAGATAAATAATCTTTTTGCATAAATTTTAATCCAATGGTCACAAAAGTCGGATGAAAAATGTAGATGGTATGAAGCACTGAGTGAAAATTATAACTTTTTATTTTTCGCACAATCATACTTTCGGCTGAAATAATCTTCTATACTTGATAGTTATTGTTTGTGTTGGGTACTGTCTTCTCGAGCTTGCATCCATCCATCCTGCGTCATTTGAATGGTTTTGGATATTTCATTGTGACAACTAAGAGCTCTTTTTAAAATGTGGAAACATCATTGGAAAAGTTTTGTTCTGTCTGTGGTGAGTACATATTTTACGAATTAAAGGAATTTTAGCCTTCTGCTTCAACAGGCTTCACAGCAGATTCTCAGTTCACAGAATAATACGTGGCTAGTGCTACGATCCCACTGAGACTCCTTCCCGATAGGGACTCGAATATTTGACGACTGGCTTATGAGACCAGTGCTACATCCTCTAAACCGCCGCACCAGGGCAGCGTCCACTAAAATCATAAAATTTCCATTTCGCTAAATGAGCCATAGCATCAACATTTTCCCTCCGATGTTAGGCTTAAAATTAACGTAAGCATATTATTTGTCATCTTAGATTCTAAAAGGTCCGAAAAAAAATTCGATAAAAATAATCATTTAAAAATGAGTAACGTTTAAAAATGGTCAAAAATGTACTTTTTTAAACATTGGTCGCTTGCAGCACTAAAAATTTTACATATGATCGACACATATTATATGTTTTTGGAAAGGGCATCTCGGCACCTTTCAACCTGCATGTTGACTAAATTAATTGAATGATTTTGACACGAAATATTGACTAAAAACTACAAAAGTGCTCAAAAACGAGTTTTTTGAGAAAATCAAATCGCTTCTTTGAACAAAAAATGAATATTGTTTTCGTGTTCAGCGACCCAAAATTAGTCTAAAAACTACTTTTTCTTGAAGCTTCATTTTTCTTGTAAACTAGTGTAACTATCGTGGACTAACTCCATTCAGTGCTACCTTGAAGTTTTTCGAACTGGACATTATGGAACCATTTAATGCTCACTGCCAGCAATAGCATGGTGATGATCAAGATGGCCTCACGTCTGGACGTTTGACAGCGAATAACCTTCTGTGTCTAGCATCATACAATATCTTACATAATAGAGAATGTCGCGTTCAATTTGATGTCATTTACATCAACCAATCTATCGCTTTTGATAACCAGTCACTAAAACGCATATATTTCGAATCAATAATATTTTTTTAATTATTTCGATCATACCTCATGGATCGAAAAATAGAGATTACCAGGTATCCACAATTACTTCAACGTCAACAAATACCCCAAGGAAGGCACCTCGCACTGTTGATATTTCTGCTGTACTTCAATGAGTAACATCTTCTCAATGTTCTCAAGAAATTTCGTCTGATTAGCCCAATTGAAGATTTAAGATTTCTTCAACATCAGCATCCCGTTTTAGCTGTTTGGCACAGAAAGAACTGCTTTGGAGTAAATCTGAAGAATTGCTCGGTGATCTCAATTAGATGTAAGTAAGTCGCGGTTGGTTTAAACTATCTGCAAAAATTGAACGCGAAATTTTTGCACTACCGAGTACCTGGGTAAACTCTACCTCGTTCGAGCGGGAAGTACTGTCAACTTGTTTTTACATCAGCGGGAAAGCGGGGTCCGCTGACAACTATCCAGGTTCATGATTATCTGTCTATTTCATCAGCATCGGTCCGGTTCGGTCGTTTGGTGGTGCAGTAGGAAGGCCTGGACCGGAATTCGGCGTGAACAAATTGGCTGAAAATATCCCCCCAGCGGAAAAGCAAGTTTTCTCCGGAGGAAGAAAAAAAGCGCTGCGTGTGGAAAAGGCAGCTCCCTTTTGTGGTGAAAGGTTGGTAACATAATGGTGAAAAGCTGACATAGAAATCCGCCCATACTAGTCTTCTGCAGAGTGGAAAACTTGTGTTTTAACCCGCTCGAGCCATATTCGCACACATCCGCACTGCCGCTGTAAGAAGAACCGGTTCTAGAAAAGGAATAAGAAGTGCTGGAGATTACCTCGGGAGAAAGTTCTGTCGAGATTTCTTAGCTTTTGTGCGTGTATATGGCCGGAATCGCGTGAGTCGGTCCTCGGGTTTTACGGTGCAAGTTTCCAGTGATCCTGTCGAGTAAAGGCCGAAGCAAATGGAAGGGAAAAGTCGGTGCGTTCCCATAAAATTTGGCCAAGCCATTGCCATTCAGCCAACCGCATGAGTACCGCCAGGTCGACTAGGAGGGAAGGAAGACAAAACAACGTCACAGAGCACAACGGAGAGGAAACTCTCAAGCATTTCCCGGGATCGTATGAAGACGAAGGGCAACGTCATCAATGTGAGAGCAACTCTTTTTACGTCCTTCTAAGAACCATGTATGATTTGGGGCAGTTTTGGGACGAAATTTGGGTAAAGTCAACATTCATTTTACACCAACAATGTCCTAT
Source organism: Topomyia yanbarensis (assembly GCF_030247195.1). Classification (NCBI taxonomy): domain Eukaryota; kingdom Metazoa; phylum Arthropoda; class Insecta; order Diptera; family Culicidae; genus Topomyia; species Topomyia yanbarensis. Next base: position 62,310,947 of record NC_080670.1, read on the forward strand.
ACGATCAGAACAAAATTGTTCGTGAATCTAGTAAGAATGCCTATCTTGGGATAATTGTCCAAAAGCTGGAAATGAGTCACGATTTTTCGTTACATGATAAGTTCCCGAAACACAAGTACACCCCAGCAGAAAATTCTTTGCATTTCGAGAACTGAGTGATTTCATCGCCGGTACGTAGGTAGATAAATTTGAACGATCTACATGCTGGCATATCTGAACTGATCGGAATTAAATATCCTAAACTTCCTGCACCCTACAACTACAAATGGCCTGGTGGAGCGATATGTTCAGATAGTAAGGCAAACTACATGACAACAAGAAAGCAGGACTTGGATGTTCGGAAGACAACAAGATGATGCTTCCGAGGATAATCAAGGGTGTCTTTGCTTCACAAGGGCGAGCCAGGCTACAGTAAAAGTAAAGCGCATTGATACTAAATGACATTTTGTATGAAAGTTGTTTGAGTATATACTGCCCCACCAATGGAATAATTGTCGACGCTATAACGATGCCCGTTAACAAAATATAATGAGCAAGTTTGCGAACTGTATGCTTTTGAAACCGTGATGAGCCTCAGTAGTCATTCAGAAAAAATGTAGAAATAGGATGAGTACTCTTAATAACAATGTATAAAGAGATACCAATTTTATTACAATCCTGTTATCCGATTTCTGAGAGAAATAAAGTAAACGCAATATTGCTTTTGGCACTTAAACTGGATTCTAACCGCACTGCGCACTTACTATTCTTCTATTAAATTCTTCTCATAGACTGGTAAGTTCGACTGGTCTATCTATGAAAGCACCATCTCAATCACTTGAAATATGTGTTTTGACAGCTCGCAGTTTTCACTGAAAACTTTTCAGTAGCAGTTTGATCACTCGCACTTTGAAAGTGCGGAGTCCAGGTTGGTGGGTTGTGCTCAATATTAATCGATCAAGCAGAATGAAAAATCCTCCTTTTCCGACTCATACTTACCTTACAGAAATTATGCTGTAGCAACTCTGCTGCCGATTGTCGTTGCTTCGGGTCATGCTGTAGGCAGCTAGTGACAAAATCTTGACCTTCCTCCGATAAACAGTCCGGTATCTCTGGCGTTTCCCCCATACCCACCTTAAACATGATTTGAAAGTTGGAATCAAACTGATGCCAAGGGCGCTGCGAAACAAAAATAATTTTTAAATTCAGCAAACAAAATCGCTCCCTTTCCGATACTACCTTTCCACTGCTCATTTCAATGACGACGCATCCTACGGACCAAATGTCAGCTGCTCGGCCGTGACCCTCGCTGTTTGTTTTGGTGAAAACTTCCGGTGCCATGTAAGCTGCGTAAATATCCAATTAGCTAGAGTTCGAACCTTCAGTTAATGAATTTTTTTTACCTTGCGTTCCGACGTATCCTTTCAATTCGCCCGGTATCGTAGTGTGTGCTTGGATCTTTACCGCAGATCCAAAATCACCCAGTTTGAGACAGTTTCCATCTCTAGTTAGGAAAATATTGGCTGTCTTTAAATCTCGATGTACTACCCCATGCCGATGCAGTTCCTTTACACCGGAGAGTAATTGAATCGTATAGCGACGTGAATGTGCCTCCGGAAGTCCACCATTGAGTTCCACCAAGCTTTCTAATGTTCCTTCCGGACATAGTTCCATGAAAATAAGCAATTCCTCCTTAAAACAAACAAGAATATGCAATTCAATCCTAGTTTCATACCCGAACCAACAATTCCACTTACCCTATGAATTTCCACTCCATAATATTTCACCAAATTTCTGTGATTGATGCCTTCGAATATTTTCAGCTCCTCGGCAACCTTTCGAATCGCACTCGTTTCGCCAGGCTGGATCGCAATCTCCTTCATTGCCATCAATTCGCCGGACGAATTGTTCACCGCTGTGTATACCTTCCCGAATCGACCTTGACCTATTTTGATGCCTCGATGCCAGCTGAAATTCACACTACGTGCTCTGTTCAGCACCTTATCACAGTAGCTTATCTCTTTGACGTTGCCAATCAGGTTTCTGTCACGTAATTTTTCGTTCAACGCGTAATCAAGCTTGTTGATAGCGTCACGCACACGTAGCTGCCGCAGTGGTTTGGTGCCAAGCAACGTTTCCGTTGGTACACGTATTCTTATTTCCGGAACACTTTCGTATGATGTCTGCTTTCGGTAAACATCGTAAGAGTCAGTTGTATGATGCGATCTGAGCACAACGCCGTCTTCTCGTAAACTCAACTGGTTCTGGTAAGTTTTGCTGAGTGTAATTGTAGGGATTGATGCACGTCCCGGCGTTGGGGAAGGAGATGGAGAACTTTTCCTAGATCGCGGTGATCGTCGCAATCTCTCCGGCTCCTTAATACTACCAATAACATGCGAAATGCACGCATCCATTTTTGATTTAAGATCTTCGAATTCTGCATTACGCAGGTGACTAGTACACTGTGGATCACAGGCTGAAATTAGGAACTCCAAACCTTGATTGGCCCATCGTGGACGAAGACCTCTGCCTCTCTCACAACGTTCCGTAACAAACTTCATCCACAGTTTGGCAAAGTGAACGATCGCATTGGAAAGTTTCAATTCACTCTCCGGATCGCGACAGTTTTCCGCTTTTGTCTCGTACAGCCTCGCTAAATCCTTGTGATACTCGAAGCCAAACTTGTACCCCTGATGTAGAATTTCACGAGTTCTCGACAGTACCGCAATCCGATCATTCTCATCCATATCCGCCATATTCCGCACATGACACTCATTTTGTAGATTTTCAATAACAGACGTTAGCTTATTACGGAACAACAAAGCATTTTTCTTCACCAAACGTAAAATATCGACAACCTCTTGACATACCGGACTCTTCTTGCGTCCAAGGTTGTTTCTTAACACTACGCCATCCTCACTTTCTTCCTCTCCTTCATCGCAATGGTCCCGGTGAAAGTCACATTTTTCTAGATCACGGAACAAACCTTTAGCAAAGGCCATAGTTTTCATGGTTTTATCACGTGCAAATGTAAACACGTCCTGCGTCTCTCGGCAGAGGGCTAGAAATTGCCACTTTTTGCCCGATTTATCAACCGGAGTATTGTCAATCGACTTTAATTGATCATCCAACTCACGCAGCCGTGCAATCATCTGCCTCCCTATGTCTTCCAGAACCTTTTCCACGATATTGCAAAACCGTTTCGCCGCAGTGGCGTGTTGTCCCGGAATCATCGGACAAACCAATTTAGTGAAGCGCCACTCCTCATCCAACGCTGATTTCTGATGACCTTCTGGTGTGGCCACCAGAATCCACTGCTCAGCATACTCCAAATATAGTTCAAAAATTTTCCTCACCGTACCATCGAATGTCTCCAGCACTCCCATATATTTATCCAATTCCGATTCGCGATCATACAGGGCGGTATTTATATGCTTCTGAAATCTGTCGCGATGAATCATAGCAAGTGTTAGGCCTTCCTTCAGCTCCTTAATATGTTGCTCTAAACTGAGCGGGTTTGGTTGTAGCGGTCTTGTTTCAAGCCGCATCTTTAGAAATTCTTGGATTACTTCCAAGGGAATGAGCGATAAAAAGATAAAAGCAGAAACATACGAAGGTAGTTTCAGTTGTTTGGCTTCGCTACTCCAAGCACCAAAACGACGGAGCTCAGATTCCTGTTCCTTGTCCAGTGGTGGTTCAATGCACGGTACATCCTCCTCGATAAACAAACTGTCATCTTCGTGTTCTTGAGTGTCTGGATTTTCCAGTGTTAGCTGTGCTTTTCGCAGTACAACGTTGTGTAATCGATGCAGGAACGTTAGTGACTTCCCAAGGCCACGACACTTGAGGACATTTTCGATATACCGTCGATATAGCGTGGTAGAATTGTTTGCCGTATGCGAGGTAACCTCCGTGATAGAGTTGACACTGTAAAAATTCAACGTGTTTATATATTGACTCATTTCAGTTTCTTCAGTGAACGCGTAATGCCGCCGAATGGAGAAGTCTTCCATATCGGAATAGTCACGACCGGATTCATCACTATTAGCACTTTCTGTAGCACTTCCTTCGTCTACGAACTGAACTCGTCTAGCTGAACAACTTCCGGTCGAACTGGATGTTGATTCGCCTAGTCCACTATCGCCGATTTCAGAAGGTTCCTCCTGCACCGAAGAACTTGTAGAACTGTCCGTCTCCATGATTGGCCAATGGTAAGGTTTCTTGTTTCCCTGAAGTCGCGCCAGTAATTTGCCTAATATTAGCAAGGTTAATCGATGCTGCTTGGTCATATTGTACCAAAGGCACATCGCTTTGACCTTGCCAACAAATGCCTCACTTTGGTACAATGGAAATGCCATGCCCATTGCTTTGGATGAAGGGAACAGACTTTCCTTGGATTCTAACCGCAGTAAGAGGTCCTCTACCTGTTTCAATGCGATCGTTTGAATCTCCAAACAATCCTTACAGTACATCGATAGACAACCGAAACAGAACTCACGAATGGTGTCACCGTTGACCGTGGAAGCTGTGGCGTCTGATCCCAATCCACTGTCAGCCTGGCTCAAATCACTTACGTTTCGTGCTAAATGTCTTTGGAATCGAAAATTCATGATTTCCTCTAGTAATATGTCGATTTCGTTTCTAGCCTGACAAAGGATCTTATCCTGCTGTTCAACCGAGCGATCGGCATGCCAAGCTTGTAGCTCCAGCCATATTAAATCGTTAACATGCGTTTGCCAGAGTCGTTCTTCCGTGGAGATTATATTTCGATTGGTGCGATCTTTATCGATACTACCTAGTTTTATCAAGTTGGAGAATGTTTCGTGAAATGCGATCCGATTTTGAGGTATTTCAGACCCTGCATTGATGGAGCAATCGCGAAAATTCACAAAAGCGGACGGAGGAGCCGAAGTTCTACAACCCACAGGTCGGGATTTTACACTCATGAAACGATTGCACGATTCGATCAATGTTGGGATCACTCCAGCGCCGATTCCAGAAGGAACATTAGTGATCGGCATACTTTCAGCACGTTCCTCGATAGATCCAGGGGATGGACCAAGGTTGGCCGAGTTTCTTGCTATTACAGGATTAACAGCGGCTGCCATCTTTAACTCCCTTTCGGATTCGCGCAGTAGCTGCGTCGATCGTTTGTCGCTGCGAACTTTTTCGTCTCCATCTGTCTCCATTATCATCTGGTTCAAAATAGCACAGTCAACCGTGTTGCGTCTGTCAGCACGTGGACGCGCCAAACGACCGGTGCGCATTCTGACATTTCCTTCCCTGAAACAGTCGGTAGAAAAGATAACAACGAAAATATTTACCAAAAAGGGTACCATTCTGCAATTGCTTATCTTATCTGATGGAATGCATTTTCCTGCTGCCTAAATTTCAAGTGACCGCCAGACACTATCAACCGAGAAGTACTGCCTAACCATTACACACGAGCACACGAAAGCCCATCTTGTTGGCCAATCGATGAAAAAGCAATATGGCGATTCTATAAATTTTGGAACAGGAAAAATGTTGATCCCAAATACGTACATTCTTTGACGAGAGCTTCTGCTTTTGTTCTTTATTCTTGTCCTTGGTGGTGTACTACCATACTGTTCCGCGTACCGGCTGAGTACGTCGTCCACGGAGGATATCCGGATACCTTCTTCAAAGTCCTGCGAGTTGCTGCAGAAATCTTCGACAAAATCCGGCTCGTCAGCGAACGGTCTTACCACGGTGCTACTGTAAGTACCAAAAGCGAAAATATTAATATAATTGAAATCAATTTGGATAATAATTTCAGTGGTTGGTCAACTAAATCTGTAAGAAGCTCTACCGCCACCACTGAACAACTTATTCGCTAAGGTTTTACAGGCAAATAGAAGAAACCTCCTGGCAGAGGACAGGAAACTTGCTTCTTATCTTATCTTCTCGAGATGTGAATGTGACCGAAAATGGAAGATAGTAGGACGGCTTAGTGTTGCTTCACTCCAGCAAAATTTGCACGAATGGGATAGCAATAAAAGGCCTTTTGATGAGGGAACTCAATTCACGAAAACCCTGAGCTGTTTACCTGTAGCACGTGGCTGTTGTTGAGTGCCCTAAGCTTCCTTGTTTTCCATACAAGTGTTGGTCACGGCGAGACACTAACAAATGGTTGGATTGTATCCGTATTACTATTATTATTATCAAATCATTAGAATTTTCTCCCGCTCTTTCTGAACCGATGATCCATTCAGCTCACATTCATATACGTCTATGTTGTCTGCTCTTTCACGAACCGAAGATCCTACATACATTTTAGTACACACAATTGTTTATAGCACAAACAAGAGGAGTTTACGATAATGTTGTTCTGTTCCTGTCGGAATGAGAGTGTGAGCACGGAATAATAAAACAACCCTTAGAATAAGTTATGTTAACTTAAATTTAAGTAGTTTTGAGTTTTGCGTCGCTTGCGCACTTATTAGTCTTATCAAAAACAAAGAAAGAGATTCGACTCAGTCGAGGTCTTCCATGGAATAATGTACTTTTGAGTTGTTAGAGGCATACTCAAAATTTGATAGATTCACCTTAAATTTAGGCATATTTAACTCAAGGTTGAGTATAAAAAACCTGTCAATGAGTTGTGGTTTTTGCCCTGGTTAAAGGGAAACTATCTTCAACACAGTTTACCTAATTATACCGTACTCCACGATACCCCGAAATTAAGTAAAAAGAGCTCAACTTTTGGTAGTTTTTCGTATCCGTGAAGAATGACAGAACGAAACCATGAAAACTAATGGCGATTTCGCTTGAATCTGAAACTGAGTCAGGTTCTAACCCCAACCGCTGTCAGTTCATACATTTTGACAGCAGTTGGGGTTAGGAACTGACTCAGTTTCGCCTCAAACAAAAACCACTTAAAAGAGAGCAAAGTCCATTTGGAGCGCCTCTGCGTAAGCACCTATGAGCGCTGCCAGTTTGCTTTGTGTACACGCGACCATAAAATTACCTACAGAATAAGTTCTTTTAACTTAAATTTAGGTACTTTTGAGCTGTGCGTCGCTTTCACACTTATTAATGTTGTCAAAAACAAAACGAGTGATTCGACTCAGTCGAGGTCTTCCGTGCGGTAAGGTACTTTTGAGTTGTTTGGGGTATACTCAAAATTAGGCATATTCAACTTAAATTTAAGTAAATTAAACTCAAGGTTGAGTTATTATTTTTGCCGTAGTTAAATGGAAACTACCTTCAACACGGTTTACCTAATTTTACCTTCCTACACGATACCACGAGATTGAGTCAAAAGTACTTAATTTTAGGTAGTTTTTCGGTGGCGTGTATGTTTGTACTAAACAGTAACGACACTGAATCCCTCTGGATAAAGACTCGACACGTCAATTGTTTGTTTACCATTTATCTGTCAGTGTCATTCCAATCGAGCACTAGACCTGTCAATGGCCCTCGTTCCAGAAGGATTCGAAGCGATTTTCTTCGGATTGATGGCTTTTGACAGGTCTCGTGCTCGATTGGAATCACATTTACTGATTACTAATACGAATAAGATAGAGTTGGCGAGTCTTTATCCAGAGGGATTCAGCGTCTTTACTAAACAGAATAACAAAGGGATGATATGTTCCGTTTGGAATTGGAATACAGCTGAATTGCAATTCCATAGCGAACATAGCATCTCTTTGTTATTCTAGTCTCTTTAGTTTTTATCTGCTGATGTGGGAATCAGAACAGCAGAAAGACAGTAGGGGCCAGTACAAGAGGTGTTAGTAATGTCATTAGTGAGCAGTAATGTCACTTTTAATAAACGTGTAAGGCGAGTCATGATGGAATTCCCATACAATCCTAGTAATGTCATTACTTAGTAATGACACTATTATAGTGACATGTAGGATTTGTCATTTGTGTTTATATTGAGTTGATGACCTACAACTCTTTTTAAAAAAGGTGCAGCTCATCACCTCGCTTTTGCGAATTGATTCTTTAGAACAGTGGAGAAAGGGTCTGTCAAACTCCCTACTACGGGAAGTATCCATCCATTTAAATAGTTCAAGTGCTGAAATGTTCCCCGATTCCAGTTCACCATTAATTGCTTCGTATCAGCACCAGATGCTGTTTTTCCTACCAGCGTCCCACAGCTGTTCACGAGAAGGCACCTCTCCAGCTACACTGCATACTTCCCACGAAATGTCGTGAGCAGAGATTGGAGAACTGGATCTCGAACAGACATGCCGCTATTGGAAAAAAATCGGCGAAATTGTGTCGTTATGTGGCTGCGATCATTGCACCAACTGAGCTTTGCATGCTGGGAGTTCACCAGCTCAGAGAAGCCAGGTACTTTTTTCAAATGTCTGCAATAATAATTTTAAAAGTCTGGGAAGAACAAAAATGTCAGGAAAGCTAGTGTAATCAAAAGCCTTTACATTCAAAAATCTGTAAATGTCTGCAACCAAACTAAAAAATCTGCAACCAAACTAAAAAATCTGCAAATATCTGCGTCATCGAAGAAATCTGCAGCTTAAATTAAAAGTCTGCGAATAGGGATCTTTAGGGGTGTGCGGGTTAAGGCATATTCTGATGCAGATTAGTACCGTGAGTTAATATCTCAGTCCTTTTTCAATTTTTTGGCCCGAAACTATTGAAAAAAACATTTTTTAGTTTGTTTACTTTTAGGACAATAACACATCCAAACCAATGCGACTTGCACGACCCTATAGGTTGCCTTATCAGATCTACCATAGTTTGCAGATGAAACTTGGGATGGCAGGTTGCTAGCGGATTGACAAAGTACCAGATCATGCTGTGTGGGGTGCTGTCCCGGTTAACAATGAGGCGAACGAGATATTTGCAGATACGTCATTTAGTAGGACAACTGTCAGTTTGCTGGTTGAGTTTAATTTGGTTTTTTTAAATTTAAAAATCATAAAGGAATAATTAAAGTTTAAGAATGATATGAGTGTACTCGTAAGGACACCCGCTACCAATACATATGAAAAACTAGCACAATTTTTCCAAATTAAAGTTCCCTATTTGCAGACTTGTCTGCAAATCTGGCATCTCTGCACCAGCTGAAGGGAAAACTCGACACACTAGTACAGCAATTGAGTGTGTTATTAAAAACGCTAAAGCGTGTCACTGATTCTTTGAAGCGAGGACAATAAGGTCGGGTATTCAATGAAAACTAGCGATATCGGCGATGTTACTAGCTTTTGAACCAGTATTTGGGAGGCCCCCGTACAAAATCGGTAACCGTGGCTAAGGTGCGAGGAGGAATGGGTAGGCGAAGTAATTTACGAGATATCAGCTGTCTCCGTCGAAACCAATGATGTACACGAGGATAGGCGGTATCTTAGGAATTGGACGGCACCTGGACCAGAGGCTGTCCAAATGTTTTGATATGAGATGCTGACCGTTGTACATTCCACGATGGCTGTATGTTACAACAGGGCGTTACACGAGCCACGCTTATTGCCAGATTTCATCATCCGCGGTATCGCAATTTTCCTCCTCCAGGACAACAACAGGTCCAACCCATCAAAAGACAGATCACTTACTTATCTAGCAATTCTGCACAAGATCCTGCGCACCATCATCACCTGCAAAAATCAAACCACCAACGATGCAATCATTGTTGGACAAGCAGTGTGTAACCAACAGAACCATAGTATGGCCTATATCGATTACACGTAGCAACGACACCATACCGCACTCGTTCCCCATCAAGGTATTGGAGATATATAAAGTAGATCCTGCAGTCGTGAGGTTCCTGCGGCAGGCGATGGAGTCAACTACCAACATTGCAGTTCAGAATAGAACGCTCCGCATCTTGTAGGGGCATTCTAAGCCGCTTTGGTTTTATTTGGCCAAGAAGCCCCTCAATAGGACACTCAATCGAAGCAGGCATGAAGAGGTGACCCATACCTTCTACATGGACGATCTCAAGATCTATGCTGACTCGACGAAATGGCTGGAAAAGTCAGAAAACTAATCGAAATGATTAGTGGCGACATCAGCATGGAGTTTTGTTTAGCAAAATGCCGATCTGCTCAGCTACTATTAGGGCGATTTGTCGATACTGCTGGCTACAAGAACGACGAATGCGAGATGATTCGGGGCATGGTTCGTGGTGAATCTTATAAGTATCCCGGATTTCGATAGCTCCTCGGGTTTCGCCACACTGACATAAAGCTTCAGCTCCGAGATAAGTTCTTGAGTCGAGTGAATTGCGTCTTGAAGCCTTTCCTGAACGCGTGGAAGAAGGTCGCAGCAATGCACATGTTTGCTGTCCCCGTGTTGACTTACAGTTTCGGCGTCATCAAATAAAGCCGGACCGACCTGGAAGATCTTCAGAGAAGATTGAAGAAGGCATTTAGACAAGAAGGATCGCGCCATACTCAGTCGGTGCTGGAGAGATTCCTCCGACTTCACCTAGCGCAAGTGAACTAAAACCTTAATTGCAATCTACTGACTGCGGAGGGGAAGATTGTCGAGTGGAAGCAGAAAGCTGTGCACTATGCCCACTTCCACCAGTTGGAGACCAAGTCTTCGCGACACGTCGGGGATATATGCCGGATGGATCATTCGCCACCTGAAATCATCGGCCATATTATAATAGGCTGTCGCGTACTAGCCAACACAACCTATACCCAGCGTCACAAAAGCGTTACTATGATTTTGCACCGGCAATTGGCACTGCAATTTGGTCGTTTGGAAGAGCTTGTGCCGAAATCTGCTTGTGGCTGTTCTGGAAAATGCCCTTTTCAAGCTGTATTGGGATCGTACTGTTCCATCGGGCCCATTCCTACACCACAACTGCCAGATACGACAAGAGACGACGCCGAGTCACCATAATCGACGTCGCCGTTCTATTGGACAACAATCTGTTAGATGCTCACGGTGGAAAAAATGTCAGATATTGCCCACTGACCGTAGAGATGTAGGAAATGTGAAGGTTTGATGAGGTTCCAAGATTTGTTCCAGTCAGGTTCAACGAAGCTACTTGACAGCTATAGCTCAGCCACGCTACTACATATTAACGACAATAACCACCTTCTCGACCTTTGTTTTGTCTGCAATCAAATTTCAGCGACATCAATACTGACAGCGTCTTATCCTATAGTAAAACCAGTAGCACAGCATTCTCCATAAAACTCCATCATTACTAGCACTGTGATACATGATTTCAATGTTTCACCGTTCTCCGTAACTTTTACGTCAGTCTCAACCATGCGAACATGCGTATCAGTGAACCAGGCAACACTGTTTCTTTCTTTATTAGCAAAATATTCAATGTAATCTTAAGGCGCATCCTAAACTGGCTAGGCACCCATATTCACTTCTAAGTTAGGAATACCTCAACGAAGCCATTTGGGACCGCTGATGCGTCAATTATACCTCAATGATGTACATCTAGCTCTGAAGGCTCCACGATTTTCTTTCGTGGATACTTTCAATATTTTTCGTCTAATTGGTTCAATTGAAGATTGTAAAATCCTCCAACAGCAGCTTCAAGTCTTTGCTGATTGGTGTGACATGAACCGTATGTGTGTAAACCCGAAGAAGTGGTCGATAGTTGCATCATTTTCAAAGAAGGATACGATTTTTGCCTCTCCCAAGTAGCAAATTTGGTTTTATAGCACACTGTGCATTCTAAGTTTTAAGAAGACCTTCAAGTATGCCATAAAACCTCAATTGTTACTAGAGTTATGCAATCACTCTGAACATTGGTTAAATAAACCCGGCCCGGAGGGCCGAGTGTCATATACCATTCGAATCAGTTCGTCGAGATCGGAAAATGTCTGTGTGTATGTGACAAAAAATGTCACCTCTGTTTCTCATAGATGACTGGACCGATTTGCGCAAACTTAGTCTCAAATGAAAAGTAAAACCTTCCCATTGTTCGCTATTGACTTTTTTTTATTAATGGATCTTCCGATTTTGAAATTACGGGTTCAAGAGTGCGAACACATAGCAAATTCCCATATAAACTGGTACCACCATGATATCAAAATGATGCAAAACTTATTAAAATAGGTGCAAAATTACTTGGATTTGCTAGTCTAGATCAATAATGGCTAACCAAAGTCGCTTTGACCACATTGGCCACCTACGACGGTTCTTGATTGCATATTAGCATAAGCATGATGACCGTACACTTCGTAATTGTTACTCGGTGATTGACCAGAACAAACGATATTGCACAGAAAATCAATGAATTGGATCTGGGAGTAGCTATTCATTCTCAATGTGCACATTTCGAGAGTTCTATACTTTGCAATGCCAAGAACGGCGCCGGCCACCTCCTTACAGTTATCGAGGAAGGAAAAGAATGTTAGCGTAACACTTCTTCAAATGTTTCACCCATCACTGTTAATGACACGTCGTCCGCGAAACCCACGACTTTCACTTTCCTGGGCAGCCGCAGTGTCAAATCCCGTTCCAAAGTATTGGACCTAGAACGGTGCCCTGAGAAACGCTTACTGTGACTCACATTAACTTCTGCCCTTCACTCGGCTCGTACCGCAGCACTCTGATCTGGAAATAGCTCTTCAGGATCTGGCATAGTTAGTTGGGAGCCCTCATTCTGTGCAGCGCTGCAGCACAGTATAGATGTCCTCTTCCCTTCTGTTTAGATGTCAGTACTCTCGAGCACTGTTCGAATTACATCCACTGTCGCATCTCTTTTTCGGAATCCAAACTGTATCTTGGACAGTACGCGCTTACCCTCCGTTCATTTCGTCAACCGGTTAAGGATGATTCTATACGAGGCCGAATCGCCCGGTGACTTCTCTAGCTTCGTCAGCAACACCAGCTTCTGTACCTGCCACATTTCGGGGCACTTGCCTTCATTTAAACACTTCTGCAGCACCATCCTGAACATGTTCGGATATGCCAGGATCGCAGCTTTCAGCATCTTGGTTAGTATTCCATCCATACTGGGAGCTTTCTTTGATTTCAGGTACTTTGACGCTTCTGCGAGCTCATCGTTAGTCACTTTCCGATCGTCCGTGTTTGTTCCTTCTTCTTCACCGTACAGTGTCGGTGGCCAGACAGTTGGATCGTGCTTGGGGAAAAGAACCTCGACGATTATCTTCAGCTTACCCGGGTACATTTCGGCTGACGTCGTCGAGCCTTTCATTTTCGCCATTACCACTGGATACTCGTCGCCCCAGGAATTGGCGTCTACTTCTCGGCACAGCTCCTTGTAGCAATCTGCTTGATCTCCCGTTTTAAAGCGACCCTAGCTTCCCGTAACGCGGCTTTGCGCACTTCTCGATCTGGCTCGATATCACTCTCAAAGCCCGACTTCTGGCTCAGATACAAGCAACGCGTAGCGTGCTAAGCGTCTCGTTCCACCAGTAAGCTGGACGCCGTTTGTTGCGTGGTTCCAGCTTTCACAAGTCACAAGCCGCCACAATCCTTCTTATTAGGTCAGTCGCATCCACGTTCTCGGTCCCGCCGTTCGGCCGAAGTGCCTCAACGAAGAGGTCTTTGTTGAAGGCTTTCGTCTTCCACTTTCGTTTGGCGGACTTCCTTCTCCATACTGCAGCAGGGTTCCGTTGACCGATAACGGTAGCGAATCGCCTGGTGGTCACTATGCGTATACGTTTCTACGTATACGATAGACTCCCTTTCGTCTCTCCGAAATGTGCAAACAGAACCTTCATTGCGCAATCGTACATCTAACTTTGCTAGAGCTTCCTACAGGATACACCCTCTTGTATTGGTTACTCTACTGCCCCATTCCACCGCCCAGGCGTTGAAATCACCACCAATGATTACTGCCTTCCGACCAATCAACTGTTCGGTTAACTGCTCCAGCATTAAGCTGAATTGCTCTACTATCCACCTTGGATGAGCATAACAACTGCACGCAAAGACGCCGTTTATTTTGGCCCTCGTATGAGCGTTCTACCACTTCTTCGTTATCAGGGGGCTTGACAGGGCTCAGCAATCAAAGCGACATCACACATTATTTTTGTATTGTAGACAGCCACAACAGTTGCTGTGCGGTGTCACAGTGATTCAGATTTATCTGGGTTATCTCCATTATCATTGGCCTTCTTGTAGGCAGGGCATTTAAAACCATCCATCTGATGAAAGTTTCCGTCCGCTGGGGTACAAAGTAAGCACTTAGGCTTCTGCGAAAGTCTCTCGCAAGATGGCCCATCTCCCCGCATTTCCAGCACATCTCGGACCAATCAAGCCCCTACAAAATGTCCAAAGCCTAAACACTTGAAGTATTTCTCCGCTTGTTTGTTCACTCGTAGGGCGACTTTCAATGAGCATCTCGACCATCCAACCGTAACTTTGTCTACCTCCAGGTCCTTATCGATAGTGTAATGTGAATCTCGCCCAGGTTACACTGTCATGTGTCATGTGCATCTCGCCCAGGTTACACTGCTGCTTCAGTGCACCTCTCAGCTCGTCTTCCGTCGTGATTTCATCAAGATCCTTGCACACAACCACCATATCCGGGTTTAACGCTTTAACTTCTGCCTTTTCACCCATTGATTTGGCAATAGTTTCCTGCAAGGTCGAGTTGCTAGTCGTAGGATCCTTATTCAACTCGTACATCATCTCGCCTTTTTGTGGATGCCTGATTCTTACCACGTTTTCCCCAAATCTTTCAGCTTCAGGTTTTCTCTAACCTTCTTGAGCAGCGCTGTATACGTCGTCGCGTCGTTAGCTTTGCCAAGCACGGCTTCTCCCTTTGGCGCCTTCTGACGAACCGTAGGTTTCCGTTTTCTCTTCTGCTCCACTTTTCGCCCTTTCTTCTGCTTTTACTATTTCCCGTGTTTCTCCTTCTGACCTACAACGGTACTCTAGCTTTCTCCCTGTTGGGTCACGTCCTTTTCGTATGATGTGCGTCTTGAATTAAAATCAATAATAATTTTCAATAACTATTATTTGAGAATCTCGCAAAATTATAGGAAAATTTAATAACTCGATAATTTTCAATAACTATTATTTGAGCATCTCGCAAAATTGCAGGAAAATTTAATAACTCTTCTGTTGATTCACTTAAATGTAAGTAGTACAGAACTTACTATTGATAGCGAAACGAAGTGTAGTGTAGTTATCGTTGTTCGATCAATTAGTTTTTTTGTGCCGCTAGAATATTGCCTGCAATAGTAACGAAATGTACTCACGAATAGACATAAAAACAACTCGAAACCTTCAAAATGCCGAAAGTTGATTGCCGACGTGAGGAACTTGAAAGTAACTGGTGCTAATTTCGAAACCGGCAAAATATACACATTAGCTGCCGGTTGTTTAAACCGTTTACTAAAGCAGTTCCAGTTGGCTGCATACCACACAATCACTACGCATTCCGATGCGCCATTGTACGCTGTCAGCACAAGTCGTGCGAACTGGTAAAACTCCATCACCATAAAACAAAAAAAAAATGCTTATCACGTTGAAAACAAATATACGAAATAAAAAAACACCGGTATGCATTATCGGTTTATACGCGATTAGGTCTTTACGGAATGAGCGCCTTCCGCAACACACAATACTGATAAAAACACAACCGAAGCTAATATCAACACGCCAATTGTTGGGTTTCTTATTTCATATGTGTACTCCGAAATCCATCATTACACAATTAGTATCTTATCACTGTGTAAACAAACCTTTGTATCTTAATGAAAACTACCACACATGCGAAACTTCTCTATTTTTACTCACATCCACCCATCTGCCACTCACGAAATACCTGCTGCAAAACGCTAATTATCTATGTAAACAGGTCTTGCTTCCAATTAAACAGCCAAAGAGTGGTAAAAAGAGTGGGCGAGGCGATCAGCCTTGGCGACAGAACTGACATTTAACATTATCATCTGGTTGCATCAGGTTCTCGTTTCACCTTCAAAACAACTTTGGGAGTTCATGGCCATGAACCGAGGGATTCCCTGAGCCGCCATACATATCACGCACCATTCAACATGCTACCATTTGTTTTCGTTTGCAACCACCACAGAGCATTAGCCAATATATTATACCTGCTATCGCCGTCATCGTCGTCGTCCTCTTCATCGCCAGAGCTGAAATTTATGTCTATTCCAACGCGGCTCTTCCAGTCCGAATCGGCCATTTTTTCTATATTCAAATTTTCTTTTTCACCGCAGTCACCATCGGCAAAATAAGCTAGGTTTTGGATTCGAATATATCTTTCGGCTCGAGTGCTGTTCACTTTAGACTTTATTTGGAGTTGTTTCTATTCGTGATAATCACAAAACCGGCCACTTTAGCGATAACATCCGAAACTCCTTATTGAAACTTTAAGCAGACCTTCTCAGCTCAAACGCAAAACATTTCTGACGCTTTCACCGTAAAATTGATAAAAACACGTCAATAAACACTGACTTTGTGAGGGGTAGGACAGTGCATAATGATTATGATTTTGAAAGCTTCCGTGCAAATCCACCAGACAACGCTGTATGTATTTATACGGATCTTTCAGTCATTTCGAAACAAAAAGCCATACACCTACACAGAGTAGGGTGGGACAAAATGATCGTTTTTTCAGCACAGCACTTTTTTGGCTCCATTTGAGGTCACAAACAACTGCAAAATTTGGGGTCGATTGGTTTTGACCCGGTGTAGCGCATGGCGTTTGAAATTTGTATGGAAATTAGTATGGGAAAACCTACTTCTTTGCATTTTTAATTTTACAGACTACAATACTTCCTGCTCAACTATCTACACCCATGAAATTGAGCTAAGGCTTTTGAATACTTCATCCAAACATACCAGTGTGGTAAATCTAAAATATATGATGTTATTTTGGTATGCTATATGAAATATCATTGTTACACCTGCAGTGTTGGCAAAAAAAAAAGATTTTTGGCATTTAATTCGATCTATCGAACTTTGAACAGCTATACCTTGTTTTAGAGACATTCTAACACCATGCATCTTTCGGCAAAGTTGTTCAGCATATCCTGGACTAAACTTCTATCTAATTGTTGGAATACTGCAGGAAGAATTGTGATCTGTAAAATTAAAAATGCAAAAAAGTAGGTTTTCCCATACTAATTTCCATACAAATTTCAAACGCAATGCGCTACGCGTCAAAACCAATCAACCCGAAATTTTGCACAGTTGTTTGGGACCCCAAATGTAACCAAAAAAGTTCTGTGCTGGGTTGATGAGGTTATGATTACGTTTTTCCATATAACAATGCCCCACCCTAATACAGAGTCTTCCTTTTGCAATAAATGCATGCATATTCACTCAGCGAATCGTTAGAGCTCTGAAAATGATAAATACTCGCGATGCATCGGTGCAAATTTCGGTATTATTGGTTTATGATAGGTTTCACAATTACGCCAACAATCAATAAAAAATCTTAATTATAAAAAAAATGATTTCTAAAAACGTTGATATTCGGGACACCTGATGCTCTTTAAACTGCTATTGAGAAAATCCGGTTTGACTTGATCGTGTAGAGCGGAAGATTTTTTTAAATAAGATCTACATCTAAATGGTAACACGTAGAACCAAAAGGCAAACGATCACCAATACGGTGACACTATTATTTACTCGACGTGTAAAGGCTCAAAATATGTAAGACGATACAAAAGTTTAAGTGTCAATCAATGACGCATTCCATCTGAGACGATACAATTTTGAAATAAGTATCACTTTTAAAAAATGAAATGAAATTTTTTTACAAGCTACATATCGTCCTCATCGGTAGCAAGTTTAGTTTCATTCATTCTCACCAATCGACAAATGACACTCACACATTCATACTAATGCTGCTCATTAATGTGATGCGGTGAAACTAAACACAAATATGTTTCAAACTTCTAATCCTATGAACAATACCTACAAACCGTAACTAGATACTTAGCTTAATCGGATGTCATTTGAAAACACTATCTAGTGCGATGCGGTTGATGCTGCATTCTGCTAGTTTTCAACAAATATTCCAAGTTCACTGTAAAATCACGCCCGATGCCCTTTCCACTTTGCAACTCCTCCTCGAACTTTTTTTTAACCTTTTTTTACACAAAATAGCAAATAAAAATTATTTAATAAAACTGCATTATCACGACCACACCTTCCATTGAACTACCTTGATCCCTATCCTTTAGAAGTAGGGGAACCCGGGGCTAGTTGGCTGTTGGGGTATGTTGGCGGAATCCTCTTTTCTCCGTTTCTAATAGACATAAAGCGCTGTCTCTCGTTGTGAACCTCAAGTAATGTGAAACGCATTATCCAATGTGTTTTTGTTGCAAAACAATTTGGTTAGTAGAAGCTGTGTGCGATATTGTAATTTTGAGCATACTTTGAAAATTTTCATAATTTTAAACATGTTGCGGTATTTAAGGTGGTTCGTATTCCTCTATTCCTCGAACGATTATATTTTTCGATAGTGCGTGAAAAGAGTTTTCAGTCTCCGTATAGATATTACACCAATCTATAGACAAAAGTAATTTTTAAATCCTTTTTCATAGAACATGTGCTGGGGTAAGTTGGTGATGACGTACATGGGGCAAGTTGGCGGTACTATTTTCAGTGCAAAAATAGTCATCAAATATTTTCATTTCTGGAATTCACTGCAAAGTAAGATAAACTTTTTCTTGTGTTTCTCGTCAATGCAGCGGACAATAGTTTCGGACAATCGCCTGAATAACTTCGAAAATTTGCTTTTGATTATGGAGTATACGTCGAAGTCAAAATGATGGGGTATTGAGACTGATATATAATAAAAAGTGTCGAATATTATACAGTTTTATTGAAAAGACAATCGCCACATTTCATAAGGACCACTGATGTAATCGGATTTCCATTTAATTGCTTATTTTCTGGCATTTCGCCAACTTACCCCATACATACCGCCAACATACCCCGGGGCTGTGGTAAGTCGGCGGCTGATCAATCATTTTCATAAAATTCAGATATGTTGCCAACAGTCTGCCCTTTCGTGTAACGTGTTCTATTTTGCAAGATCTACCAAAATCAAAGCGGTAAAAAATTAAAACACCGCCAACTAGCCCCGGTCTCCCCTAATAACTGTCAAAAACGGTTACCTACGTGGCTAAATTTACTCTCCAAGAAGAACTATAGTGTCAAAGGAGGACGTGATGTAAATCTTTTTTAGAAAATTAAATAAAAATCATTCTGAAGCTTTAGAGAAGCCCAAGATAAGTAGAGAGAAATAGCTTATGGAGGAAAACCCTAAAGTACATTTAAAACTAGTGTAACCAAAAGCCTTTATTTTCAAAAAATTGTAAATATCTGCAACCAAACTAAAAAATCTGTAAATATCTGCAACCAAACTAAAAAATCTGCAAGTATCTGCGTCATCAAAAAAATCTGCAGCTAGAATTAAGTCTGCCATTACGAATTTGCAAACATGTCTGCAAATCTGGCATCTCTGATGCAGGGCAAATTTTTTGAAACCCTCTAAGAACGGTTGGTTTCAAAATTGTCCAATAAAGGACGTTCGTTGGACGAATTTGGACAACGTCCAAATAAACGTTCAACAAACGTCCATCGTTGGACCCGTGTTGAACGATTTTGAAACAATTTTTTGGACGTCTCAGTGGGAAGGTTTTGGCATCTTACACGCAGCGCAAAATACATTACACGCAACGCAAAATACATTATGAATTTCTATTTTGATGGAATGAAATGTATTTAATTTCGCTAATGTTTAGAAATGCATCACAAGTGATCTAGGGTTGAACATATATTTTGTTATATTACTAATGGTATTTAAAACTGGACTCCATAAAAGTGCGATTTTTCTTATAAAAGTGCGCATTTTCATTAAATCGTTTTCATGTATGAGGCGCACTTATTCCTCGTTGGATAATACATAAGTGCGTAATAGACACCAAGACAATTCAATGTAAAATCGCAGTTTTATTTGTGTTTCCGCACTTTTAGTCGCACTTATTATGTGAACAATGCGCTATAGATGAGCTTTATCGGTTTATAAAATAAAAGGAGAATTTTAATCTTCATTTTATGACCCAATTTACCGAACATTCTGAAATTATTAGTAGGTGTCCCTTATTACACGCTTCTTTCAATTTTATTTGAATGACCAATTCAATTTTTTCCGACCGATGTATTGGGCAAAAAATAAGTTGTGTTTGGGTAATGGGTTAATATAGAGCGCGAAATAAGTACAGTCATGATTCTCTGGTTGGGCCACAGCCTCTGCCCAACTAACGAATTTGATTCGCAAGTTGGACCGAAAATGCATCTGTTCACATCTTTAATTATTATCAGTTTGCTTATCAAAGTGAATGTGACATAAGATTTTGACATTCAGGTACTTTATAGTTGGACAATGGTCCAACTAGCGGAGGTCCAACTAAAAGCGGTCCAGTTAAAAAGTGACCAACCAGTGAATCATGACTGTGTACCGTACACTATCAATATCCCTAAGGGGGGAGGTGGGAAAAGGTTTCAGAAAAAACACTTTGTTGAGGCAGGATCGTGATTTCCGGCGGTTCAAGCTTTCGGGACTCGCACACGGACGACTCGTGGAGGCACAATCGAAAAACGGGACGCCGATGGAATAGGGCTCACGAGGAATAACTACGCACTACTAGCACAGCGAAAAACTTTTATTGACGATCTGTTCCTCTCGACGGTTTAATTGGGAAAGAGAGTTTTTATTACTACTATAGCTACAATTTAAACCTACGTTGCTTGAATTCAATTTTCTTACACTCTAATTTTGTGGCAAGTCCACTGACAGCACTGACAGCATTCGGTGTAACCTTTTCTACCGACAGTGTTGAGAACTGTCACACTTCTTTGCGATTTTTTTAGAAATTTGCGTGAAGCGAATTGATCAAAGCTTTTTACATTATAATCTATCATTTCAATAACATTCTGTAATTTTTCTATGCAAAAATAACGACTGACGAAGCTTTTCATAGAATGTCTCTGGAAAAAAACATAATGTCTGCTTAATGACTACTAAACCGATTTCTTTCAAACTTTCATACACATTTGTGATATCCATATTGTTTAAAATGATGATTATTGGTATTAGGAAGTGAATTTTTATTATAACGTAATAGTCTTAAGAACTTTTCTAACATGTTATGTAAAAAAGAAACCCCGGCGTAAACAAACTTTTGCAAATGCCGTGTCACATAAACGTTTTATGAAAAAAAAATAGATCTCAACCTCCACGATTTTTCTATTATTCGCCTGGATCGAGAAACTCCCTACGACGAACTGCTTTAGGGATCTAAAAGTGGTTCCTTCTACAACCTTCTCTCGACAACAGGTATTGAAATTGTCGCATTTCTGGTAAAAATCAATGGCTAATACCTTTGCATGGCTTACAGCTATATTACAACTAAAACCGGCACAATTACCAACGGCTCAAAGCCAGCGTACTTTCGTAACATTATTGAAAGATATGCGAAATAAATTAGAACATCGCAAAGTCTTATCGTATGGAATCGATTCTTTCGATTGTGCATCGACCTTACTACGACGTTTTAGATCTTGGCTTAAAATCATGGCATCGTAGCAGATACCTGGGCCGAACCAACAAGTAACACTTATGGACCTTAAAATAAATGCTATATTACTTGTAGGTAGTTTGGTAGAAATCGGTTCATAAAATCTATCGTTAATGGGATCCCGTTTTTCATAAAATGAAAACTAACATTCATATTTGAACGCAAATTAGTTTACGGCCTTACTAACGTGATAATAGATCTTGTATTGACCTATCCATTTGTATGCATTTTTCTGATTTTCCGTCAACTTTCATAGAGGCCGTAACGATACACTCAAAGCTCTCTGTTGCCTTCATTCCCCCATTGACAATGTGCGTCAACTGACATTTCATGCCGCAGAAGCTTTCACTCTATAAGACTTTCATTATGGAATCATAAAACGCCTGCGTGTATGCAGCCTTATGAGCACAACAAACCACATTTGGGGGTGTGTTCCAAGGCGACCAATCGGGGCAATTGTTTACATTCTCTTGGTAGAGCGAATGGTGCAATACTCTCTATTTAAAAAAAAGAATTTAAAAATGCCGGGAAATACAAACGGGTCGCCAGCCAATTACATGTGCAATATTATTTTTGCGCAAGACAGGTTGATGAGTGAATGGTTATGATGATGGTCGGGAAAGTTATTAATCAGTTAAGTTTTACTCCTTATGGGAAACGGACGTACATTTTCGACAATAACGAGAGCTCAATAACCGGCTAGTATGATGCTTACGGATAATAATAGTAGTGCTATATACAACTTTGAAGAAAAAACCGATGATAGGACAATCGTGGGCAATAAACCATCCTCGCCAAGAACATTTTTCGAGCGGATATATGGTCATTTAGAAAAAGATAATTCTGGAAGTTTAAAAAACCAAGAGAATAATACAAAAAATGAAAGTGTAGTGACCCAACTGAACAAATTTTGCCGATCACCTTCAGAAAGTTCGGCAAGCACCAGCCCATCATCGCCTACTTTAGATATTGAAGAAACGGAAGAACGTACGACCTGTTATGGTGAAGCAATTTGTACGAGAGGGTACGACCAGCGAACTTATGGATATAGTGCTCCACAAGTGCAGATTCCCTTCAGTCACCAGAGAGTCGTTGGTACACCACCGCTTGCATCTCTGGCGGACAGGTATGGATCGTTTCGACCGGTTTTCGGATTCGGACAAGATACAACCCATCTACCGGCAGGATTGTCGGCGTTTTGTAAGTTAACTTTTTATGTTCATCATTATATGTTATGGAAAGAATAATTGCATATTATACACACCAATCGAGACTCAAATAGCATAAATTATGTGTGCAGTAGCTGCGGCGGGCATAGCCTAGTTGGTACATCAGGAGCGGATCCAGAAAGAAATTTCGGGAGGGGTCCGAAATTTCGATTTTAAAATGAACATTGTACAATTCGTAATATGTAATAATCTTATTTATTGAATATCAGTTTTGTTGGTCAACTTTGGTTTGGGATGATTTTTAGTTTGAAACTAATATAATATTGAAACACATTTAAAATTTTTCAACAAGTAAAATAATTTTGGAGGGGGTTCGGACCCCCAGGACCCTCCCCCTGGATCCGCCACTGTGGTACATCGATTGCCTTGCACGCAGCTCACCTGGGTTCGATTCCCAACCCAGGGTATAAGGTTAGAGATTTTTCCAAAGAGATTTGTTAAACTTGAAAAATGAGGCATGGTTGAAATCTCTACAATGAAAAACAGTAAAAACTAAAAGTTCAAATTGGTAAAATTGTATATAAATTGAACACCCTACCTCAAATGATCAAACTAAGAGATTGGCAAAAGAATTTTATTTTAGGTTTGACAAATTGTGTTAGTAAAAATACTAAATATGGAAAAATTCAAAAAAGAGTTTTTCGCGGTATTCATTTTCTAATTTACATATCTTTCTTGAAAAAGATTTATTTTTCACTGTGTATTTTTCGGAAATGCAACACTAGTATCAACAGCTTTGCGAAGAACAGCGCATCAATCGTTTTGATAATTAATTTATAATCAAATCTTTTTCTCGCGAGGATATGCACCACACAGAAAACCGCGTTATTTAAAAAGCTGAAAGTCAAATATCCGAGTCTTGCTCTTGATTAGATAGAAGGATATTTTCTTCCGTGAAATTTTAGCACTACTCAAACAACAAAATATTGCTGAAATTAAAAACTTTTTCCATCGCATCCCTTGAATACCCTTGTAACTTATTTTATTCTAAGTTTGAGTATTGAAAAATGGTAACTTGAACTTGGTAGCTTTACTACGAGTTGTATGTCACGTCTATGCGAATGAATCATAACAGTAGTGAATGTAGAATGCTTGGAAAACTGCTCTTACTAATTAGAATGACATTAAAGGTGGTTATGCTGCTCGAAAAAATTACTTGAGAATACCAGACCATAAAATAAGCATGCCATCCTTGCATTATAGACCAATTTTAGTTACTGCATTATACAAACAGAACTCAATCCCCAATCATTGGTCATGCTACAGTATCCAGCATTTTACGTGCCATAATGGAGTTCTAAATTGTTCAATTCGTAACACGTTTAATGGCCCTTTTTTGACAATAATCGTTTAGGTCAACCGCCCAGTGAGATTAGGTCATCCTACGTTAGTCCAATGCGTTGGATGTTTATTCAATGAACGCCCGACATCTTCAATTGGGCGTTGCTGTCAAGCTGGCGTAAACGATTATTGTCAAAAAAGGGCAATCAAACGTATTACAAACTGAACAATTTAGACTGCCATTGTGGCACGTAAAAAGCTGAATAATCAGCTGGCTTGTAAAAGTATCAGTTGGTTTTGGTTGCTTAGCCTTTATCCAACAAGGTGCATTTTAAACCATGATAAGCCTGGCGGGCCCATTCGAATCTCTCCATAATCGAGTAGCCCATGACATCTTCAAAAACTTTGCCGGAAACACGATCCATCTAAGTTATTAGCCTTTTGAGATATATCATAATCTACCATGTGCTGAAGGCTTGTACGCTCACTAGCGCCGCATAGTGAGAGTATTCAAAAGTATGTCATCATTGGGTAGTACTTGACCTCTGCATAAGACAGTACCACTCTAAATCATCGCGATCTTGAGATGTAGAATGATTTTAACATGTGTTGAATATTTACATTGGTGCTAGTGGTGGGACAGTTCCGAGTTGTACCTACTTTCCACCATCCAGATACTCTGAACTTCTTTTATAAATTCTCCGAAGACACCACCTTTCAGTATAATCAGGGTCTCGATATATTTGAAATTGAACCCATTCAATGATAGTCGTAATTACGATGACAGGTTTGATTTACACTTTCTTTCTTCATAGCATCCCCGGCGACATAATTCTCAAATAATTGGGTATCCTATGACCCTCAGGTGTAGATGTCACAATTGAACAATATTTCCTCAAATGTTTATGGCAAAATACTAAAAATTGGGCGAGCGACAGTGAATCTTCAGGAGGCTCCTCGTAAAATTGCAGTTAAATTCTATAACATAGCACCACTTGGACACAATTCTGCACAGATCTTCTCCAGTGGTACCAAATTGAAAAAAGGCATTCAAAAGTCTTTCCTGAGTTTCACAGATATTTTCATGTTTCGATGTCTTCAGGAAAGTTTCCTAGCATTGCATCCTGTATCTTATAGGATAGGTGCTTTAATTTTTGTTAAGGTGCAACTGCCATTTAATTTTTTTTTCTTAGCATTTTTTTTGCTCGGAATCTTGTTGAACAAGTTATTTTGAACAACTTTGGTGAACAAATCATAACATTTTTTTTGCTCGGAATCTTGTAGAACAATTTATTTTGAACAACTTTGGTGAACATATCTCGACAAACATATGATTACGGCCTAAAAGCCAACTGTCAAAATCCACTTTGAATGGAAATTCCAGACAAACCGTTACTAGTCGAACACAGTTCACAACAGTTTATGAAAGAGAAAACTTTTCTCTTTCATTTACTACCCACATCTGTGATTGGCGTGTAACGGTTTGTCCAGAATTTCCATTCAAAGTGGATTTTGACAGTTGGCTTTTAGGCCGTAATCATACACTCAAAAAAAAGTAAACGTTATGCCTATTGATTTTACACATAGATTTTTGCAATTAAAGGAGGCATATAGACACTATTTGCTGGCACATAATCCTAATGTGTGTATTTACAAGAAATATTAATCTTACATTCACATTTCATAACTATTAGGCACATAAAACCCCATTCTATAATAATATGCACATATAACTTATGTGTGTGCATACATAGTTTATACAGTTGACACATAGAAAGTATGTGTGCGCGTGATAACAATAGCATTTCTTCTTCATATGAATTTTAAGCGGTTTGAAGCAAATAGAATTAACGTTTGGATTTTTTTCAGTGTATGTTTGTCGAGATATCCACTATCTTTATATTTTTCTCTAAGAGATATTTACGTTGCACCTTAAAATCAGTTTTCTTCTAAACCTCAGTTTTTTCTTCTAAACCTCAGTTTTTTCTTCTAAACCTCAGTTTTTTCTATTTTGGTACATACTAGAAAGTTTTAGATATTGTCAAAACACATAACAAGACTCCAATGATGCTGTCATGCTGTGCTTCGGGATATCAATCGATTTTTCTCTAAAAATAGCTCTTTTTTATCATAAAATTTCTCAACATTGCGAAATCTTGTGAACCAAAGCTTAGCATGGTTAGATTCGTCAGGCAGTGTAGTATATGTAATCGAAGTATAACAATCCGAACTTTTGGGTTTTTTATTTTTCACCCATTTATTATACTGTATAATGTATGGATATTTCGCTGTATCTCTAGAACGCTCATTAGTAAATCAACAGGTTCATTAAAACCCGTATCAAATATATTAGAATATAAAAATCGGAAATAAACTTCAAGCGTAAAAATCGAACAGAGATCCTTCAGCATAAGAATCGCTTAAAAAGTTCTCACCCGTTAAACCTAATGATAAAAACCGTTTAAAAATAAATAAATCATATGCAGGAGCATCCGTATATCGTGATATTCAAGATTAAAAGTCGGTTAAAAAAAACTTCTTTATTACAATCGGATATATTTTTTCCGGTTTTAATATTGAAGTTTCTGTTATCCGACTCTTACGAAGAAGAGTCCCAGTCCGTTTTTTATGCTTGAAATTTATATCCGGTTTTTATATTTCAACATATTTGAAACGGGTTTTATAAAGCATGATCTGTCCTTGCGACTTTTATTTTCGGACGCTCAAATTAGACAAGTATAAACTCTTTCATTCTTTTTGTAACTTGTCGAGGTATTAATTACCAAAATTGACTTACATTCACCGTTTAGCGCTTTGTTTTAACAAAGCATGATGTACACCACTGTTCTGAGCTTTTCTCATTAAGCTGTAAATTTTTCGCGTTTGTAAACCGTTTTGAAGATGTATACATATAGGTGTGAAATTCCAACGCTCGCTGTGGGGGATAAGCAGGACAAGATGTCTTCCAGAATTGTTGCTGAACGGAAATTCGGCTATTCATCGTCACAGTTGCTAGGAAGGTTGCAACAAAAGAACGAAGCTTTTCCCTCTGGTCAACAGTTAATGGCCGCTGCAGGTGCTGCCAATATTAACGCCAGAAGAACTCGTTTGTGACAAACAAATTCAGTTAAAATTATTGATCGTCTCACTAGACCCGGAGGTGGCAACCCTAAATACCGGAATGTTCAGGCACCCAAACGAAATAGCAATGTCAATGCTTAGTTCTTCTATTTCAATCCGGCGTGCAATCACTAGCTTAGACCATGATTTGTCCAAGCTAATAACCTTAAATAAAGCTCGACTATCGGAGCAGAAGTACATAACTTTAGCGAAAAAGCTTTGTTGGAGGATCAATTGTACCCCGCACATAATCGCGTACATTTATGCTTGGAATACAATGCGGTATCTACGTAGCTAGTAATACTGTTCCAATTTCATTTCACGACAGTAGACACCAGCACGTCCCTCGACCAGAAAGCCGGCATTGTAACAGGCCACTTGCGTTTGTTGCTTTCTCTCCCTATAGCCAAACAACCACTCCTCTCGAGAGAGAATCTTCACATGGGATATCCTGTAAGGAACTACATGTCACTGAAATATCGCTGAGAACAAGCATTTCTTCACCCCATGTCACTATTTGTGATCACAGTCGTGTATGACTGGCAGCAAGATCAACACCAGTAATCCGCAGTCAGTATGTACACGATAGTGTTTTTTGTTTAAGGTGTATATGTAATGGTTTGATATTTAGAAGGACCGAAGTTATTATAAAAGCACTAGATATCCGTATGACAATATTGGACGTACAATTGTCGTGCAACTCCAATAGATGTTTTTGGGTTTGAGACCCCACACAGTAGCACACAGTAGCTCAAAATCTCGATCTGCACACAGTAGCTCAAAATCAAAAAAATGCAAGGGACGAGCCCTGGTTGTTATTCGCTTCTTCGAGAACAGTACCATTGAAGTTTTGTTTGGATTAACTGATAATTTAATTTTTCGACACCACTGTTCGACAGTTTTTCATGCTTGTTGCATTAAGCCAAAAATTGTTCCGATGCAAAGTCCAGTAATTAGTATTTGGTAAACGTCAGCAAACCAGTAGGATGTAAATCCAAGCTCATTGAGTTTCCTCAACAAGCCGTCGGCAACCAAACCACCCTGAGGACAGCCGCGATTATTCATTTTCCTTATCTCTATCTGTCTCAGTGACGAGCAAAGAATGTGGTTACTAAGCATTGCGTTCATCCAACCCGAGATACAGGCAGATACCCCATGACCGCGCATCGCTTCTAGAATAGACTGAAAGGACACATTGTCAAAAGCATATTCAATATCTCGGAATACACCCAAGCTAGATTGCTGGAGCGAGAAGGTATTTTCATATTTAACTAATTTAACGCTCCTGATGTGATGATTCCAAAGGTTTTAAAAGAAATAAACTTACGCTGATAGGCCTAAACTCTTGGCTTTTTTCTCTTCTAACATATTTGACACGGATCAATGCGTTAGTACAACTGAGCGGTGGATCTTTCGTATTTTTACAAGGTGTAAAAATATAACGTTGTCCGTCGGGTCTTGTTGACACAGCTTGCTGCTGCGTGTTGAGATCCTCTTCCTTGGAGGTGAAACAATAGGTGTGTTGTCTGCCGCACCTTGGAGGTCATTAGGTCCGTCTTTTCTCGCATTTTCGTTCACGTCGTCATCGGTACTGCATTCATGATGCTCACGGTCGGATGTTTTTATTTGTTGTTTGTGCTTACGGGACGCTGTTATAAATCCTTCTTCATCGATATTTAATTCCGTATTGGTGGTATTGGTTTTTGGTTTGGAAAAATTTGGTGTAACCGTTGTTACTTCGATGTTGGTAATGACTGTTGGTTTAGCGGCCCGATCGTTGTTGAGCTGTTGTTCGTTACTGCCCGGTCCGCAGTCGTTGATTTACCAACCGGTTGTGGTTTAGCATACGACGACTGTATATAGGCTTTGGTCGTAGTAGGTGGAATTTCCTTAGCAGTCTCTGTGCAAGGTTTTCCGTGGTGTAGCGGCTGATCACAAAATTGGCATGTAGGAATTTGCCCTGAGAACGTGACTTGTGTTCGTTGAAAATATTCAACACCTTGAGGTGATTTGCATGTGAAGATCAAGTAGGAGGGAATGAGTTTTGTCAGACGTCGGTTGGTGTAAAACCTAATTTTGAGGAATTTCTTCCCAGGACTTCGCAACGGTGTTCGTGTGGTGAGAATGCCACACGAACACCGTTGCGAAGTCCTGGGAAGAAGTTCCTCCAAATTAGGTTTTACACCAACCGACATAACCCTACAAAATGAGCTGGATGAACTTCGTTTGACAATTCTTGGTGGTTTGTTTACATGGAAGTTACATGAGTTCGAATGTAACAGATGAGCACCCGTTGCACTCGCACCCACGCAACTGACAAGGTAAACAAACCACCGAGAATTGTCAAACATGAACTTTATTCATCATGAGTTCATTCGTGTGGCCATCTTGTAGAACTTAATATCTTCCTTAACACTATTTGCCTCTCTGTACTTTGACATGAGTTGTTTGATAGTAGAGAACTAGTACGTGGTGCCAGGTCATGTAACTTTATTTCCATACTGTCAACATCTATATACGTTGGGATACTGTATAAAATGTCATCACCTTCGACGACGACGTGTTTCTGCGAAGCGGATTATTCTGCTTGACTAATGTTTTTGAACATAATCAGTACCGCATGACCGCACCGCATTAACTTATGCTACGTTGAGCTTCATGTTCACCTGCAACATTTGCCCCACTTCACGAATTGATGGTCTTACCGGACATTTCGAGTAGTCAACAGCAACACAGTTTGCTCGCAACGGGATATAAACTTGCTTTGCATTGTCAATAATTGTTGGTATTGTTGGTATCAATAGTTGTTCTTCGGCAGTCTAACTTCGAAATTTGTATTTTAGTAACTTTTACATATTGTAACCGTAATTGATCAACTCGATATGTTCTACATGTTTGTAGGTACGTGAAAAATATAACATTTTGTTAATAGCTAATAATGTATATAAATTAAAAATAATATAACCACATTTTATGTTATAAACCGCCGTACATGAATAATCACCCAAACAATGTGTCCCACTATATCATGTTTCTATGTAATATTAAATTTATTCTTGGAATAATAGAGTATCAGAAAAGCCAAAGTTTGACTGCTCGAAACTGCCCATAAAAACCATCTTTGATGAAAATAGTGCAAATTTATATGAAAAATAATTTTTGAAGTCAAAATATTGATTTTACGTTATTAGTTCCTTGAACGAAAAGTTGTATTTTAGTGATACCTGCAAGTTTGTCGAACATATTAAATTAATCAATTAAGGTTTTTAACATGGAAAACTCGAAAACAGATTTTTAGGTCATATTTACAAAAAAACAACAATTTTGCTTCAAAAATTAGGTCTGATGCTTGCAGTATCTTAGATGAAGTTATTCAAAACATAATAATCTACAACTTCACCGAAGAAATCTACTCTCTAAAAAATTTTTGAACCGATTTTTTTTGCTCGGGTACTTTACTTTAGTCTAACCAAAAAATTTTCAATTTATTATTACCTTTTTGAGCGAAAAATATCAAGAAAGTTTGAATTTACGTAAAGGCATAAAGCAATGATTTCATTATATCAAACTTGTGGTTTTTTGGTAGTACATTTTTCAGTGAAATACACAAGCACAAGTTTATAAAAATATATTGATAATTGGCGGAATCATGGCTTTTTCCCCGAAACCCTTTTGTATTTAAGAGGTTTGCGGTGATCACGATTGAAGACCATAGATAAACTAAAATCCAAAAACTCAAAAAAATCCGTTAGTATGAGTATTCCTCGTACCTTAACGACTAGTTGGATAAATAATAATTTTTTCCTGCATTCGGAAATGTTTTTCCTAAAAAATCGCGGTTTTAAGCTCTAAAAATAGAATTAAAAAATTCTCATCTACAAAACAAAAATTTATGCATAAAAAGGAATCGTTAAGGTACGAGAAAAATTCATTACGATCAATTAAAGAAAGAAGAAAATCGGTTGAGTGATATTTCGGCAATCGCGATCATCAAAACCATTTTTGGAAAACGACATTTTGAGATAATCGAGTTTAAAATTTCAGGATACCACTGCTTTTGGTAGACGAAGCAGGATAGGAAGCGCTGTGACTTTCGATCTATTTCTCGGATCTATATAAAAATTTGGGAAAATATTCTCAAGAAGTTGTACTTTCAGATAAAGTAATAAAAAATTTCGATTCTTTGAAAAATAAAAAGGTATGTAACCCCTTAAGTTGCAGAATAATATTGTGAACATATTCTACGAAGAAATTCTGGCTCTAAAATGCTCTAAAATGACATCTTAGGCCTCAAATAGGTTTTGTCCCACCTTTTTGCCTTTCTCAATAGAAAATTATTGCAATTGCTCTGAAAACTGACTTTTTAACGGAGGCCCGGAGAGCCGAGTGACATATATCATTCGATTCAGTTCGTCGAGTTCGGTAAATGTCTGTGCGTGTGTATGTATGTATGTATGTGTGTGCATGTATGTGCGTGTGTGTCACTCATTTTTCTCAGAGATGGCGGAACCGATTTTGACAAACTTAGTCTCAAATGAAAGGTACAACGTTCTCATAGGCTGCTATTGACTTTCTAATGGATCCGACTTCCGGTTCCGGAATTACAGGGTGATGAGTACGATCGCGCAGAAAATGTCGATTTTAATAAATTCTGCAATGAATGTATAAAAGTGAAAATTTTTCCAAAATATGACCACAACTACTTCGATTTGTAGTATTAGGTCACTAACAGCCATTCAAAGTCCTTTGGCCACAATGGCCACCATCATCGGTTCCGGAAGCCCCGACGGAAGTATCCAAGTTCAGAATAAAAGTCACATCGGTTTCTCGGAGATGGCTAGACCGATTCAACCAAACTTAGTTTCAAATGAAAGGTGTTGCGCCCCCATAAATGGCTATTAAATTTCATCCCGATCCGATTTCCGGTTCCGGAGTTACAGGTTGTGGTGTGCGATCTCATAGCAAATTACGATTCAAACCGATACTCCTATGAGAGCCAAAAAGCTAAAAATTTCGCTAAAATGTATCTCAAACAACCCAAGGCCGGCGGATAGCGTGGGTAGTATGGATAGTACTACCCACTCGAAAATAATCGAGTGGGTATTTACCCACTCGAAATTTTGGACATTTTCATAAATTTGAAATCTGCCACACATTTGAAAATATCGATGCACAACAACTTCATTTACACAAACACACTGCAAGTGATTTAATGTAAATGTAATGCAAGCGTGTGTATTGCGAAAATGAGACAAATCCCTATTCTATTACCCTCACCCTATGCTTACTACCCACTCGTGATAAAAGTGAAACGCCGACCCTGAAACATTTGCATTTTAAATTTGCAGTTCTAGGTCACTGACGGCTAACCAAACTTTCGTTGACTACATTGACCACCATAGACGGTTCCGGAAGTGCCCGGGAAAAGCGACTTTTCTTTCAAAACTAGCAAACTCATATCAGTTTCTAGGCAATTGTTGGGCCGATTTTCACAAACTCAGTCTCAAATTATAGCTATATTATCCCCAGAGATGTCTATAAAATTTCACACGGGTCGCTTATTCGGTTCCGGAAATATAGACTGAACCGTCCGGTCACATATGAAATTCCCATATAAGCCGGAACTCAAAATACTTTTCAAAGGGAGGACCCCAAGAAATTTCAGAAATCGAATTCATATTTTTGATGCCAAACATCTTTAAAATGCATGAAACGTCGAGATTTTATGTTACCTCGAAAAACATTTTTTTATTAAAATTCACTTTTAGGAACTTGCCGATTTCACAACTTTTTGCAGTTCAATATTACCGTGGCTGTTTTTTCTTTTACAAAATTTCAGAACTCGAATAATGATTTCTTTTCTAGTATCTGTCATGTATAATAAAAATGTAATATGTACATTTGAAAGCTTTTAATGATTATAAACAACGCAAAAATTCTCGTGTTCATGATTGAGAAAGGAACAATTGCACTGCTAGGTGGATTAAAACAGGTTTTTGGATTGGTTCCACTGTGCAGTGCCTTCAGACAATTCAGATCGTTGAAGTCCTTTGCAATCTTGGAAATAAATCGCAACTGACGTATTGCTTTTGAAATAATCAGCAAGCGTTGCAAATCAAACATCAGTTTCGCATCCAATTGTACTCTTAAATCCTATAATCGAACTGCACCGGGTATTAGGGTTGTGGTACCTGTAATACCGGTACCGAAAATCCCGGGAATACCGACCCAGTTTTGGTACCGTAATACCGGTACTGAACAAAAGCCAGTACCGGTATTTTCGGTACCATACAATATTTTCATGAAAAATATGTGGACTCTCTAGGTGGACCTGTTTAAAAATGACTGCAAGATGACTTAATTATATTAAATATCTCCTAAATAAATCGTTGAGCTAACACCTTTGTGGGGAAATCAGGTGGGGCCATCATCATAATAGTTCTAGAAGTTAAACATTACTAGCTCCCGTTGTACTGAACGGTTTGTTTAAATTCCTGCACTATTTTGTCGAAATTAAATTTTAACGATCTTGTACTAAATTTCAAAATATTCACATCTAGCGTTAGAGACGTAAAATTTTTCTATGATTTTTCTATTAGCAACATTCTGATTGTTTTCCATTATTCACTGGGTGGCGCCTGATAAGACTATGGTCTATGTCATGTCTGTATTTGGTTTGCTCTTAAACCTTTATCTATAAAAGAACGAACAGCGATTTAGAAGCTAACAATTTTTAACTTGGTGAACTGCTTCAAATGTGGCAATTTGTTATTTCTTGTGATCGGAAAATTCAGCAAAACTCCATAGTTTACAGGAAAGTAAGGAGCCTAGGTATGCATTAGAGAATAGTAGGCAAACGACATAAAGGTCGAAACCAATATACAGAAAAGCAAGAGAGGAAATGCGAGCAACCTGCACGGATAAACTGCCATTCTCGCTTTGATTTACTATTGTTAATAAGGTTTCTTCCATATACCATCTGTTGAAGTCGACGAAAGTCGCACAGCGTAGCAGTTATTGATTTCAAAGTAGCCTAGATTTCGAAATAAAAGCAGATGCCGCATACGAAAAATATCTTCTGTGAAATGAGTTATGCCATTCCGAAGCAATTAAAAACAATAAACATGCTTTTTTGATCAGCACAAATTAATCATCTGAGAATAAGGTTCTCGGTTTGAGCATTCAATTTCACTTTGACACTTTTTCGATTTTTTTAAAAAAATACGAGTACCGGTACTTTACCGGTAGTACCGGTACTGAGAGCTTCAGTACCGTAGTACCGGTTCTCGCCAAAAAGGGTCGGTACTGCGGACCCTACCAGGTATATACGATGGAACTTTTTTGCCATGTTAATGACAAGCTTATTTCTGTCACACCACGTAAAGTTGCAGTAAATCTTGTAGGCGCCAACAGTCGTTCGTTTACAGAACGAACAACAAAGTACAGCTTTAAGTCGTCAGCATAGACTAGTTCGCAGCCGGCTCCCAGCAGCGATGCGGTGTCGTTGAAAAATAATACAAACAGCAGATGTCCCAAGTTACTCCCTTGTGGAACACCAGACTTGTTGGGAAATTGTGACGAAATGCAATTATCTAATTTTACTCGTAGTGAATCTAACCAAGAGACAAATTGTGAAGAAATTGCCAGATGAGACAGCTTGCACAAAAGTATTCTGTGGTCAATTTTATCGAACACTGCTTTCAGGTCAGCATAGATAACGTCCATCTGCGCTTTGGCCTCCATGCTAGCGACACACTTGGGCGTGAAACTCAACAAATTTGTTGTCACTGACATGAATCCGATCATATAGTTCTTCTCGCAGTCTAAAATAGCACCACTCATATTACTTACCACTTACTTAATATAAGACAGCGTAACCGATTTTAAAACCTGTTGAAATTTCACCAAATTTACAGAATGTAAATATTACAAGTTAAATTTTATTTCAGCGAAAATGAGTTAATCTGTTTTTCGAGGAAGAACTTATGCTTTTTATATATCAAAAAGTCTTATACTTCAGCGGTAGTCTTCTAAAAAGAAATGCTCGCACATCTGTCAACGAAGATCGATATCTATAGATAAATTGTAGCATTTAAGAAGTTATAAATATCCGAATGTTTACGAATACAGTATTAAACACACCATGAAGCACAAATAATTCTTCGCTGACAATGGTGAATTTACGCCAAACCCAACCTACCACATTTTTGCACCTTCATGGCTAAGAAACGCACATTTCAATTCTTCAAATATTTTCTTATCTTATCAATTGTCATTGCAATACATCTCATTTTAGAAACCTGAAATTAAAAAACGATTTGCTGATTTCATTTCTGTGCTGTGACGCTTTATCATATTCATCAAATGCCTTAATCTGTCTACACCTGTTCAACTATAAGAACCCAAGGGCCCGAGAGGTCTTAAGACGTCCCTGCGCCGAAGATGTCATTAGCTGAAACCTAACGATTACGGTGTAAAGAGTAATTGATAGCAAATTTTTGGCAAAAAACACTGTGTATTGGTACGAATGATACCATTCTGCCATTGCCACATGCCGGTACAGTAAACACTCCCGTTCACGCAAAATAAACAATAAACTGCTGAACCACAATCGCGGCGAACCCGTTTAGCAAATCTATTTGAGGTCCTCCCCTACTTATTTTATGTCAAGTGTAACTTGAGCCCTGTGTGCAAAGCTCCCTTCGTACAAGCGACTGCGTAGACTTGCCGACTGCATCCGTGTTTTACCGGTAGGTATGGTACGGAAAGAACGCATCAGTTGTTTACGTTGGATGCATAATGTCCGGAATTTCGCCCCAATTGGACGAAGCAATAATGGAATCGATATATGGTTTCACGGTTGCACGCTGGTAGCAGTTTCTTCAAAAGGATATCGATGACTTGTCAATGGTCGAAGGGTCGGGTTGGTTTGCAAAACTAATCACCGCTTGCCACTTGTAATACGTTAATAAGCCATAAAAATTACTGAACTGGCTGACTTTCTTCCTGTGGCGAAGACGGAAGAAAGCCGTACAGGAGATTGAAGATTTTCGTTAGACTTACCACTTTGTGCTTTGGTTGATGCAATTCATATGAGTGAAAAGAGAGGTAGACAAAATACGAAATTCAATACTGCTGCAAATATTGATTACAAGCAGATTTAAATTTGATTTAAATTGAAGAATATAGGGGGCTTTTCTGGGGGTGACAGTGTTTGAAAGAAACACTAATGACAGCGACACTACTGTAAATAGCTTCCAATAAGCGCAGCCGGAAAATGAGCCGGAATTCCGACGGGCTCTAGTTAGTATCCGGTTCTGGTAACACACTGGAATCGTTTGAGTCAGTGGAGCCGGAATACGAACTAGAGGAAGCCAGAACTCGGGTTCATTTTCGGGCTGGACTTACTTGGCTACGGCTGCTTGGTCCCGCTGCACACAGATGTAAGTGGGGTCGAATTTGGTGGACATACCAATGCAGCGATCGATTTGTTATTGTCCTGTAAGAATACCATTGTTCATCCAGTGGAATAGATAGAAATACAAAAGAAAAGCAAGAGGGGCAGCAGGGACACGAGTGCACCTATTCTTGAAGATTTGTTAACATTAAAAATAAATACGTAAATGAAGTTAGATCATAGCTGGAACATGTGTATAGTTTTCGCAATTTGAAAAGCCATCGCTAAATTCACGTGCTGCTGAAAATCAAACGTGTCTCAGACTGGTTAGCTTCCAAGCATCTACGGATTGGTTTCGTGACATGCCATAGAATCTAAATGTAACCAATGAGTGTGCGTTGTTTTCGTTGGATGTTGTTTCACTATTCACTAATGTGCCTGTGGATTACGCAATAGAAAGTGTACGACTACGATGGGGTGAATTGGAGGAGCACACCAAGATACCTGAGAGCAGCTTCATTGCAATGCTTGAGTTGGTGTTAACATCAACTTTTTTCATGCATCAAGGTCGTTTCTTCAAGCAGAAATTTGGGTTACCAATGGGAGCTCCCTTATCGCCAGTTGTAGCAAACATAGTGTTGGAGAGGGTTGAGGGAAGTGCGCTGGAACAGTTGCATCAAGAAGGAATTGTACCAATTTTCTTTAGGCGGTATGTTGACTGTTTATCGAGTGAGCGAAGAGAACAAGTGGAGGGCATGCTGGAGGTGTTTAACTGTTTCCACCCACGACTGCAGTTCACCATAGAACTTGAGGAGGATGGTCAAATACGGTTTTTGGATACAATGGTGGATCCTCCGAAGGATTCAGAAGGCAGATATTTAGACTATAATTCCTCGAGTCCATTTAACCATAAGAAAAAATCAGCGATAGCATTAGTTGATAGGGCATTGAAACTAAGTGAAGTATATATCGTTCAAATGCTCTAGAAGTTGTGAAACAAATACTCACTAATAATAGTTACCCAGGTTCATTCTGCAACAAGATTATTAAAGAACGAACACACAAATTGTACAATACTCTTGAACCTATAAACACTGATGTGACAATGAAATTTGTTTCTACACCTTACATACCGGGTCTGGGGGAAAAAATAGCCCGGTATTTATCACAGCATAACATAAAACTTGCTTTTAAAACCATTGACAAAATTAAAGACACAGTACACAGTAAGCTTAAGGACAGAATAGAAAACCACCGTCGAACTAATGTTGTTTACGAAATACCATGCGGTGTCTGTACAGATAAGACATACATTGGACAAACAAGTCAATTTTTAAAAAAGCGTTTGGAACAACATAAGAACGATATAAAAAATAAAAGCGTAGGAAGTACGGGGCTAGCACAACATACAATCAATGAAGGCCACCTTTTTGATTTTAAAAATGCTAAAATATTGGACGCGGTGCCTAGGACCGATACCCGGTTGATAGTGGAAATGTTCCAAATAAAAATAAAAGGAGAGTCGAACACGTTCAATCTACAACGGAATTCTATTAAGTTTAGGTCTGCATACAACGGCTTAATAGAGAAGCTGAAGAGCACCGTGCGTCCGAAGAAAGCACCAACGGAAATGAGTGTACAAGACAAGACAGCAGTTGATAATGTGATTGTTCATTGTGTAGATGTTGTTAGCATGTAAGTGATGTTGTTTAAATTTGTGTTTAGTGTTAGATTTTAACAAATATTATATTTTAGTAAACCGCTGAGGATGACTGAAAATGTTAGTAGGTCGAAACGTCCGGTAAAATGCAGTTTGTTTTAATTTTCACCGAAAAAAAAAATCGATGACCGTCCATACCAGAATCTAAATGCGTGACCGGTCTTGAGACTGTTCATGAGAATAATTTACCTGTCGAATAGAAGGCAGAACCTGTCCAAAGTTGAGCATATTCTGTTGGTGCAATGCCAGATAAATGATATAATAAGTTCTTTGAAATCAACTGTTTTGATTTTTTTCAACTATTCTATTCTATTCTTACCCTTACACAGCCAGTAT
The DNA here is from genome assembly GCF_030247195.1 of Topomyia yanbarensis. Lineage (NCBI taxonomy): Eukaryota > Metazoa > Arthropoda > Insecta > Diptera > Culicidae > Topomyia > Topomyia yanbarensis. The sequence goes on from NC_080670.1 coordinate 62,349,509, forward strand.
TGAAAAGCATCCTGAAAAACACTACAGTTATTCTATAGTGTATTTCTTGTCAATATTAATATTTGAGGTATATTTTCATATGTCGCAAAAATTAAAACGGCTAGGCCTACTGTGCAGAGTTGTGTTTAAAGATGTTTCAAAATTAAACGGCAATCAAATTATTCAATTAATGAATAATTTGATTAACGAATCGTTTCGAATCTTAATGGAGGAAGAAACGAGGACTACTGTACCAACCGTTTCCGTTTGAAGGGGATATAATAAATCGTTGGGAGTGACTTTGCTAAGAAGGTTAATGTCACTCCTTTGGTCCTTTGGAATGGGACAGAGGTATTTACACCTTGCCCTGGCTAAAAAGCCTAGGATAAAGACCCTTTGCCCGCTTATTACTTTCATTACAAACATATGATTAGGTTTATGATTAGGAATCAACTGTCAAAATTCACTTCGGGGGACATTTACGGACGAACCGCCAATCACCGCCCAACACAATCGTTGACAGCAAACAAAAGAGAAAAGTTTTCCCTTTCGTTGACTGCTATGCATCGTGCTTGGGTAATGGCGGTACCATCAGAACTTCCCCTGAAAGTGAATTCCGACATCCGGCCTCTAAGCCCCAATCAGATATTTGTCAAGAATTGAGCTATTAAATTATTATTTTCATATTATTAATAAAACAAGAAAAAACTAATAACACGAAGAGAACGCCAGATAAAATAAAATAAACCCTACTTATAGCAAAGCCTCCCCTAGAGCTTCACGCGGTCCAAACGCAGACAATGACGCGACTACCGGAGGACCAAAAGTACCATTCAACGACTTAATTAAAATTTAAACGATCTCACCGGTATTTCCGTCCAGTCGTGCTGAAATACTCTGTTGCTGAACACATCAATCTGCAGACTTCGGGCCATTTTCTAACCATCCGTGGTAGCTCACTCAGCTTATATTGTATCAGTGACGTTCCTTGACTTAATCCGCTCTTCACTTCTGGAGGTACTTCGATGGCAGGACATGTTTAACTTTTGGCTGAAACCGGTTTCTGCTGTCGCGTACACCACTCCCGGCGATTTTTTCAAAAATCACGACAAATGGTTCCACACTGAGACTTGTACAACATTAAATATCCGACCTCTTAACGTATTTGCTCTAGAGCACTCTAGTTAGAGTGCGGCCAAGACGCGTTTGACGTATCCAAACGAGCAGAAATCTGACGTATTTCTATTGTGAATACGTCAAATTTCATGTTCGTTTGGATACGTCATGGCCTCTTGGCCACACTCTAACTAGAGTGCTCTAATTTGCTCCTGTTCGCAGAGCAAAAATGTGACGCAAGAAAATATTTATGTCCATCTTCCGTCGATGCCTACTTCGATATCCAACTGTTTTGATTTTTTTCAACTGTTTGAAAATAAATGATGGGAGTTGCGAGTTGCTAGAAGTTTAAAATCAATAGTTTTGTAATTTTAAACGCACATTGGGAAGTAAATGCATCAAAATGGAATAAAAACCTTCAACCTTTCGCAGATAAATGTTGGATGTTATACTAGGAATTGAAAATCAACAGTTTTGAGCTCAGTGCGGTATACTTTTCTCGGCAGTGCCAAGGTGCTTGCTAAAGCAGAGGCTATAGCGAAGCACTGAAAGTGTTTATTAGTAGCTAGTGTCAACCCGTCGCGCGTTGCTGCGACTTTCATTAACGAAATAGGAGGAAAACACAATTTGTCCCGAAGCGCCATCTGGCGGGCAAATAATCCCCAAACAAAAGCACACAAACACGCTCCATAACAAATGCCTGCTATGTATAAATTTTTCAGAGGAAGAAAATGCTCCCCCTGACTCGACTCCTTCTCCCAATGTCCCACCAAACTATACCCCCTCCCCGTTTGAAGATATACCAGGATGATTCAACTGGCCCTTGGGCGGTATACTTTCGACCCAAAAATAAACCGTTGAACAGTATTTCTATCACGCGGGAGTTGAGTATCGTGTCTACATTCCTGGTCGCGATGTGGAGATTGACGGTGCTGTAAGTGATGCAGGTCTAACTGTCGATGTTCGATGATGAATGATGGGTTTGCTGCTTTAAGGACCCTAACATTCAATCAGCTAAGATTTTGGAGTGCAACCAATTGAACTCAAAGTCCATCGAAGATGGGAAGTATTATCCATCAGGCTCGTTTCGCGTGACCTTCGCTGGATCTGTTCTTCCGAGCTATGTTAAAGTGGGAGGAGCTCGTCTACCTGTGCGTCTGTTTGTACCGCGGGTCATGAATTGTTCCAATTACCATGCGGATGATGCTTGCAAGGCCCGCTGAGAAGTGTGTTTACTGTTGGGAGAATCCAGATGTACTTTTGACATGCCCAACGTATAAACTTCGCGCGGATAAACTGAAGCGATCCGCCTAACATCGCTCCAGACGCTCATACGCAGTAATGCTTAATAGAGTTGCTCCACTTACCCTCGCAAACCCATACGATTTCTTACCAACTGACGATAACGCGTCTAACGATTCTTGCGAGAGGGATTTTTTGGCTCCGCTTGGAAACTCTAGGAAAAAACCTAATCCAAACTCACCCGAACTTCCTCGTAAGGGTCCTAGATTGACCCAAACCAGAGCACAAAATAAAAATAATTCATCAACTAGAAGTGATGCTACAAATCCGAAGATAATACCTCCTTGTTTTGGGAAATAGAGATACAAACAGGAGCACTCCCCAGGGCACCAAAAATCCAAACCCAACATACATTTCGTGGTTTTTTAAAGGTTTTAACAGTTCCTTTATTCAGATCTAGCTGAACATTGAAGGTATACGTGTAAGCATATATCGTTTATTCCACCCTTAAATATCCGGAATTTGGAAAATTTATTCAGCTTGTGTGATTAAGACACATTAGAGAACAATTCTTCAGCATGTATGCAGCCTGAAGAAAACCACAGTTCAGCTTTATCAATAAACCTTTTCGTTACCGCTATTCAGCGGAGCAAATTATCATAGAAAAATTATTAAAAAAAAGACATTTATTTCAACTTACACACTCTTTGGAAGCCATATACTTTTATTAGTGAATTAGAGAAAAATTGTTTTACCTTGTTGAATATCATATCACGATCCGAACCAGCAACATGTTGAATACTAAGCACTTACCTTACTGTCTGTACCAATCTTGCATACATCGAATGCTTCAGATTTCACTGATGTACCGAAAAGTCTAGGCTGCTGAATAGAGTCTGTACAATGACTACACTAGCCTTTTATAGATTTGAGTGAACCTAGTTGGCTTGGGTTCGAATCCCAACCTACGATATTTTTTATGCGATAATTTTTAGAACATTCGGAAATTTCAAATTAAACAATTTACTAATTTCAAAAACTGATGATTGTAGACGTTTTTGTATTCAAGATGAGGACTTACGGATGTCACAAAGCTTTTAGTCAAGTAAAAATGAGTGTCATATGAAAGTGGTGGTAACTGTGTGATGGATTGAAGCTATTTATAATTCTAAGGTGGCAATCTCCTTGATTTATTTACCATTCCCTGTCAAATGGTCCATGGTAACAATTCTGGTGTCAAAAATTTACAGCATCGTTTGAACAAAAATTTTCTCTTGTGTTCAGTACGTAAACAGACCATTTTGAATTAAAAGGTAAATTTGCATAAACAAGGGCGCGTATGATTTGGCAAGCTTTTACATTGAAAACTGTAAATCGTTGGTTTCACATGCTGAAAACTCAGTACATATAAATCAACAAAATAAATTTGCTATTGTTATTGCTTCTAAACCGTAATATATGAAAACATCTCGATTGGAATATACCGAAACATTTAGAAAATATACTGTTTTCTCGCTTGAAAGATTCACGAGTACAGTAGTCGCCAATGTAATAATCATATGTTATTGCAGGGACTTTATACTCCACAGATAGGCACTTACTTCGAAATAGAAATGGGCGATGCCGAAACGAATTTTTCAAAATCGATGCTATTAACTTAAAAAAATTGATCTGGTAAAATCGATTTTTGTTTCAAAATTGTCATTGAAAAAGATACGATTTTCTTACAATCGATCTTTTTGTCTCGAAAAATCGACAATTTTCCGAGATATCAGTATAAAACATTACTTATTACTCGACTGTGCGGGGATTTGGCTGGGTTCAACTAAGTGTGTATGTACATACAAGTCCTTGGTATGAATTATTTTTAGGTTTAGTAATGCATCGAACCAACTTGATAGCTTCTTTTTGTTAGCAAACATTTTTTCAGGACGAAATTGCACATTAACTGCATGAAATTGTAAAAAACACTGTATAAATGTTACAAGAGCAAACCGTTGAAGCAACAAATAGAATAAGAAAAGGGTTCTAAGTGAGAAGTATTTCACTTAAAAGTAAAAAATAAATAATGTGCGTGTATTGGGACTCGAACCCAGGTCGGTTACCATTCGTCATGGTTCGCTAATCGTGTCAATTTTTGGAGTAGGTACAATTACCTTTGTTAAACACACAATTCAGCTAAAAGTCAAATGTGGTATAAGGGCAAATGGATAGGTAGAAACAACCTTTTGAAGACATGTAGTGCAGCTTAATGATTAAAGGTAATAGTATTGGTAACAGCATCGTTTATTCAACTCGTAATTCAGTAATGTTTCAAAGATTTTCTTCCATTTAATTCCACTATGTTTTTATAGTTAGATGCACTTGCACTTCACTATTTAACAGATACCGGTATTTCGATTACTACTTGTAATCTTCTTCAGTGTTTGTATCAGTCTATAGACTGATACAAACACTGAAGAAGATTACAAGTAGTAATCGAAATACCGGTATCTGTTAAATAGTGAAGTGCAAGTGCATCTAACTATAAAAACATAGTGGAATTAAATGGAAGAAAATCTTTGAAACATTACGTACATTCCACTAAGACCTCCGTTCGCGTATATATTGTCGTAATTCAGTCTAATTAAGATGGTCGAATAAAAGCATTAATATAGCCGCTACTACATTTATTAGTAGTATAGTTCAGCCTAGTTTGAACTGGCGAATACTGGAGTTGAAATAGGCCGAATTAACTGTTAATGTTTAAATAGTTTAAATAGTTCAGCGAAAGTATTATTCAGCTTAAATAGCCTTTAATCCGATTTTCATCAGCAAGTAGTCTTATAGTTCAGCTCCTAATGTTTGTTGGGAAGTGCTCCAACTTTACAGTCAGAAACTGAACCTAAAACGGGATTGCTTAAACTTTCTGACATTGTGGACTGGATATTCACAGCTTTCAACATTACCGATCCTCTGAAAAATTTGCTGGTTGCTATTCTAACAACAGTAAGGACATTTTTAAAACAGTTGACTGAACAATGGTTCCTCCTTGCAGCGATCGAATCCCTCGATGGCTGACTTATTAAACGGAATCGCGGATCTGATCACTGTTTTACAGTGGAATTGCAGTATTATCCCCAAAATTGATTAATTAAAACACTTGTTACACTATAATAATTGTGATGCATTTCCCCTATATAAAACATGGCTTACTTCTAATACAAACCTCAACTTCCACGATTTTAACATTATCCGCTTTGATCGAGAGGACTCATATGGAAAGGTACTTTTAGGGATCAAAAAGTGCAACTCCTTTAATCCAATCAACCTCCCTTAGACACTAGGCATTGCAGTTGCCGCTTGCCAAACAACAATTAAAGGCAGAGATCTTTGCATTGCATCTATTTACATTCTTCCAAGGGCCATGATGGGATACCGAAAATTCTCCAACGTGATGGAACACCTTCGTCTGCTTCTTGGATACTTTAACTCCCACGGTACAGAGTGGAGCTCCACTACAATAATCGATCTTCGACAATTCAAGACCTATGTGACAACTTCAATATGACAATTCTGAACACAGGGGAAATGAAACGGATTCCTAGACCACCACTGGACATATCGCTATGCTCGTCATCACTACGGTTAGAACGTGACAAATGAAATAGCAATCACCTCGTTGAAGACCATCGGAACCAATCAATATTCCCTATGACCTCAAAAAACGAAACGAAACATTGATTGGAAGACCTACACGGCTGCGATATCCAAAACTTTCGATTCGACACAGGTACTTCCCCCGGAGGATGAGTATAAGTTTTTATCCAACTCGATTCTCAATGCCGCGATTTAAGCTCAGACGAAACGAGTACCCGTCGTGTACATCCAAAAACGTTATCCCAACCCGTGGTGGGACAAAGAGTGCTCAGACGTATACGCGGAGAAGGCTGCCGCGTATTAAGCCTTCCGAAAAGACGAGTTAGTTGCAGCTATCGACTGTACGCGATATTAGAAACGCGAATGAAAAACTTAATGAAAGCCAAGAAGCGCAGTCACCGGTGCCGGTTTGTCGACGGGTTAACAAGAGAAACATCGATGAGAACTCTTTGGGGCACGGCCCGACGTATGCGAAACCGAAACAGTACTAACGAGAGCGTGGAATACTCAACCCGTTGGATATTCGATTTCACCAAGAAAGTTTGTTCGGATTCCGCCCCGGCACAGAAAATCGAACCCACCGCGTCCCCTCACAATACCGCGAACGAAACACTGTTTAATGCTTTTGATGGTAGTGAGCCACGTGTTTTTCGACACATGTATACTACCACCCATGATCGCACAGTTGTCCCGTTTTCTATGGGATTTCCTATCTTTATGGGACTGATATGCGATCATGGGCAGTATATCGATTTGAAAGTTTACGCTGGAGTTTAAATTCATTTTCTCCACTATTTATCGGTGGTTAAGCTTTTGGAGTGGGTGGAAATAACAAATTTGATGTGTAACCACATCGGTCATGATCTATTGAAGAACATGTTTATCGGTTTTTATGGCCCAAATTTTAGATAAACGGTAGACAAATACGTTTACTCAGTGGATTACCTTCTTTCCTCTTCGTTTCACGGCCGGACTCACGCTCGGATTTCCCACCCAATATCAACAATGTCTTTCATGATTTGCGTTGAAGCGATTAAAAGTTTTCCCTGCTTGTCTGCACATCATCAGCCATTCAGTTCTCATGCGTCAGTAGGATTGGAACGATGCTCAAAATCGCTTGGAAGGGGCCACCCCAAACGAGCGTGGATGGGCGCTATATGAATCAAACCAGGAGAGAAAGTATAGGAGGAGCTTAACGCAGACCAGTGCACTCAGCACGCGTTGTCGGGAGACAACTTTCTTGTTCAAAAATGTGGAAAATATAACTCGAGGGAGCGGTTTTCCTACTGTGGAAAACACGAGGACAATTGTCTGGCGAAGGCTTTGTGGTAGAATTGTTGACAACACTCATAATTGTATAACAATAACAATCCGTGCTAGGAGAAATAACAATAAAGGAATTATGTTCAGTGGTGAATAAAATTCCGCATTGTGCTTGATTTTCCGGGAACGTTTTCACACTTGGGTAGGAAAATGAGTTGAAACGATATTGGGATTTGTCTGTGGTTTGTTATTCGCTACAGCAATATGGGATAAATGGATACTATTTTTATGTACGCCAATCTGGAGACAACTTGGATTTTATAAAGATTGGCGGTCACGGGGTGAACTAGAGTAGAATAATGGACATTTTTAATTGTTGCTTTTGGGACATAACATCTGTAGAGAATATATGAATAACTGAAACAAATCAAGAAACAACTTGAAGATTGGGAACACTTGCTTTTATATATATTGACTACTTTACGCTGACGTCACAAATGAACTGAGTGTTCATTTTTGACAGTTCGCTTGTACTGTTTACATGGACTTAGAAAAATTCTTTACGATTTGCTTCGAGCGAATCTAGTCGTCCACAATTTTTTCTAAGTCCATGTAAACAGTACAACTGAACTGTCAAGAAAAGTAAGGTTAACTGTGTCTGTAAAGAACCTAATAATATAACATAGGTTTTCCTAGTTACCTAGTAACGTTCGAACATTACAACATAACAAACATATTATATATTGGAGCTGTTGTCTTAGTTACCGTTCAAATATTAAAAGGCTCTCGTATAATAAACAAAATACCTGGGACACGAATAGCAAAATAAAAGAGTTGCCATAGGAACCGTTAGCGCTTCACAATATAAATAGGTAACAGTTATTGGGAAGAGTTTCAGTTTTGAAGCAGATTTTGTCACGAGCAGATCAGGAGATCAGAATATTAAATAAACGTGTGGAAGTTACTTGTGATAGTGCATTTATTTAAAGTAATCCTAGCCATGGCGGAACGACAACGATCCTCAAGTCACGACAACATCTATATACAAAGTGTTTGGTTCATGCTTAACCTTTGATCATCGGGGTGACTTTGATCACTCGAAACATTTTTCGTAGATCGCTTATTAAACCACAATAGTCTACCGAATCATTTTAATTTCAAATGATTGTTACTCTAAACTTATAAAATACTGATTTGTTATACTTTTTGAGCATATTGTTCGGTTTTTGGGTACAAAAACTACAAAAATCCGAAATTTGACTATACCTTATGTTGCGGCAGTGCGCAATTTCTAGTTGTCCCCTCGCCACTCATTTATACTTTTCTGCTATTGTAATTGAGCCTGTGATATAGAGCAATAAAATCAGTTCAGTCTAAGTCAGCCACCGCCGGCGGCGGTCGCTTGATCGTAGTTCTATCACAGTCCGTTTTTGTGCTATTTTTCCATGCATTGGAGTTTTGTGCGTCGATAGTCGGATAGCAGGAAATGGGTCCTACCGATGAGAACGAACATTGGTACCGTGACCAGGATTTCAACGTGCCACAACAACCTGCCACCCGATAGTTCCAGTAGAATCATTGGAGGACAATCGGCTACAGAGTTATTTCGCGCCACTTCAGCTATGCCGGTGTGGGCAAGTATGCAGCCACTTAGCAATATCAACCCCCTGCAGTGCTAAGTCGGTGTGGGCGTTCTTGCAGCCGCTTAGTGGAACGCATTACTACTCCGAGATCAATTCCCAGTTGCACGAATCGCAACATTCCCGAATGCGTTCATCAACAGCAAGTGTACCGTCGAAGTAATTTTTCACTGCCAGCGTGTCACCATTAGGGATTCTATTGTACAACAGAACAACAATGAAGGAAACGTTCCATGGATGATCTTCCAGCAGTACCGTCAACAGATTCAGTTAGTACTCGATCATTTTTAGTGTATCTGATTATTGGAAAACATTCGTTTTGGTGGGGGAGGATGTTGCGGCAGTGCGCAATTTCTAGTTGTCCCCTCGCCACTCATTTATACTTTTCTGCTATTGTAATTGAGCCTGTGATATAGAGCAATAAAATCAGTTCAGTCTAAGTCAGCCACCGCCGGCGGCGGTCGCTTGATCGTAGTTCTTTGTCTCCTTTCCGTTTCTATCACAGTCCGTCTTTGTGCTATTTTTCCATGCATTGGAGTTTTGTGCGTCGATAGTCGGATAGCAGGAAATGGGTCCTACCGCTGAGAACGAACACCTTATTTTTACAAAGCTTCGTAAAGTGTCTATTTTTTATAAAACAAATAAATCTCAGATTTGAGCAAGAGTAATAAATTACAAGCGAGTTTATATTTTCTTTTAAATTGGGATGCACCAAATTTAGTTTCAAGAGTTTATTTTAAATACATTTTTTGTGAAACTAGTTGGCAATTATTTCAAATTATTTTAAGTTAAAATTCACAACATTTTTTATTGTTCAATATTCTAACGTGTTAAAATGGATGAAACTTTTTGTACATTGATAAAGCACTGAAATAAAACAATTTTAGCAGTTTAAATATTTTCAGAATCTTTTATTCTAGTTGGACACAAATTAAACGAATTTTAATTACTCGAATTTTACAGTACATTGAAATACTTTGTGTAATATCAATTAACATCAATTTAACAATGAGTATCTTTCCAGAATTAGTTTATTCAAACATTTGAATGAAAAACATTGACATCAATAACTTAATGTGGGTGAACATGCAGGTAACCCCGGAATACTAAACATGCAGGTAACCCCGGAATACGAAAACGGACTTCAACTTGAAATCATTTTTGGATAAATAGCTGCAAGCGGAAGATTTTAGGTAAAACCATCCAATCTTGTTCTCCATACATCAGTACAGGGCTTAAAAATATTAAATTAAAATTAAAAATATTAAAAATATGTAATGATTACTTGGAACAGTGATCAATGTCACCCCGGTTTACCGTACTAAAATTACCGAAATATTCGATAGATTTTGACAGACCAGTCAAGAGATTCATCACCGAACGTTCAGTAAAAAAATCATTTAGCGAACTGATTAGCGAACGGTAAAACGGTAAAAAATTACCGAATACTATAAAATATGTGCAACAACTGTGTAATGACTCGAACTGACAACCTTTTGCTCACTGAGCTCGCCTCTTTACTAATTCGGTCATACCGACACACCAAACAACAAATTATTAACATACATACCATTAGTTTTTTTCGCCAGATGCTTTTGACAACGTGTCTTTCGAATCCATTTTGTATTTGTATTTGTATTTAAACAATTTCAGTCCATCTGACACTGAGTCTTAATGAACTATAACTATGACTAAACTATACATAATTAACCTAAAGTGACAACAAACGGTTCCGAAACTGTGCAGAACTAATGACGAAGTCGAAGGTGTCGGTAAAATCGTTGAAGCGACGGACCATTGCTAATATTGGGCTATTGGCAGCGTAGTTAGTGCTGCGCATTTCAGTCTGTAGCAGTGTTCGAGTACGAAGGACACGGGTTGGTGCGTACAGGTTAATTTGCGATAGGAGATCGGGAACATCATATTTAGCCAGAAGAAGCTTGGATACGAAGGTGGCTTGCGAAGCGTGCTTACGGTCTTTTAAGGTGTGTAGTCCCAATAATCGACAACGGTCTCCGTATGAAGGTAAGTTTAGCGGATCATTCCAAGACAATTGACGTAACGCATATCGTATGAATCTGCGCTGGACGGCTTCAATTCTTTGGCTCCAAGTTGCATGGTAGGGATACCATACGACGTTCGCGAATTCCAGCTGTGAGCGCACCAGTGAACAGTAAAAAGCATAAACATAAAGGATCCCAGAATTAATTGGATATTTTGAACATGAAACCTAGTAGACGATTAGCTTTGTCAATGATCGCTGAGAAGTGATGGGTGTTCGTTAGCCTTTCATCTAGGATGACGCCCAAATCTTTTACATGGTCAACGCGTTGCAGGTGAGTTCCAGCGATGTTGTAGTTGAAAGTAAACATGTCCCTCGTTCGATGAAAGCTGATAACAAAGCATTTAGCAACACTAAGAACCATCATGCTTCTTTTACACCAACTGTAGAAGGTATCAACGAGATACTGTAGCTCTCGGCAATCGGCTTCTTTCTTTATAACTAGAAATATTTTCAAGTCGTCAGCAAAAACAGTTTTCCTCCACGCATCAAGATGAAAACCACATCATTCACGAACAGTGTAAACAGTAACGGACCAAGCGTACTACCTTGAGGAACTCCAGAATGGTTGGAAAAGGATTCAGATACATTGTCACCAATTTGGACAACGACTTCACGGTGAATAAGGCATAATCGCAGCCAACTGCAGAATCGGGCAGTGCGTCCAAGTTTAGCAAGCTTCGTTAACAGTATTTCATGGTTGACAGTGTCAAACGCAGCCTTAAGATCAGTGTAGATCATGTCCACCTGCAGTTGTTTGGACATTTGTTCTGTGCAGAAGGACGTGAAAGAGACCAGGTTCGTCTCAACCGATCTACCGGGGAAAAAACCGTGCTGACAAGTGCTAATGTAGTGCCGGCAAGCTGCAAACAGCGACTCGTTGATGAGCGATTCGAAAACCTTCGACTCGACTCGCAATGAAGTAATACCACTGTAGTTTTCGATATTGGATTTGTCACCTTTTTTGAACACCGGGAACACATCCATTCATTAGGAAATTTATGCTGTTAAAGTGACATATTGAAAAGGTGTGCCAGTGGAATCGCTAAAATATCGGAACATTTTTTCAGTATAGCAGAGGGTATAGCACTTAGTCATGGAGCAAACAACGATTTAGTTTTCCGAATTGCAGAGGGAACCGATTGTTCTGAAATTGTGAATACATCCATGTCCACAGCGTCAACAGGAACATCACGAACCGCATTTTCGAGCTCGATTACAGATGGCACATCAGTTGTGAAAACACCCAAGAAGTAACTAGCAAATAGTGAGTATTTTTCCGCAGTCGTAGTCGCTATTTCGTCATTGTAAACCATCTTAGATGGGAGGCCAGTTTCTTTTCTTTTCGTGTTAACGAAAGACCAAAAGCCTTTCGGATTTCTTCGCATGTTTTGTGGAATGCGGTTCACATATCGTTTGTACAGCAGTTTATTGTAACTACGATACTCATTACTGGCTATTGCAAAAAAGCGCTTGAGAAAAAGGACATCTTCAATTAGTGTACGCTCGAAGAGCTTTGGCACGAGTACGTTTTAGATTCCGAAGCATGGCGTTAGACCATGGAGGCTTCCTAGGAGGTTGGCATTTAGGCACGGATATTTCAACACAGTCAAGCAGTAGTCGGTTGTAAAGGTTAACTGCAGCATCTACATCCACATGATCAAGTTGTACACTCCAGTTGATCAACAACAGGGAGCGGCGCAATGTAGCTAGATCAGTTTTGCGAAAATTTCGACGATCCGCAACTAAAGCTTCTTCGTATTGCAAGGTGCTACTGGTAGAAATTATTTCTAAAGCGGGATGATAGTTATCCAAAGGATCGATCACATTAGAAGCTTCACTCACAGAACACTCAGGCAGAGCAATCCCTTTTACGAAGACGAGGTCCAGAAAACGAGATTGGTGGTTGGAGATCGTGTTTACTTGATTTAGTCCGTGGAAAGCCATCCCGTCCAGTAGTAAACGGCTGGCAGGATTAGTTGTCGAGAATGACGGGCTAGGGTAAGCGTATCCACGTTCAGAGGCTACCCACATAAGTCCTGGTTGGTTGAAATCGCCAAGCACAACCATTGCATCGTTTGCATTTGCCTGAGAAGAAATGCATTCTATAGAGTCTAGATGGAGCTGCATAATATTGCAGTCAAGACGTTTTTCAGGAGGAATGTAAACAGCGCAAATAAAGTAGCACTTCATCGATGTGGTAATCTTCGTCCAAACAGCTTCGATGCATGATGAACTATCCACACCAAATTCACAGGAGACAAGTGTGGAAGAAACAGCTATCAAAACTCCTCCGCCGCGACCGTGAATGCTGTTGCTATCGCATCGATCCGCACGATAAACCGTGTAACCATCCCCGAAGAGCTGCACAGATGTCCTTAGTCCTCTGACGTTTTGGTAGTACAACCGCAAACCGTCAACGCCAAACAGGTGTCCCGGCATCTTATCCGAACTTAATGTACTCGATGGCAAGCTAGAAACCAAAAGGTTTTCAGGAAGCGGATCGTCATAAACAGCAAAATACTCGCCTGAGAAGGGAGTTCGGAAGACCCCCTTACGACCTCCGAACGCAGGGCCGGGACGACTGAGCTGGCCGCTGGCTAGTAGCTCAACTGCGTCGGAGCGCTCGGGGGCTCCCGTAGTACTCGGGGGCGTCCCGGTGATGGCGGTAATACGTGAATTTATCGAAGCAGTTTCGACAATGACGGTGAAATTATGGTTGGACTAAATGATGGCATGTAGAC